>NW_023270451.1:19612146-20054630 GCF_011800145.1 Mirounga leonina
AAGCAGAGAAAGTCAATTATCATATGGTTTCACTTATTTATGGAACATAAGGAATAGCATGGAGGACATTAGGAGAAGGAAGGGAAAAATGGGGCCGGGGAGGGACTTGGAGGGAGAGATGAACCATGAGAGACTATGGACTCTGAGAAACAAACAGGGTTTTGGAGGGGTGGGGGGAGGGGGGATTGGTTAGCCCGGTAATGGGTATTAAGGAGGGCACGTACTGCATGGAGCACTGGGTGTTATACGATCCAACCTTGGATCGTGGATCACTCTGTCAAAAACTAATGATGTATTGTATGGTGAGTAACATAACATAATTTAAAAAAAAAAGTCAGTTTCATGCTAGATACATTTTACCTTTTTATAACCAGCAAATCATGAACAGCAATTTCTGCTTTTTTTACTTGCAACATACAATTGCTGCTCTTTATTTGATTTGAAGATACATACATAAGACCTACTGCTAAACCTTTTTAAAGCAAATATTTCTTTTTGCGTTTAAATACACTCAAATTGGTTTTTTATTGTTTTTGTGTTGTTTTTGGTTTTTTGGGGTAGAGGTTGGGTTTTTTTTCTTTTTTTTTTCTTTTTTGCCTCTCAGAAGTGTGCAGACCTCTTGGGCTTGTTGGCAAGACTCAGATTTCACAAAACCTGAGCTGGAAATTACAATCCTGAACTAAGACTCCGGCAACACAAGATTATAGAAAGTCTGGTATTATTTCAAGTCAGGATTTTCTTCCATATCCAATTTCACCCCAAAGTCGAGCATTAGTCAGCCTGCACCTTTCATATAGCAGAAAGGAGATTTGATTAATATGATTTCTTTGTAGAAAAATCTAAGAAGATTAAGGCACAATGATATAGGGAAAGCATGCCCCTTCTCAATATGACAATCTTCAACACTATATAGAGGTCTGAAGATCTTTCTAGTCATTAGATTGTTCACACTAGCTGCATCTGAAAGAGGGGGAAAAAATCTATCATCAAGGAAAACTTTCATTTTTTTCCCATTTCAGTTTCCATCTCACCAACAGGTCAACAAATCTGGAGGTTGATATCGATTTCATTCTGTAACTAGGCAGGAAAGGGCATCTTTCAAGCATGCGTTTGCAGATCGTTTCCCCATCCACCCCACCCCTCTTTTTGGAACTGCGTTTTGTGATGGTCTCCAGGGAAAAAAATTAGAAACTTCTAGATGACTCCTGTACTCAGTGAAGCACAATGCAAAATAAATCTACTTGAGGTGATTTCCGTTAACTATTTTCCATCTGTACATTCAGAAAATCTAATACTAACCAGAAGGCATGCTTTTCTGATATGAGGAAATGAATTCAAAGCTGGTAAAAAAATAAAATGTATATATCAAATGTCATGTGCCTCTTCCACTTTTACTTTATATGTTTGTGTGAAATATATATATATATATATGTTAAGAGAAAAAGAATAAAATTAAAACACCTTTCCCTAAACCCTCTCAACTTTCAGAATATGGGTATTATATTCCCACAGCTTTGCTCAAATGTAGACCATTTGAGAACATGACAGATGAAGGAGTAAATTACTTTCAGTACACCATTTCCGAGGTTGTTTTCTCCTTAGACTAATCACATGTCAATTTGATGGATATGAATCTGAAGATTCAGTTACAATAGGAAGGGCTATAGGGTCAGAATTCACTGTGCAGCCGTCTTTGTATATCTCAGCAGCCCAGCTAAGACACCTCAGTGCTCACAATTTACAGAACCCTTACTGTACCAGTCAGGGGCCTCTTGATCCATGTCAGATCCAGAAATCTGACAACCCACACAAGGCTATATAAACAGACACCAAAAACTACCTTAGTTATTGAGTGGAGGGAGCGAAGCTGATCAACCTGGTATTTAACATCCATATGTTCAAATACAATTTATACTTTATATCATGGCACAAACAGTTAACTCCTGACTTTGAAAATAAAGTAAGTTTTTACCTGTCTTCACAATCTTTACAGCAAAGTAGGACCTAATACTAATATGTTAGTTAAATAGTCAGTTACATTAAGCACTACTAGTTTCGATACTAAATCCTAGTATAGAGAATATAGAAAAAACCTATAACTCATCATAGAGTAATGTAGTTATTTGAATATAAGGGAACCACTAAAACTCAGTATCTGTTATCAAGCAAAACCCTAAGTGTTTATTCTTAACGTCACAAAGATGTATAAAACCAAGAGTTCGCATACCTCACAGAGAAACAATAACAAGTCAAGGATGCCACTACAATCTATTCCTAGTAGTTTGAATCATAGAAATTGTCACATTTGAGGTGGTCAAAATTGGTCAAATATCAACAATTTCATGCTATACGATAATACAAATTAGATCTAAAACCTATCCACTTCTCATTTCTACCTCCACCCTGGTTGAAGTCATCATCTTTCCTCTGGAAAATTCCAGTAGCCTCCTAATGGTCCCCCTGCTATCACTCTCTTCTATAATTGATTCCCTCTACTGAAGCCAGAGTGATCCTTTTTTTTTTTTAACACTTTTTAAGCTTAACATATACACATAAAAGTGCACAAATCATGAATGTACAATTTGATGAATTTTTTGCAAACTGAACACATCCATGTAACCAGTGCCCAAATCAAGAAATAGAATATTCACATAAATGAACTCATACAATGCATCCTTTCTTGCTTGGCTTTCCCACCCTCAATCTTATATTTGAGCTGGTGTGTTGTTTCATGCTATCATGGATAGCAACAAATTGTTCATTCTCCTTACTATTTAACATTCCATTGTATAAATATATCACAACTTATTTTTCTATTCCACTGTTGATGAACCAGAATGATCTTTTTAAAATGTGAATAAGATCAGGTAATTTCCCTAATTAACACTTCACTTGCTTCCCATTGCATCCAAAAGTCCTTACTGTGGCACTAGCATACCTCTCTAATTCACTTTACCGCACTCCCAGCACCCTCTCCCCAGCCCCCTTGCTCTAGCCACAGAGTCCTTATTTTCTATTTCTTCTCTCCATTACATGCGAAGCTCTTTCCCAACACAGAGCCTTCACACAGGCTAGTCACTTTCCCAAATATTCTCCCGGGACATTACCATTCTATCTTCTACCCACCCAAATCAAGGCCACATTTACAGAGCTGGCTCTGACTCCATTCTTCGGCTTAAACCAAGATCCTGTTCTCGGACATGCCTTTCTTAACCCTCTTTGGAACATCCCCTTACCCTGTTTCACATCACCCTACATGTTTCACTTTGACTTTTTACTTTATTTCACCTTGACTTTTCACTTTGGCTCTAAGAGGAAAATATTAAGGGTAAAATGCCTACGTTATTGATAGCAGAGAGAAATACAATATGGTTATTTTTAAAGCAGAGCTCTAACTTGGGGGGTAGGGGGAGATTTAATATCTAGGTTACAGCCAAACCTCAACTCATGAAATCAATCGATTTAATAGAAACATCCTTCTAGCTGGTTATATAGTACAGAGTTGTTGTTTGTTAATGGTTAACACTTTTTCACTTTCAATCTGTTGCTGTGGGATCATAGTCAGTCAGTATGCTAAAGGGCTCCAAGTGGAGAAATGTTGAGACCAAAGTCTTATTACTGCAATCTCTGAATTCCTAACTAGACTTCTAAGGTGCCCTGCAACACACCTTGTGGGAGTGTTCCCTGCAGGCCAAGTGGCACCAACTTCCCACAAAACTATTAACAAAGAGTTCCAAGAACAAAATCACTTCATCTGAAGAAAGGGAGGTTTTATGTGGAAAGCATTTACAGTGTTTTCTACGAAGGTACAAAAAGTTTCTCTGGAGAAAGATGAAACAAAATTTTTACTCGGTTTTTCAAAATGAAACCAGAATTTTCTGTCAAGCAACTAGAGAAAGTAAACCAGCAGATTTATGTAATTTGCAAGTCCTGGGCATTTCTAATTAAGTTTAAAAAAAAAGTATGCTTTAAAAAAAGCAATGTATTTTTAAAGGGTAGTAGGGAAATTAAATGTGTACAGTTGGGTTTAACTTCTCCATGAAAATAAGCTGCTTATTCTGGTAAGAAATGGGTCATAGCAATAAAAGTGTGCTGTAAATTCAACTTGACAAATGAGAAAATGAATTCCTGAGGGTAGGCCTATTAAAGGAATATTTTAATTTAATCATGCAATGAATATTTTTGAGAAGCCTCTATATATGCAAGAAACTGCCTTACATATTTTAATGAGGTAAAACATAGTATTAGTTAATATAGTAATAGTTTCTTCTATTACTAACTTCTCGGCCATAATATAAAAAGATCAAATATAAGAAAAAAAATGTTAAACTCCTAGATGAAGATGCCAGCTTCTAATATTTGCTTATAAACTTCAAAATTCAATAACATGTTGCACCCACGACTCAAGGACATGTGCAGAGCATTAGTCATTTCAGTGAACGGAGAAACAGCCTGCTTCTTTGGCATAAAATGTGATATGATGCCACCTTATGGTTGAAAATTAAATATGATGATCAACAATCATTTTCAGATACACCTTCTAGATGGGGGGTGGGGGGAGGATGGTGAGTACTACTAAATCTGTAAAATTCACCAATCTAAATACACAGAACCAATTCGATGCTGGGAATAAAGTATAAAAATGGTGACTGTGGAAGTGTTCAGGATCTGGCACAGAGGAAGAGTGCATTTTGTCAGTGTGCTCATCTGCTGCCCATTCTAGGTATTTTCACAGCAAATGTCAGTTGGGTTTTCCTAGGCTCTAACAGTTGTTCTTTACTTCCAAGCTCAAACAACAACAAAATATAAAGTGAAACCAAGTGAAAATTTTTGTTATTAACCACATATAGTTTACTAGGTATCAGGGTGAATGACTGAATGTGACATTTTTGCGGCTCAAAATGGTCAAATATTGGAAAATTCATATAGTTCCTTCCATAGTAACTTTAAATATTAATGGAAATTCAACAAACTCAAATAATAAACAAATGTAACTGTAGTATTAGTACAATATTGTGTCAGTCACTCTTGACTAAATGACTAGAGAAACCTGCCTGGTCCTTCCCAGGTGCTCTTCATCAATGGCACTGCTCAATAGTATACTGGTTTTCTCCCTGGATCCCATGTACTTTCATATTTTTGGCACTGATCTACAATTCACTTCTGGTGAGCACTGAAGAAATTTCTTGCTCAGTCTGCAATTGCTCAAAGTTCCAACTTTAAAGTTGAGCATCATTATCAACCAAATTTTTGTAGTCCTCAGTTAATTCTGTTTCTGTTTACTATAGAACAAACCCAAGAACTTTGGGAAATGCAGATATCCTTCAGTACTTATTCTATAAAATATCATGAAAACTTCAAAATTCATTATCATCTCAGTATTGCTCAGTGTAAAGCCTTAGTGGTTCCCGAGAGGAAAAAGTACCTTCCAACCTGAGAGCTATCTGAAAAGGCTCTCCTTTATTCAAAAGTTATTTCTCTTGTCACACTATCAAATATTCTTTTTCCTTCCCCTTTCTCCAGCAATGAGTTTATGATAAAAATGTTCAGTGTTTAACCATTGAATCTTCATGTAGGGTATTCTATCTTAGCAGTAGATTTTACAAAAATACTACAGGAAAGTGATAGAAACAAACCCACTTGTAAACAAGACCCTATTTAAGGGGTACACATGCATATAAAATTACTACAAAACTCAATAAATCAAATGTAAAATGTTATTATTAGGGGAAACTGGATGAAGATTATGTGGAAACTCTCTGTATTATCTTTACAGTTTTTCTGTATATTTTAAATTATTCCCAAACAAAAAGTTTATTTAAAATAAAAACAAAACAGGGGCATCTGGCTGGTTCATTTGGTAGAGCATGTGACTCTTCATCTTAAGGTTGTAAATTCGAGTCCCACATAGTGTGTAGAGATTACTTAAAAATAAAATCTTTTTTTCCAAGTTTTTATTTAAATTTCAGTAATTAACATACAGTGTAGTATTAGTTGTAGTTATAGAATTTAATGATTCATCACTTACATACAACACCCAGTGCTAATCACTATAAGTGCCCTACTTAATCCCATTACCCATTTAACTCATCTCCCTGCCCACCTCCCCAAATATAAAATATGGGGGAAAAAAATGGGGCACCTGGGTGGCACAGTCAGTTTTGTCTGACTCTTGGTTTCAGCTCACATTGTGACCTCAGGCTCATGAGATCGAGCCCCAAGTCTGGCTCCGTGCTCAGCACAGAGTCTTAAGTTTCTCTCTCCCTCTCACTCTGCCCACCCCCCACGTGCACGCTCGCTCTCTCTCTAAAATAAATAAATCTTAAAAAAAAAAAAAAAACAGTTCACGAAATCAGAACCAAAGTCAGAGCTAATTTGTCTTCTCTCCAACAGCTTTAAATTACTTACCAGGTCTCTTGTTCTTCTTTACACATTTATTTATATATTCTACATAGACAAGTTCCCTTACATCTGCGAGGAGATTAGAGCTACCATCTTACTCCTGAGGAGAAAGGCCAGCGTGATAGCTCCTGGTTTGATGCTTCCTGTTCAAATGTCAGTGTAGATAGAGACATGATTGCCCTGTGAGTTTAGGCAGGTCACTTCACTCTCTGTCCTTTGCTTTGTTCTATGCCTAAAGGGACAGATAATTCTTAGCTCCCACCTCTACTAGAAAAGGAAAGAAAGTTAAAATGTAAATCTGAACATATTTTTTTAAGGAGGAAGAACATACTTTGAAATGCCAGTTTCATACACAATACAGACTATTACTATCTGCTGGTTTTGTCAGCCTTAGATATCAAGCTTCTGGAGGCAAATCCTGCTCTTTGAATCACAATAGTTACTCTTGTGTTCCTTAACAAATAACATTTCAAATCCTTAACTCTACATTTCTAGTCCTAAAATTTAGTATTCATTTATAGTAGGTAGCTTTTGCAGCTACCTATGAGTACATCACTATTAACAATGCATTTTCTAAATATTTCATCTTCTTCTAAATATTTGTTTCACTTCTAATAGAGCACGAGGATCCCCAAAATCTGCCTTTCTAACACTGTCTACATCCTAAGAAAGGACGTGTGCCCTGAGTCACATAACACATAGACATCTGTTCAAGGGCCCACCTTGAGCTCTCCCACTTGGCTGCCATTTCACTCCTGCCTAACTCTCTGTTTAACCTTTTGCCTCCTCCAGAGCAGTTAGCAGAAGCCTCTGTATGAAGAATGGGGGTTCTTAGAAGCTACTGAGATCAAAAGGGTCCACCCTGCATGAAGAGCATTTATCTCTTCCTGGGCAGGTTCTGCTATTGCTATGCGGGAGGCGGGGCGCGGGGAGGGGAGAGAGGTTTTTTTGTTTTTTTGTTTATTTGTTTGTTTCATTAATTCTAAGCTAACAATTTCAGAATAGGAATTTAGAAGTTTCACAGCTAGAAGACATGCAAAACTTAATGGTTAAGGGTGATGTATACAGCCTTCCATGTTAAGGAGAAAGACAGAACCTAAAGATTCTAACCCAAATGGAACACCACTCAGACTATCTGTGAGGAAATCTGATTAACAAGCATTAGCCTCCTGCCCTCCTCTTTCTCCTGACTGCAGATTTGCTTTTCTTAGAAAACAGTAGAGCTTTTCTCTCCTACAGGCCCAGACTAAGTATCATTGAGCCTCTAGAACTGAGAAATCCCCACTGTGTCGCCTTCTAGAGGCCCTGCTAACCCTTTGCAACTCCAAGAAACAAGTCACTCATGCTTACCAGAAAACACTCAAGACTAGCACCAGCTTCTCCCCAGGGCCTCAAGTTGGAGAAAAGCCTCCTACCTTAGGTGCAAGAGAAAATCTCCACCCACCCCTTCCTCCTCTTGCCCAAGGCTGGCTGTGTGGCCTCATCAAAAACATAGTGAGAACCACTAGAGTATGGAAGGACCTAAATAAAATCAGATTTTAGGGATCTGACAAAGTTCAAACATAGGAAATTTTAGAGCTGTGCTGTCTGATATGGTAAGCATCAGCCACATGCAGCTCTTAAATTCAAATTACTTTAAATAACATTGACAACTCCATTCCCCAACCACACTAGCCATTAGTGGCTATCGTCTTGGACAGCCCAAATATGAAGCATTTTCATCATTGCAGAAAGTTATATTGGACAGCACTGATATAGATCATACAGAGAACTACATTTGGACTCTTTGAATCCTGCTATATCATCTTCAGTTTCTTTTAGTGAACATTCATTGAGCATTTACTTCATGGAAGACATTGGGCAAGGTACATATTCATACAAAGATGAATGTGATGGCAACTGAGCATCAGGAGCTTATATTTGAGATTTAGAAATATACATTCAAGTGACTACCTATATTGTAAGACAGAAATGTATGCTGCAGTTGAGGAATAAGCAAATTGCCATGCTTAGACAGGTAGAGAAGGATGAAACCATTTCACACTGATCTTCAGCAGTCCTGGGGTTCTAAGATGACAAGCACTGTCCTGATTGAGAAGCTGCTCATTTCCATGCTGCCCGCTCCATGTCAACAGCATTTGAATGCATACCATCAAAATTGCTTTGAAAACTTGTCCAAAGGAAAATTTTTGGTGAGAAGAAGGCATAAGAAACATAAGAGGCACCACATGCTAATGGAAAGAACATAGGATATGGAGTCAGAAGACCTGTTTGAGAGCTAGTCCTATTCTTACAAGCTGTATGACCTTGGATAAATCAATTAACTTCTCTGAGCCTCAGGATCCTCATTTTCAAAATGGGGGAAATAATTCCTACCCCATCTGCCCCATAAGCTAATACTATAACAGTAAACATGATAATAAAAACACCTTACACACAGTAGAGTGCTATGTTATTATTTTTTTTTAAGATTTATTTATTTATTTGAGAGAGCGAGAATGAGAGAGAGTACATGGGGAGGGGAGGGTCAGAGGGAGAAGCAGACTCCTCGCTGAGCAGGGAGCCTGATGCGGGACTCGATCCCAGGACTCCAGGATCATGACCTGAGCCGAAGGCAGTTGCTCAACCAACTGAGCCACCCAGGCGCCCAAGTGCTATGTTATTATTATCCCTGAAAATGAAATGCAACTTTGGAGGACATATAATCTATTGCTGGCAAGTTAATTTTGAACTGCATGTGGAAGGTTCAAATTCTGCACAAGGAATGGTATCAAATTCTCAATCTATAAATGTTTGTTTAGATTTAAAAGCAAAAATATACACTGTCTGTCATCATCTCTATCTCTTCTACTGGGGTCATGACCAGCCCAAGTTCACTACATCTTAATCCCAGAGGACAGTTTGCCTCATGCCAGCATGAAGGAGGCCATAGCACTGAGGGTGAACTTACCTTGAATGACAAACAATTAAAAATTTCCTGGCTAGAGCAAGTCAACCAATGAATGGGAAAGTGGGATAGGTTTGTTTGCTATGGAGAATGGAATGGATCAGTGGGATCATTGCAACAGTGTGCAAATGGAAGGAAAGGAGGCCTTGGAACAATCGCTAGATATGTGTTCTGTTGATTTTATGAGGAATTTTAATAAGAATTTCACACTTCGTAACCACAAGTTTTAAGCCTGTCCATGAAAATGCTAAATGCTTCTGTAAACGTAAAACAACACCACTTTTACTTTCCTGCAACTCCTGGCAATAGCATGGGATGATTTCTTTTTTCAGCAGAGAGTGTGACTAGATTGGGTTTTCTTCCAGATGTGTAGGGAATGGCTTTAATTACCTGGTGCCATGCCTTAATTTTTGAGCACCCCCTCGAATCTATTGGGTTTGGCAGTGCCAGCAAGAGTGGAACCCTGGAGGGGGCCCTCCAGCCATCCAAGCTATGGTTTTGCCATGCTCACCATGTAGCTGGCACAGACTCACATAAAATAGAATAGAAATTCTTATACTGGAATGCAAGCACTGAATAGCATAAATTTTCAACAGGGAGGTCTAAGGTTAAAATAATAAAGTTCAAATGATGTATGCCACATGTGACATTTTGGTTCCAGACGTAACAACCCAAACCAAGTTCTTTTGCCTGACAATTCCAAAACAATATTACTCTCCTAGGTTTCTGATTTTGATTTTGCCTCAATTGCTCACAGATTACACTTTGGCAAACTTGAAGACAACACAGTACTGTTTAAAATGCACATGCCAGGAAGCCTTCATGATGATCTGCACTAAATCATCCCTGAATTCTTCGTTCCTGTGGTCACTTACCCATTTCCACAAATGTGGCATGGACTTTTTCTTCTGGAATTAAATTTGAAATAACCACTCTAAGTAAGTAGTACAGTGAACTCTCCTCCTCCCTGAATAAAACAATAGACATTTGTTCTAATATAATTGGCCATTTATCCCAGATCTCAGCAATTTATAGCTCAACTTTCTGAAACTGAAATCACAACATTTTAGTAGCAAATTATAGACTTATCAGTCACGGAAAAGTACGGAAGTGGGCCCCAAAAAGTCCAAACTTTGGTATGCATTTCATAACCCAGTTGGAAAGGTCCAATAGTCTTTGAATTTCATTATTTTAAAAATCTACTTTTAAATTATTTTGAAGACTTTGAAGCACATATTTTATCTTTAAATGCTTCAACCTTAATATCCTTAAGGTCAGAAGTATAAAACAATCATGGAAACAAGTATTATTTAGTTTTCTATTCTATTACCGTATCTTTGTGAGGAAGGTAAGTTATTGATAACCCTCCCTCATTACATTATAAAAAGGCCCAAGATCACAGAAATGTTTAACAATGAAGCCAAACGATGATTATCTGAAGGCCACCTTATTTGAAAATACAGTGATGGCTTTTTCCATACTTTAGTTGAACTACATAAGCATAGGTAAATTTGCAATAAAAGTACCATATAACACAATAATTAAATGTTAAAAGAGGAATGAGAAAATCAACCAGATTATGTCTAAATCGCAGAGTAAATGTATGCTAAGTAGCTGGATGCCTTTTAAAAAAAAAAAAAAAACCTCTTCAGAAACACTACTTAAAGGCAAAATAATATATTAGGGCACAAGCAGAAGAGAAGAACTGCAAATCAAACATAATCTGGGTATATCCAGATAAAAGCTAAAGGAAGCAGTGCACTCTGGGAGAAAAGCCAAAGGGAGTCAAATGACCATAAAATTTCAGAGCTGGAAGAACCTGAGAGCTCACCTATTCCACCCCAGCATTTTACAAATGAAGAATATGAGGCCCAGATAAGGAATTAGCCCAAACTGAGGACAAGATTGCAACCACAATTAGGTCCCCTGCTCCTGTTCAACCAGTGCTTATCCTGCTAGACTCTAGTCTTTAGTCCCAGTTCTGGCTGTAACACTTAATTGTCAGTGAGTGACACTGGGGGGAGTCACAAAATCCTTCTATACCTCTGATTTCTCCGCTGTAGAAGCAGGATAATATCAACCACTCTGTCGTCTTCATAAGATGATTGTACAATATTACTATACAGACAATTAGCATAATAAAGTTACACACTCAAAAGAATAAAAAGGAAATATCAAAGTAGTTTGTTTTTTAAAGATTTTTGAAGTTACAAATGGATAGGAAATTCTCAAAGTTCAAGGCCCTGAAGAAGCCTAGAGTCAGTAAATCCACAGACCAGTCATAAAACAAAGAGGTTTCATCTTCTTTCAAAAGCTTTTCCAAAGTTATCCAAGTAAAAATGATCATGGAGAAGAAAAGAAAATCATGGCATCTGAATTAATAGGCATTAGACACTTGAAATATGGAACTGCAATAAATGTGCAAATTTAAATTTGGAAGTTTTCCTTTTGTGTTCTCCTCATAGTTATTCATGATACAGGCACTATCATTTGCAAGCAAAGATAAACGTTCTTCACCGATGCCAGCAAACATTCTTTGTACAAAAACTTACTAATGAACATCTTCTCACCAGTGGGTCCCTATCACCTATGAAGAAGAAAAACAAACTAATGATTTTTCTTGAATTTTTTTCAGTTTTTATATTATCTTTTATATATTAAGCAAAAAGATGACTGAAAGCCTCTGAGCCCTTTAAATCATATTTTATTGTATTTTTCTTCACCTAGTTATATTATAGGAAGAAAGAGCCCATTCTCGTTGGTACTTCTTTATGAAAGATACCAATATGTGATTATTTCTCACTTCAAATTATATTGAAGAAATTGGCATATCCAGCTCAATTCAGGGCCTGGTTGAAATAGGGTCCCCTACTCCTCAGCCATCTTTTCTCCTCCCAGCCAGAAATTAGCTCATTTCATCATAATTAATGTGCTTATATGACTAAAGAAAATAAGAGTTCTTGCATGACCCTGTGCCTGGAAGGATTTTTCCAATATAGGAAAGCCAGGTCCTTTTGTGATAAATTCAGTTCTTTCTAGCTTAAGATCATGGAAATGAGCATAGATTCCAGTGATTCCAATTAAAACCAGCATAACCAATATAAATAACCAATAAAATCAAGTTTGATTAGAAATGAGTTCAGAAATGAACCCATCACATAGGCCAAAATGCTATCATGTGTATGGTCTAGAATCTCAGTACTTGTAGCTGTGTGCTAGGTATATCAAGCATACAGCTGCAAATATTGTTTCAGTTCCTGATAGTTTATTTTGTTTTGTTCCCTGATGATAGGCTGATTCTCTGATCCATCCCCACGTGTCCTACTCAAGGCCTCAGTGTGAGAGAAACTTCACAAGAACGTATGGTGTAAGAGCAAATTCCCCACCACTACAGTACTGGGGAAAGGTGGGTGGGGATTCTTCAAGGTAGAGGCCCTATGGTAAAGTAATCATAACTAAAAGTGGGGAAGGACTTCCACTTCTGGCCACAACAGAGAAACCTATCCTCTTAAACAACTATAAAACTTGACAAGACATAGGAAATAACTGTTTTCAGATGTTGGCCAACAGGCAAAATCTGATCCCTGAGAGAAGGGAAACAAACAAGTTGAGCCTGGAAGTGCTTTACAGATGTCAGGGTACGGTGCTGAGGAAACAGGTCAGAATTCAGGGCCATGGAGGCAGCTGGAATTCATGGGGCACGATACCGGAGAGAAAGGGGTTATGTAATTTGCACAAATACATAATTCCAAGTTGAGAAAGGTGCTAGAAAGGAATAAATAGAAGTTCCAGAAGTCTACGCAGGGGCCTCCTTGAGTCTTTGATGCACAGACAAGACTCTAAAAGCCAGGGAAAGAACAACTACAGGGGAGCTGTGGGCTGAACGACTAGCAGAGTTCCCACAGGATTTGGAAATGTTCAAGTTTCAACCTGCCAAAATAGAGAGACATCACTAAACACCCTGAGCATTCAACAGATCCTAGAAAGACCATGCCTTAGGAGAACTTCTCTAGCCCTAGTAAAAGTACTATACATCTGCCCTCACACAGCTGAAAAACCAGCCTCAAAATGTCAAACGAATGGTTGTTTTACCAAGCATACCATGTAAACCCCTTAGTAATACAAGGTGTTAATTATGCTGCTTGTCATTAACTCATGGCTGATGTGTGTTTATGCTGCATTAGGTCAGACAATCTTACTCCAGATCCACAGGCAAAATCCTAAGTGGTCAAGAAGCGAACTAGATAGAAATTTTAGGTGGACTCTATTTTTTCTTAGTTGCTATTTTTCAAGACCAAGGCAGAAGGCATGCTTTGCAAATCCAGCACAGTCTTAACAAGAAAATCCTGAATCAATCAATGGACCTCATTGAGCAACCTTGGAACCCATCTCAGTATTTTCACCAATCCCTCAAACACTTATCAGTAGCGCACCTAATGCCTTTCCCCTAAAAATACTAACATTTACAAGGGTTTGCTGGTGCCAGACAATGTGCCAAGCTCTTTACATGCATCATCTCATCTCCATAACCCTATGAGGTGGTATTACTGTTACTCCTATTTGCAGATAACAAACAGAGACTTGGAGAGGTTTGGTATGATGTGCTAAATGTCACGCAGGTGGTAAGGGATGGAGAAAGGTTTCTAGCCTACAGCTGTAGGACTCCAAAGCCAGGTACTTAATCACACACGATTCCCTTTGTTGAGAGTGAACCTACAGATTTTACTTGCAGACACTCAGAATATCCACACAAGAATTTATACAATAACATAGCAATCAGGTAAGTAAATAAAAGCCAGACTTTGCTGTATGCCTCTTGCATGATTCCTTTATATCCCAAGCAGTTGGGGCAAACTAAATTATATAAATTTTTGTTTTGATCTGGGCATGGGTAGGGGGTGTGGTAGCATTTTTAAATGATGGGGTCTGAATAACTTTTTCTCTGTTGTGGTATTTTTATCAAAAATGGCAATTTCCAAAGGAGGCCAAATTCCTTGATACAGTCTGCTCTAAACTCTCATCTGTAATTTTACTCTAAACGTAACTTTCTCTATTGGTTCAGCTAATCATTTAAAGATGCTATAGACATTCTTAAGTGTTTAGACTTTCGTGAAAGACCTGACTGCTACAAAAACTCACAGTATAACCCTAGACAAGTCATTGAATCTTCCTGGGCCATGGTGTCCTTGTGTAGAAAACAAGAAACTTGAACTATATTGTCATTCACCAAATTACATATCACAGAACAGTCCTAAGAGGTACCCCCTTCAAAAAAGAAGTTCCAGGTCAAATAAGTAGGAGGAAAGCTATAAACAATAGCCCCCATTTAGAGACTTGTGATCCATTAGCAATGGATAATACATTAGCAAAGTAAAACCTCAGAAAAGTCCTGCAGTAAAAAAAATCTTTTTAACTTTAATTTCAAATTTCCAAAGCTTAATTTACCATAACACCATTTCCCTGGAAAAAATGTCTACAAACATATGGAAGTAATAGCCATTTAGTCAATCAAAAAAAAAAAAAAAGCTATTTATTGAGCATCTACTATATGCCAGATATCCAGTGCACTGGATATTTGGGATACAAGAATAAGCATAGATAGACAAAATAAGCAACAAATAAACAGATATATGATTCCAAGTTGAAAAAAGTGCTGTGAAGGAAATAAATAGGTTTTTTAATATAAAATAATGACAAGGGGGCATATTTAGATAAGACGATGAAAAAAGGCCTCTCTAATATAATTATATATCAAGATATCATAGTATCTTAAGTGATACTAATATAATTTATGAGATCCTCATATAATTATTGTCACTTAAGTTAACATTTGAAGCATGAGAAGGGCATGTGAAGAACAGAGGAAGGCATTCCAGGCAAAATACCAGCATCTGTGAAAACCCCAGGGTGTGAAACTGATAACAAGCTCAGAGAATAAAAAGGCCAGGGAGGCGCAAGAGCAGGAACGACTTCTTGGGGGGGACTGGAGAGATTGGCAGGGGCCAGATCATGCAGGGCTCCAGGGCCACAAAGAAGAGATTGGATTTTATTCTAAGTAGAATGGAAAGAAATTTAAACTAGGAAGTCTTGATAGATGGAATAGATGGAATTGGTTTTTTAAAGGGTCACTCTGGCTGTCCTGTGAGGAACGGTGTGGAAAGCCAAGAAAATACTTAGGAAGAATAAGAAGCTGTATTAGTTTTCAACTGCTGCTGAACTAAATTATTCAGAAACTTGGTGGCTGAAACAATAGAAACTTATTATCCTACAGTTCTGAAGGTCTAATGTCTGACATGGGTCTCGCTGAGCTAAAATCAGCAGGACTCCATTCCTTTCCAGAGGCTCTAGAGGTGAATCAATTACTTGCTCATTTGAGTTGTTGGCAGAACTCTGTTCTCTCAGATTGTAGAACTGAGGTCCCTGTTTTCTTGTTGGCTGTAAGCTTAGGCCATTCTCAGCTTCTAGAAGCCACCCACGTTCCTTGGTGTGTGGTAGCGTTCCTCTCCAAAGCCAGCAACAGTGGGCTGAGTCTTTCTCATACTTCATATGTCTCCTCTTTCTTTCAGTGCATGTCTGTGACTCAACCAAAAAATAATCTTCGCTTTTAAGGACACATGTGAATTAGGTAGGGCCCATCCAGATAATGCAGGATAATCTCACCAGCTGAAGGTCCATTCCCTTAATCACATTGGCCAAGTCCCTTTTGCCATGTAAGGTAACATATTCACAGATTCTGGGGATTAAAGGGTACACATCTTTGGGGGGATAGGAAGAGAAGCATTATACCACCTACCACAAAAGCTATGGTAGCAGTTCCAAGTGACAGATGAGAAAAATAAAACCAGTGTGATGGCAATGGAAAAAGGAAAAGTAGACCAATTTAAGGCATGTTTTGGAGACAGAATTAATAAGCCTGGCGATGATTGATTATACTGGTGAAGGGGTGGGTACAAGAGGAGGAAATCAAGGCTGACTCCTAAATTCCTGGTCTTTCAGGCTTATCAGCTGAGTGCCAAGAGAGGCCTTTCATGAAATAAAGAAGGCTAGGAGTGAACCCAGTTTTAAAGAAAAACTCAGGAGTTCTGTTTTCTGTGGAAGACTCCTAAAGAAACATTAACCAGATCATCTCTGAGATCTCTCACTACTTTAAGAATTCGCTAAAAATCTTTATATTGAGGGTTCATAGTGCCTAAATTTTTTAATTATCATTCCTATTGCCTTGAGAAATATATATTCAAGGGTGACTTGTTTGTGATTTATCATATTCTTTGGAATAGAGGGAACATTGGTTCATTTAGTTATCTATTACTATATAAAAAAAATGCCTTCAAATTTAGCAGCTGACAACACAGTTTCCTATGAGTCAGGAATCCAGACACTAATTAGCTGGGTCCTCTGCTTCATGGTCTTTCATGACGCTGTAATCAAGATCTTGGTCAGGGCTGGAGTTTCAACTAATGGCCCAGTTGGGGAAAGATTACATGAGTGTGTTACATGGTTATTGGCAGGATTCGGTTCCTTGAATATTGTTGTACCGAGGGCCTCAATTACTGACTGTTGACCAGAGGCAACCCTCAGTTCCTTTTCATGTGGGCCTTTTCACCATTTAGTTTATCCAAAGCCAGCAAGAGAGACAAAGTCTACTAGAAAGTCAGAGTCTTTTCTAACTTAATCACAGAAATGACATCCTCTCAATATTGCCATATTCTATTGGTTAGAAGCAGGTTACTTAATGGGAGGGAATTATACTAGGCCATGAACACCTGGAGGAAGAGATCATTGGGGGTCCATCCTAGGGACTACAGACCACACTTAGAGATTGAAGAAACCAAAGAGAAAAACGAGTAACCATGAAAGTGAAAAGGGAAAATGAGAAAGGCAACTTTCATCTTGACTTTTTTCGGACAGGAGTCCTGAACAGCATTCTTCAGCCAGCAGATTGTTCTTGGGAGAGGTGATAGGAAACTACTTATAAGGTAGAAAAGGATAACCCAAGAAGGATTGCAAGACAGTTTGACAAAGTTCTAAAGATTATAATGGGGTGGGGGGGAGATTACAGTGTTATTTTAAAATATTTTTAATTCAAAACGAGTTTACTAAAATAGAAGATTTTAGCAGAATAGAGTAAAAATACCAGAAGAAAAGAACAGTAAGATTTTTGTTTTCTGGGTTTTTTTTTATTATGTTATGTTAGTCACCATACAATACATCATTAGTTTTTGATGTAGTGATCCATGATTCATTGTTTTTGTATAACACCCAGTGCTCCATGCAATACGTGCCCTCCTTAATACCCATCATCGGCTAACCCATACCCCCAACCCCCTCCCCTCTAAAACCCTCAGATTGTTTCTCAGAGTCCATAGTCTCTCATGGTTCATCTCTTCCTCTGATTCCCCCACCTTCATTTTTCCCTTCCTTCTCCTAATGTCCTCCATGCTATTCCTTATGCTTCACAAATAAGTGAAATCATATGATAATTGACTTTCTCTGCTTGACTTATTTCACTTAGCATAATCTCCTCCAGTCCCATCCACGTTGATGTAATAGTTGGGTATTCATCCTTTCTGATGGCTGAGTAATATTCCATTGTATATATGGACCACATCTTCTTTATCCATTCATCTGTTGAAGGGCATCTCGGCTCTTTCCACAGTTTGGCTATTGCGGACATTGCTACTATGAACATTGGGGTGCATATGGCCCTTCTGTTCACTACATCTGTGTCTTTGGGGTAAATACCCAGTAGTACAATTGCTGGGTCATAGGGTAGCTCTATTTTTAATTTTTTGAGGCACCTCCACACTGTTTTCCAAAGTGGCTGTACCAACTTGCATTCCCACCAACAGTGTAAGAGGGCTCCCCTTTCTCCACAACCTCTCCAACATTTGTTGTTTCTTGCCTTGTCAATTTTTGCCATTCTAACTGATGTAAGTGTGGTTTTGATTTGAATTAAGAACAGTAATATTTTGGAAAACGCACTAGTCATTTCTGAACAATAACAATGAAAAATACAGTAAGCAATTGCTAATGGAACGCTCTTAAAAATAGAATGCTTCCAAATCTGCCATCTTGTATATTATCTTACACATTGATTTTTTTTTTTTTTTTAAGTAGAAATAAAGGCAGGACTATTTTCCTGGTCTTCTCAAGAAGCATCTGTCTTCCTTTGTTCCTTTCTATTTTCCTTTCTTTAACTTTAGGATTACTTGAATGCTGCTTTGTTGGAATAAAGGCCTTATAATTTTAATTTTGAAAAAAGTAGACAAATCTAATAATATACCAATATAACATAAATGTACCATACTAATGTCAGATGTTAATAATTATGCAAACTTGGCATGGGGTATATAGAAACTTTCTGTAGTATCTTCATAATTTTTCTATAAATCTATAAACTGTTCTAAAAATAATGCTTATATTAAAAAAAAAAAACATATCCCAAAATAACATGTTAATAGAAGTGAAAGAAAATCAACAACCCAGACTGTTTAACTTTCTTTCCTTATAGTGGCAAAGACTCTTTGCTTTGGGGTAGGTGCCTGGTGGGAGCTTGATATCACAGGGACTCCTGCTTTGGGACTTCACTTGCAGCAGGATTCTCAGTGGACATAGTACAGACTCAGCTCCAGATTTCTGAAAACATCCATGTTAAAAAATCAGTTTAACTCCTCATTCCCTAAGCCAGCAGTCTGTTATACTACCCTAGGAAAACCTTCCTAGAAAAATACCAAAAGGATGGTAAAAGCTATAGGCATAGAGCTGTTGCTCCCTGTATTTACAACACTGGGAAAATTAAAAGCAACTTTGTGTTCAACAATAGGAGTATGATTAATTGTCTTATGGATCATCTACTCACAGAAATAGCCATTAAATGATGGTTATGAGATTATGTTACATGAGGGAAAAATTTATGGTACCATACTTATGCTTGTAAGATCGGTGTTTTAAATCAAAACATAAAAATGTACATAAGATATAAATATAATTTTGTCTGTGACCACCAAAGGTTCCAGTTTATTAATCTTATAAATAACTCCCCCCCCTTTAAAATTGTCTCTCATTTACAAATATCTATTATACACTAGGCAGTGTTCTTTTTCTTCATGTACCATATCTTGAAAGCAGATTCTTGACACAGAGTTATAGTAAATGCTTTGAGTAATAGCCCATAGCAAATATAAGGGTCCTCTTGCAGGCAGACTGATTGGTAAGACAAGCGGGCCCTCCTCCCAGATAACAATATGTACTACCTTTCCCAAGTCATACTGTACGTCTAAGAGGACAATATTTATTCAATTATCCATTCAGCAAACATTTACTGAACATCTGCTAGTTGCCAGGCACTCTCCAAAATGCTGGTGACTCAAAGGTGAGCAAAATGGACATGGCTCTTGCTCTCATTGGAATTTACAATCTAGTGTGAGATATAAATAACCCCACCAATATCTGTAGTAGAAAACCATGTTCCTATTATGAAAGGAAATACAGAGTGCTATGAAAGAATATTATCAGACAACTTAATTTATATGAAGAACAATTTTTGCTCAAATATGTAGCACACATCAAGCACTATCTTTGTGAGCTATTTGTTAACATGAAAATGTTAGAGACAACGTGAACCTTAAATGTCCAGTCACCCTTAGAATGCAGCATTAATTATATCTTTGGATCTTGGCAGAAATGTCCATTTTGATATTCTGTTATACATGTGAAATCACCCATGGCATATTTTACAAGGGAAAAAAGTGGAAAACTACTTCAGTGTTTTCACATTTCCCACAGAGTCCAAAATGAGAAGTCTGACCCTGAAATAATCATAGACAAAACCAAGCTCATATTTTCAGTATTCAGGGAACTTTGAAGGGTTTAGAGGAAAGCAATCAAGATGATTAAGGAGTATAAAAACTAAGGATAAAGGAATTATCATCTTCTAAAAGTCCATACCTAATGTAATCATTACATATAAGAATGCCTACACCCCAGGGGAGTATGTCAAGCTAGTTCATCTAAACTCATAACAAGTTTGACTTGGCTATAACAATAGATGAACCTAAATCCTGGGAGAAAGAGTTATTAATTTAATGGGTTATCAATGGAGGCCATGGGTCTTTCTTTGGAGTTAATTTTAAAAACTGAAAAGAGTCCATTTTTTTAATTTAAATTCAATTTAGTTAACATAGAGTGTATTATTAGTTTCAGGGGTAGAATTCAGTGATTCATCAATTGCATATAACACACAGTGCTCATTACATCAAGTACCCTCCTTAATGCCCATCACCCAGTTACCGCATCCCCCCTCCCACCTCCCCCCCGCAGCAACCCTTAGTTTGTTCCCTATAGTTAAAAGTCTTATGATTTGCCTCCCTCTGTTTTCATCTTATTTTATTTTTCCTTTCCTCCCCCTATGTTCATTTGTTTTGTATCTTAAATTCCACATATGAATGAAATCATATGGTATTTGTCTTTCTCTGACTTATTTCGCTCAGGATAATACTCTCTAGTTCCACCTATGTCATTGCAAATGGCAAGATTTCATTTTTTTGGATGGCTGAGTAATATTCCATTGTGTGTGTGTGTATATATATATATCTTTATGTATATATATATATATATATGTATATATATATATGTATCTTCTTTATCCATTTATCTGTCCATGGACATCTGGGCTTTTTCCATACGTTGGCTGTGGTGGACATTGCTGATATAAACATTGGGGTGCATGTGCCCCTTTGAATCACTATGTTTGTATCCTCTGGATACATACCTAGTAGTGCAGTTGCTGGGTTGTAGGGTACCTCTATTTTTAACTTTTTGAGGAACCTCCATACTGTCTTCCAGAGTGACTGCACGAGTTAATATTCCCACCAATGGTGTGAGAGGGTTCCTCTTTATCCACATCCTCACCAAATCTGTTGTTTCCTGAGTTATTAATTTTAGCCATTCTGACCATTATGATGAGGTGTTATCTCACTGTGGTTTTGATTTGTATTTCCCTGATGCCAAGTGATGAACATTTTTTCATGTGTCTTTTGGCCTTTTGTATGTCTTCTTTGGAGAAATGTCTGTTCATGCCTTCTGCCCATTTCTTGATTGGATTTTGTTTTTTGTTTTTTGGGTGTTGAGTTTGATAAGTTCTTTATAGATTTTGGATACTATACTACATACTATACTATCTATACTATACTATACTATACTTTTTTATAGTATACTATACTATACTTTATCTGATATGTCATTTGTGAATATCTTCTCCCATTCCATAGGTTGCCTTCTAGTTTTGTTGATTGTTTCCTTTGCTGTGCAAAAGCTTTTTATCCTGATGAAGTCCCAATAGTTCTTTTTTAAAAAGATTTATTTATTTGTTTGACAGAGAGAGAGCATGAACAGGGGGAGGGGCAGAGGGAGAGGAAGAGAGACAAGCAGACTCCCCACTGAGTATGGGACCCTACACGGGGCTCAATCTCGGGCCCCTGAAATCATGACCTGAGCTGAAGTCAGATGCTTAACCAACTGAGCCACCCAGGCACCCCCAATAATTCATTTTTACTATTGTTTCCCTTGCCTCCAGAGACGTGTCTAACAAGAAGTTGCTATAGCCAAGGTCAAAGAGGTTGCTGCCTGTGTTCTCCTCTAGGATTCTGATGAATTCCTGTCTCATATTTAGGTCTTTCATCCATTTTGAATTTATTTTTGTGTGTAGTGTAAGAAAGTGGTCCAGTTTCAGTCTTCTGCATGTTGCTGTCCGGTTTTCCCAACACCATTTGTTGAAGAGACTCTCTTTTTTCCATTGGACATTCTTCCTGCTTTGTCGAAGATTAGTTGACCATAGAGTTGAGGTCAATTTCTGGGTTCTCTGTTCCATTGATCTCTGAGTCTGTTTTTGTTCCAGTACCATATTAAGACTCTCTTTAAAATACCTTAACAGAGGGGCACCTGGGTGGCTCAGTCATTAAGCGTCTGCCTTCGGCTCAGGTCATGATCCCACGGTCCTGGGATCGAGCCCCACATCGGGCTCCCTGCTTGGCAGGAAGCCTGCTTCTCCCTCTCCCATTCCCCGTGCTTGTGTTCCCTCTCTCACTGTGTCTCTCTTTGTCAAATAAATAAAATCTTCAAAAAAATAAAATAGCTTAGCAGAAGTCTTGCTCTAAAACAGGGTGTGACCACTTTACTGTGAATATTTTTTTAATTTTAATTCCAGTGTAGTTAACATACAGTGCTATATTAGTTTCCTATGTATAATATAGTGATTCATCAATTCTAAACATTACCCAGTGCTTATCATGATAACTATACTCTTAATCCCCATCACCTGTTTCACCCATCCCCCCACCCACCTACCTTCTGGCAACCATCTGTTTGTTCTCTATAGTTAAGAGTCTTTGTTTGTTTGTGTGTTTATCTTATCTTTGTTCATTTATTTTCTTTCTTAAATTCCACATATGAGTGAAATCATGATATTTGTCTTTCTCTGACTGACTTATTTCACTTAGCATTATATTCTCTAGAGATCTATACATGTTATTGCAAATGGCAAGATTTCATTCTCTTTTATCGCTGAGGAATATTCCTGTGTGTGTGTGTAAAATTACTTTTTCTTTATCCATTCATCTATTGATGGACATATCTTGGCTATTATAAATAATAAATATAGAGTGTACATGTCTTTTCAAATTAGTGTTTTCATATATTTGGGGTACTCAGTAGTAGAATTACTGGATCATATGGTATTTCTATTTTTTTTTTAAAGATTTTATTTATTTATTTGAGAGAGAGAATGAGATAGAGACAGAGAGAGCATGAGATGGGGGAGCGTCAGAGGGAGAAGCAGACTTCCTGCTGATGCGGGACTCGATCCCGGGACTCCAGGATCGTGACCTGAGCTGAAGGCAGTCACTTAACCAACTGAGCCACTCAGGCGCCCGGTATTTCTATTTTTAATTTTTTGAGGAACCTCCATACTATTTCCCATGGTGGCTGCACCAGTTTATATTCCCACCAATAGTGCATGAGGGTTGCTTTTTCTCCACATCCTCACCAACACTTGTTTCCTGTGTTTTGGATTTTAGCCATTCTGACAAGTGTTAGGTGATATCTCATTGTAGTTTTGATTTGCATTTTCCTGATGATAAGTGATGTTGAACATCTTTTCATGTGTCTGTTGACCATCTATAGGTCTTTGGAGGAATGTCTTCTGCCCATTTTTTAATTGGATTGTTGGGGTTTTTTGGTGTAGAGTTGTATAAGTTTTTTATAGATTTTGGATACTAAACCTTTATTGAATATGTCATTTGCGAATATCTTTTCCCATTCAGTCAGTTGTCTTTTATTTTGTTAATTATTTCCTTCACTGTGCAGAAGTGTTTTATTTTGATGTAGTCTTAGTAGTTTGGATTTTTATTTTATTTCCCTTGCCTCCGGAGACATATTTAGAAAAATGTTGCTATGACCGATGTCAGAGAGATTACTGCAAGTACTCTTTTCAAGAATTTTATGGTTTCATGTCTCATGTTTAGATCTTGAATCCATTTTGTCTTTATTTCTGTGTTTGACATAGAAAGTAATCCAGTTTCATTCTTTTTGCATTTAGCTGTCAAGTTTTCCCAGCACCATTTGTAAAAGAGACTTTTTCCCATTGCATATTCTTGCCTCCTTTGTCATAGATTAATTGACCATATAATCATGTTTATTTCTGGGCTCTCTATTCTGTTCCATTGATCTATATATCTTTTTTTGTGCCACTACCATACTGTTGTGATTACTACAGCTTTGTAGTATATCTTGAAATCTGCGATTGTGATACTTCCAGTTATGTTCCTCTTTTCCAAGATTGCTTTAGCTATTTGGGGTCTTTTGTGGTTCCACACTAATTTTAGGATTATTTGTTCCACTTCTGTGAAAAATGCTGTTGGTTTATTGGGATTGCATTAAATCTGTAGATTGCTTTGAGTAGTATGAGCATTTTAACAATATTTATTCTTCCAACCCGTGAGCATCTAATGTCTTTCCATTTCTTTGCATTGTCTTGAATATCTTCATCAGTACTTTATAGTTTTCAGAGTACTGGTCTTTCACCTTCTTGGTTAAGTTTATTTCTAGGTATTTTATTACTTTTAGTACAATTGTAACTGGGATTGTTTTCTTAATTTCTCTTTCTGCTACTTCATTATTAGTATATAGAAATGCAATGGATTTCTCTATATTAATTTTGTATCCTTACTGAATTCATTTATCAGTTCTAGTAATTTTTTGGTGGAGCCTTTAGGGTTTTCTGTATATAGTATCATGTCATCTGCAAATAGTGAAAGTTTTCATTCTTCCTTGCCAATTTGGATGCCTCTTATTTATTCTTCTTGTCTGATGCTGTGGCTAGGACTTCCAGTACTATGTTGAATAAAAGTGGTGAGAGTGGACATCTTTACCTTGTTCCTGGCCTTAGGGAAAAAGCTCTTAGTTCTTCACCATTGAGTATGTTATTTGTGGGTTTTTCCATATATGGCCTTTATTACATTGAGGTAGGTTTCCTCTAAACCTATTTTATTGAGGGTTTTTATCGTGAATGGATGTTGTACTTTCTCAAATGCTTTTTCTGTATCTATTGAGATTATCATATGGTTATCTTTTTCTTATTGAAAAAGATTCACATTGATTGGTTTGCGAATATTGAACTACCCTTGGAACCCAGGAATAAATTCCACTTGATCATGGTGAATGATTTTTTTAATGTATTATTGGATTCAGTTTGCTAGTACTTTGTTGAGGATTTTTGCATCTGGGTTCATCAGAGATAATGGCCTGTAGTTCTCTTTTTGGGTGGTGTCTTTATGTGGTTTTGGTATCAGGGTAATGCTGACCTCATAGAATGAATTAGGAAGTTTTCCTCCTATTTTTTGGAATAGTTTAAGAAAAATAGGTATTAACTCTTCTTTAAATGTTTGATAGGGGGCACCTGGGTGGCTCAGTCGTTAAGCATCTGCCTTAGGCTCAGGTCATGATCTCAGGGTCCTGGGATTGAGCCCCGCATCAGGCTCTCTGCTCCGTGGGGAGCCTGCTTCTCCCTCTTCCACGGCCCCTGCTTGTGTTCCCTCTCTCCCTGTCTCTCTCTCTGTCAAATAAATAAATAAAATCTTTTTAAAAAATGTTTGATAGAATTCCCCTATGAAGCCATCTGGTTCTGCACTTTTGTTTGTTGAGAGTTTTTTGATTACTGATTCCATTTCCTTGCTGGTAATTGGTCTGTTCAAATTTTCTATTTCTTCCTGCTTCAGTTTTGGTAGATTATGTTTCTAGGAATTTATCCATTTCCTCTAGGTTGTCCAATTTGTTGGCACATATTTTTTCATTATATTCTCTTATAATTGTTTGTGTTTCTGTGGTGTTAGTTGTTATTTCCTCTCTCTGATTTGTGACTTTGTTTGATTCCTTTCTCTTTTTTTCTTGATAAGTCTAGCTAGAGGTTTATCAATTTTGTTGATATTTTCAAAGACCCAGCTCCTGGTTTCATTGATCTTTTCTATTGTATTTGTGGTCTTTCCCAATTTTTTCTTGTGGTTGATTTCTAGATTCATAGTATTGTGGTTGGAAAAGATGCATGGTATGACTTCAGTCCTTTTGAATTTGTTGAAACTTGTTTTGTGGACTAATACACATGATGTATTCTGGAGAATGTTCCAGGTGCACTAAAAAAGATATGCATTCTGCTGTTTTAGGATGGAATGTTGTGAATGTATCTCTTAGATCCATCTGGTCCAATGTGTCATTTGAAGCCACTGTTTCCTTATTGATTTTCTGTTTGGATGATCTATCCATGTAAGTTGGGTGTTAAGGTTTCCTACTATTATTATATTACTATGGATTATTTCCTTTATGTTTGTTATTAGCTGATTTGTGTATTTGAATGCTCCCATGTTGGAGGCACAGATTTTTTTTAATTTAAATTCAATTAGCCGACATATAGTACATCATTAGTTTCAGACATGGTGTTCAATAATTCACCAGTTGTGTACAATACCCAGTGCTCATCATATATTTACAATTGTCGTATCTTCTTGTTGGATTGTTCCATTTATGATTATATAGTGTCCTTCTTTGTCTCTTGTTATAATCTTTGTTTTAAAGTCTATTTTGTCCAATATAAGTATTGCTACCCAGCTTTCTTTTCACTTCCATTTGTCTGATAAATACTTTTCCATTCTTTCACTTTCAATCTGCATGTATCTTTAGGTCTGAAATGAGTCTCTTATAGGAAGCATATAGATGGGTCTTTCTTTTGTATCCATTCCTTCACCCTATGTCTTTGATTGGAGCATTTAATCCATTTAAATTCAAAGTAATTGTTGATAGGTATGTACTTACTACCATTTTGTTGTTTTATGATTATGTTTGTAGTTCTTTGTTCCTCTCTTCTCTTGCTCTCTTCTCTTCTGGTTTGTTGGGTTTCTTTAGCAATATACTTGGATTTCTTTATTTTTCACGTATCTATTACTGGTTTTTGATTTGTGTTTACCATTAGGTTTCTATATAACATCTTAGGCATTTAGCAGTCTATGTTAAGCTGATAGTCACTTAGGTTTGAACTCTTTCTTTACTTTTCTGCCCCCACACTTTAGGTATATGGTATCATATTTTACATCCTTTCATTTTTGTGAATCCCTGGACTTATTTTTATAGATACACTTAATTTTACTGCTTTTATGCTTCCTACTTTTCTTACTCCTACTTACGGTCTTTCCTTTCCATTGAAAGAGTCCCTTTTAGGATTTCTTGCTGGGCTGGTTTAGTGGTCATGAATTTCTTTCACTTTTGTTTGTCTGGGAAACTCTATCTCTCTTTCTATTCTGAATGATAGCCTTGCTGGTTAGAGCATTCTTGTCTGCAGGTTTTTTTCCTTTCAACATTTTCAATATATCATGCCATACTCTTCTGGCCTGCAAAGTTTCTGCTGAAAAATCAGCTGATAGCCTTATGGGGTATCCTCTGTATGTAACTGTTTTCTTTTCTCTTGATGCTTTTAAAATTCTCTTTGACTGTTTTTTTTTTTTAAGATTTTATTTATTTATTTGACAGAGAGATACACAGCGAGAGAAGGAACACAAGCAGGGGGAATAGGAGAGGGAGAAGCTGGTTTCCCGCTGAGCAGGGAGCCCAATGCGGGGCTCGAGCCCAGGATCCTGGGATCATGACCTTAGCTGAAGGCAGATGCTTAATGCCTGAGCCACCCAGGCACCCCTCTCCTTGACTTCTTTTTGCCATTTTAGTTACTATGTGTCTTAGTGTGGACCTCCTTGAATTGATTTTGTTGGGGCCTCCCTGTGTCTCCTGGATCTAGATTTTGGTTTCCTTCCCCAGATTCGGGAAGTTTTCAGCTATTATTTCTTCAAATACACATTCTGCCTCCTTTTCTCTCTCTTCTCCTTCTGGGATCCCTATAATGTGAATGTGATTATGCTTGATGGAGTCACTGAGTTCCCTAAATCTATTTTCATTTTTCCCTCTCCTGTTCAGCTTGATTGCTTTTCATTACTCCGTCCTCCAGGTCACTGGTCTGTCCTTCTGCTCCTCTAGTCTACTATTTATTCCATCTCATGTATTTTTAATTTTAGTTACTGAGTTCTTCATCTCTAATTGGTTCTTTATGTTTTGTCTCTTTAAGGCTCTCACTGAGGTCCTTCACTCTTTTCTCAAGTCCAGTGATTATCTTTATGACCATTACTTTAAATGGTCTATCAGGAAGGGGGGAAAAGATGGCAGAGGAGTAGGGGACCCTATTTCAACTGGTCCCCGGAATTGAGCTGGATATCCACCAGATCACTCTGAGCACCCACAAAACCAGCCTGAGATGTAAGAAGATCTGGATCTCTACAAACAATATTGCAGGTGGTTGGTTTTGAGGTACAAAGCAGAGAGCCATGATTCTGCAGGCAGATATCGGAGGATAAACGGCAGCAGGAGGGTGCCTGGCCATGGGGATCCTACACCGCCGGTGAGCGACAACCTCACGCACTGCGGACAGGCACAGACTCGCAGACCGGTAGCAGCGGGGAAAGGACTCTAGGGCAGGCCCCGGGGGGGAAACCCAGAGCAGCATAGTTGTGCCGGTGAACTGCAGCCCCCGGACAGAAACCCGGAGCAGCGGGGTCGCCCCTGTGAACTGCAGCCCCTGGGATGGAATCCCTGAGTGGTGGGGTCACCCGTGCGCGAACTGGGAGCAGCTGGCGGTTTTAGAAGCACAAAAGGCAGAGACAAGCCCTGACCTGGAGGCAGGACTGGGGGCGCTGCAGAGGGGCGCACAACCCAGGCCCTGCAGTTTATAGCAGCACGGACAGAAACGGAGACAGTGTGGCCTGGAGAGCTCACTGAAGAACAGACTGCGGTCTCTCTGCTCTGAGGCAGAGGGTTGGAAATGGTCTCTTCTGCTCTGATTCACGGAAGAGACATGGAAAGCCGCCAGGGAAAGGCGCCAGAGAACAAAAGCCCTAAAACCTGATTCCTGCTGAGCCCATCCCCCGCCACAGCCCAACCCCCCCACCCCCCCGGCCCCGAACCGGGTTGCCTGAGTAACAGCGTGGCAGGTCCATCCCGCAGAAGACAGGCTGGGAAAACAAGAGGCCAGCTACCCTAAGGTCCCAAGAAAACAGGTGCATCTTGCTTGGGTTCTGGTCAATAATTTGGACTCTATACATTCCCTCAAGCACCCATCAACAGAATGACTAGGAGGAGGAGCCCCCAAAATAGAAAAGACTCAGAGATTATGACTTATGCTGCAGATTTACAAATGAATGCAGATATAACTAAGATGTCGGAGATGGAATTCAGGCTAGCAATTGTGAAGACAATGGCTAGAATGGAGAAATCAATTAATGGCAACATAGAGCTCTAAGGGCAGAAATGAAAGGTGAATTGGCAGAACTTAAAAATGCTATCAATGAGATCCAATCCAATCTAGATAATCTAACAGCTAGGGTAAGTGAGGCAGCAGAGAGAATAAGCTACCTGGAAGACAGTATAATAGATAACAAGGGAAAAGAGGAGGCCAGGAAAAACAACTCAGAATCCAGGAATATAGAATCAGAGAAATAAGTGACACCATGAAGCGTTCCAATGTCAGAATAATTGGAACCCCGGGGGGAGTGGAGAGAGAGAGGACTAGAAGATGTATTTGAGCAAATCGTAGCTGAGAACTTCCCTAATATGGGGAATGAAACAAACATTCGTGTCCTAGAGGCAGAGAGGACCCCTCCCAAGATCAAGGAAAACAGGCCAACACCCCGGCATGTAGGGTAAAACTTACAAATCTTAGGACCAAGGAAACCATCTTAAGGGCAGTTAGGGGGAAGAGATTCCTTACGTACAGAGGGAGGAACATCAGAACAACGTCAGACCTATCCACAGAGACCTGGCAAGCCAGAAAGGCCTGGCAAGACATATTCAGGATACTAAATGAGAAGAACATGCAGCCAAGAATACTTTATCTGGCAAGGCTGTCATTTAGAATGGATGGAGAGATGCAGATCTTCCACGACCGGCAGAAACTGTAAGAATATGTGACCACTAAGCTGGCCCTGCAAGAAATATTAAGGGGGGTTCTATAAAAGGAGAAAAACCCCAAGAGTGATATACAACAGAAACTTACAGGGACAATCTATAAAAACGTCTTCACAGGCAACATGATGACAATTAATTCATATCTTTCAATAATCACTCTCAACGTGAATGGCCTAAATGCTCCCATAAAACGGCACAGGGTTGCAGATCGGATAAAAAGACAGGACCCATCCAGATGCTGTCTACAAGAGACTCATTTTGAACTTAAAGATACATCCAGACTGAAAGTGAAGGGATGGAGATCCATCTTCCATGTCAGCGGACATCAAAAGAAAGCTGGGGTAGCAATTCTTATATCAGACAAATTAGATTTTAAGCAAAAGTCTGTAATTAAAGACACAGAAGGACACTATAGCATTCTTAAATGGTCTGTCCAACAAGAAGATCTAACAATTGTAAATATCTATGCTCCCAACATGGGAGCAGCCATCCACATAAGCCAACTGTTAACCAAAATAAAGAGTCATATTGATAACAATACGTCAATTGTAAGGAGACCTCAATACTCCACTCTCAGCAATGGACAGATCATCTAAGCAGAAAATCAACAAGGAAACAAGAGCTTTGAATGATACATCAGACCAGATGGACCTCACAGATATTTACAGAACATTCCACCCTAGAACAACAGAATACTCATTCTTCTCGAGTGCACATGGAACTTTCTCCAGAATAGACCATATACTGGGTCACAAATCAGGTCTCAACCGATACCAAAAGACTGAGATTATTCCCTGCCTATTCTCAGACCACAATGCTCTAAAACTGGAACTCAATCACAAGAAAAAATTTGGCAGAAATTCAAACACTTGGAAGCTAAAGACCACTCTGCTCAAGAATGTTTGGGTCAACCAGGAAATCAAAGAAGAACTTAAACAATTCATGGAAATCAATGAGAATGAAAACACATCGGTCCAAAACCTATGGGATACGGCAAAGGCGGTCCTAAGGGGGAAATACATAGCCATCCAAGCCTCACTCAATAAAACAGAAAAATCCCGAATTCACCAACTAACTCTACACCTTAAAGAACTAGAGAAAAAGCAACAAACAACGCCTAAGCCACGCACTAGAAGAGAAATAATTAAGTTTAGAGCAGAGATGAATGAATTAGAAACCAGAAACACAGTAGATCAGATCAATGAAACTAGACGTTGGTTCTTTGAAAGAATTAATAAGATCGATAAACCACTGGCCAGACTTACCCAAAAGAAAAGAGAAAGGACCCAAATTAATAAAATTATGAATGAAAGGGGAGAGATCACGACTAACACCAAGGAAATAGAAACAATTATTAGAAATTATTATCAACAACTATAGGCCAATAAACTGAGCAATCTGGATGAAATGGAGGCCTTCCTGGAAACCTATAAGCTGCCAAGACTGAAACAGGAAGAAATTGACAACCTGAATAGGCCAATAACCAGTAAGGAGTTTGAAGCAGTGATCAAAAACCTCCCAGAAAACAAGAGTCCAGGGCCTGATGGATTCCCTGGGGAATTCTACCAAACACACAAAGAAGAAATAATACCTATTCTACTGAAGCTGATTCAAAAAATAGAAACAGAAGGAAAACTTCCAAACTCATTCTATGAGGCCAGCATTACCTTAATGCCCAAACCAGGCAAAGACCCCATCAAAAAGGAGAATTTCAGACTGATATCCCTGATGAATATGGATTCCAAAATCCTCAACAAAATCCTAGCTAATAGGATCCAACAATACATTAAAAGGATCATCCACCACAACCAAGTGGGATTTATCCCCGGGATGCAAGGGTGGTTCAACATTCGCAAATCAATCAATGTGATGGAACACAGTAATAAGAGGAAGGAGAAGAACCATATGGTCCTCTCAATTGATGCAGAAAAAGCACTTGACAAAATACAACATCCTTTCCTGATTAAAACTCTTCAGAGTATAGGGATAGAGGGAACATTCCTCAGGTTCATAAAATCCATCTATGAAAAACCCACAGCGAATATCATCCTCAATGGGGAAAAGCTGAGAGCCTTTCCCTTAAGATCACGAACATGTGAAGGATGCCCACTCTCGCCACTGTTGTTCAACATAGCACTAGAAGTCCTAGCAACAGCAATCAGACAACAAAAAGAAATAAAAGGTATTCAAATTGGCAAAGAAGAAGTCGAACTCTCTCTTTTCGCAGATGACATGATACTTTATGTGGAAAACCCAAAAGACTCCACCCCCAAATTACTAGAACTCATACAGCAATTCAGTAATGTGGCAGGATACAGAATCAATGCCAGAAATCAGTTGCTTTCTTATACACTAACAACGCAACTGTAGAAAGAGAGATTAGAGAAACGATTCCATTTACAACAGCACCAAAAACCATAAGATACCTTGGAATAAACCTAACCAAAGAGGTAAAGGATCTATACTCTAGGAACTACAGAACACTCATGAAAGAAATTGAAGAAGACACAAAAAGATGGAAAAATATTCCATGCTCATGGATCAGAAGAATAAACATGGTTAAAATGTCTATGCTACCCAGAGCAATCTATACCTTCAATGCCATCCCGATCAAAATTCCAATGACATTTTTCAAAGTGCTGGAACAAACAATCCTAAAATTTGTATGGAATCAGAGAAGACCCCGAATCGCCAAGGAAATGTTGAAAAAGAAAAACAAAGCTGGGGGCATCACGTTGCCCGATTTCAAGCTATATTACAAAGCTGTGATCACCAAGACAGCATGGTACTGGCACAAAACAGACATATGGACCAATGGAACAGAATAGAGAACCCAGATATGGACCCTCAACTCTGTGGTCAAATAATCTTTGACAAAGCAGGAAAAAACATGCAATGGAAAAAAGACAGTCCCTTCAATAAATGGTGCTGGGAAAGTTGGACAGCCACATGCAGAAGAATGAAACTCGACCATTCTCTAACGCCATTCACAAAGATAAACTCTAAGTGGATGAAAGACCTCAATGTGAGACAGGAATCCATCAAAATCCTAGAGGAGAACATAGGCAGTAACCTCTTTGACATTGCCCACAGCGACTTCTTTCAAGATACATCTCCAAAAGCTAGTGAAACAAAAGCAAAAATGAACTTTGGGACTTCATCAAGATAAAACGCTTCTGCACAGCAAAGGAAACAGTCAACAAAACAAAGAGGCAACCCACAGAATGGGAGAAGATATTTGCAAATGACACTACAGATAAAGGGCTGGTATCCAAGATCTATAAAGAACTTCTCAAACTCAACACCCAGAAAACAAATAATCAAGTCAAAAAGTGGGCAGAAGAGATGAACAGACACTTCTCTGAAGAAGACATACAAATGGCTAACAGACACATGAAAAAATGTTCATCATCATTAGCCATCAGGGAAATCCAAATCAAAACCACATTGAGATACCACCTTACACCAGTGAGAATGGCAAAAATGGACAGGGAAAGAAACAACAGATGTTGGAGAGGTTGTGGAGAAAGGGGAGCCCTCTTACACTGTTGGTGGGAATGCAAGTTGGTACAGCCACTTTGGAAAACAGTGTGGAGGTGCCTCAAAAATCTAAAAATAGAGCTACCCTATGACCCAGCAATTGCACTACTGGGTATTTACCCCAAAGACACAGATGTAGTGAACAGAAGGGCCACATGCACCCCAATGTTCATAGCAGCAATGTCCGCAATAGCCAAACTGTGGAAAGAGCCAAGATGCCCTTCAACAGATGAATGGATAAAGAAGATGTGGTCCATATATACCATGGAATATTACTCAGCCATCAGAAAGGATGAATACCCAACTTTTACATCAACATGGATGGGACTGGAGGAGATTATGCTAAGTGAAATAAGTCAAGCACAGAAAGTCAATTATCATATGGTTTCACTTATTTGTGGAACATAAGGAATAACATGGAGAACATTAGGAGAAGGAAAGGAAAAATGGGGAGGGGGAATTGGAGGGAGAGATGAACCATGAGAGACTATGGACTCAGAAACAAACAGGGTTTAGAGGGAATGGGGGAGGAGGGATTGGTTAGCCCGGTATGGGTATTAAGGAGGGCATTACTGCATGGAGCACTGGGTGTTATACGAAAACCTTGGATCATGGATCACCACATCAAAAACCAGTGATGTATTGTATGGTGACTAACATAACATAATAAAATTTAAAAAAAAAAAAAAAAAGGTCTATCAGGCCTGTTGCTTATCTCCTTTCATTTAGCTCTCTAGGTGTGATTTTTGTCCTGTTTTTTCATCTGGGATATATTCCACTGTCTCGTCATTTTGTCTAAATCTCTGTGTCTGTTTCTACATGTTAGGAAAGTCAGCTATGTCTTCTGCTCTTGAAGGTAGTGATCTTATGAAGAAGAGTTCCTGTAGTGCCCTGCAGGGCAATGTCCCCTGTTCACCAGAACCCAGAACTTCAGGGGTACCTCCTATGTGTGTTGTGTGCACCCTACTACTGTGGCTGAACTGTGTTAGCCTTCAATCCTGTCATTTGCAATGACTCTCTTTGCCATTTGTGGGCAGGGTTTGGTCCCTGTGTTACTAATGGGCCAGTCTGGAGCTGTCTTGGGCTTGAGTGGAGTCAGACCAGGCATTTTCCAGAGATGCAGTAGCACCAAACTGCAGTGTGCCTTACCTGTGTTGTCTCCAGAGAAGCTTCCATTGGTGGGCAGAGCCTGCAGTCATGCCAGATATCTGCCCCCAGCCCACTGCTGAGGCTACAGTCAGACTGGTATGTGGTGTTATCTTCCACTCTCCCCAGGACAGGAGTCACTTTGGAGTGGCAATGATCTCTGTTGGAGGTACTTCCACATTGCCAGGCTTGTGACACCTCTTTGGATGGATTCTGGTCAAGGGCATATTGGAGGAGTCAGGTCCACAGGAGAATGTGGGGGCAGTACACACAATGTTAGCAAGGTTTGCATGGGTCTTCTGTGGGAGGATATATGGAACCAATGCCTGGCTGGAGGGGCATGTCCACAAAAGAATGCAGGGGCAGGGTACACTGTTAGCAAGTTAGGTAGTGAGTGTGCAGCACTGGTTCCCACAAGTGTCCATGTGTCTAGGCTGGGGGATGGAGGAGGCAAATGGCACCTGCCAGCTCCTTTGTTCCTGGAGAAATCTCCAAATGATCCCTGCCCCTCCAGCAACACTCTGAGATTAGTAAACAAATCTCCCTCCTGTATACCCCAGGCATTTTTCAAGCTGTTGCTCCTATGCTGTATTTCAGTGGGACTATTTGTTGTGCCATCTCCTTAAAGGGCAGGGACTCCATTTCCTCTTACTCTCCAGCTCTCCTAGAGCTGAGCCTGCTGATTTTTAGGGTTCCAGGTGTTAAGCCCCACTGATTGTAAGAACTCAGGAAATTAGGCCCCTCTCATTTTCAAAGCCAAATGTTATAGGGATTTGCCTTCCTTGTGCTGGTTCCCCATGCCTGGGTGCCCGATGTGAGGGTCTGTTTCTCTCCCCTCTCTGTGCCCACTTCATCCTTCCCTCCTACAGACAGTCCTGTGGTTCAGTTTAGCTCTTGACCATGTCTCTGCCCTTCCTACCTTCTTTGATGTGGCATCTGCTCTACATTTAGCTGTGGAGATTCTGTTCTGCTAGTCATCAGGTTGTTTTCTGGGTTATTTACACTGATGTGGGTATTATCTAGGTGTATCCGAGCAATGTGCTGAGCTTATGATTCTTCTGTTCCTCCATCCTGGAAGTTCCTATAAATCTTTTGCGTGTATGGCTATTGTTGATTACCCCACTCTAGTTTCTTTGGGTCTCTTATTGGTGCCCTTTGTTCTAATCTCCTTTCTTTCGTCTTAGGTATCTCCTGTTTCTAAACATCCTGTGCAAGTCAGTTTCAGGTTAGGTTCTGAGAGTTATCTCAATTTAGAACAAGAATTGAAGACAAATTCTCCATCCACAACTGAAACATAAAATCATGCCTCAGTTTATGGTTTTGAAAGGCCTTGAATTTTCTCATTGTGCCACCAACAGAATTTCCTTCTAAAGTCTGAACTGGGTCTTAATATTCCATAGAATTCCATAGTTGAAGCCTTCAAAGGTTTTGATTCTGCCAGGTTATGGAAGGTTTTTATTGGCTGCAAGTTATGATTGAAATTATTTACTTGCTATTCAGTTTAATACGATAAGAGAGATTTCTAAATAGGCTGCCTCAAGCTTTTAATTCTATCTAGAATAATAATATAAAACTGTACAACTTTCTTTTGGGAAACAAAAAATAAGGTCAGAAAAAAATAGCTCAAGTTACCCCAAGAATTTTGTTAATAAGCCCTTCTATGTTTCTGTCATATACATTCTCCCCTTGCCTTTCAACCCTAGTATCTATTGTCCCTGCATATGGAGTTTTCAGGTGTGGTTAAGGAATTCTGGCACCTGTGTGTATGTGTGTATATATCTCTGTGTGTGGGGGGGGGGGTAACTTACAGATAACATACATATGAGTTGGTGGCACATGAGAACTATCATATCTCCTTTAAACCTCAATGAAGAACAAAAAATACGTATTTTGGAGAAGAAAACTGGTATTTGTGTATAGATAGATACTGATACATTGAACTCCCAGCTACTGTTCCTTTCATCCTCCTGAGTCCCTGCAGCAAAGGTGTGCCCAGCACTACAGACTATTTTTTCTCCATCTCAGCAATTCTGAGTTTCCACATGTGAAAACGGAAGGATATCATGAGTTTACATGTGTAGGAAAATGCAGTATTCACTATTGTCTTCAGCAGAACTGAAAAGGTCACAAAGGACAGGACATTTAAGGAAAACTATGATAAGGTATTGACTGAGATTAAATGATCCAATCTGATTTTTCTGCAATACCTAATTCAAAGGGCCAAGGTGTCATTCCAGCAAATCAACTTGAAAAGAAAATAGGCTTATTTTGATAATCCATCTTTCCTCAGTAAGTTTGGTTTCCATAGCCACAGGCTTGTCAGCCAGCTGTTTGGTTAATGATCACCCTAGGGAAGCAACAACATGGGTCTCCATTTATCTATCCCTATTTGCAAAACACAGCCAAATTGGTTCTAGAAGTTGTCTGAGAAGGAAACTCTTACCCCAGAAAGAGATAATACTCGACTCTCTGATCAGCAACATCTTCAATAAAAGAAGCAGATAGTAATTCTTGGGTTGTCTACAATCCAATACTCTTTTAGGGAGAAGAAATAGTGTCATGAAATTCCCCTAAGTCTGAGGAAAAGGGAAAACAAATCCATTGCACTATCATATAATTCAGATATTTTTTCATTAATACTCAGAAGTCCCCAGGTTTCTTTCTGAACCTCAGCTGCTTTATCTATAAACAGAGAGGTTTGCTCAGTCCGTTCTGTTCCAACATGCTGAGATTTTGCTCTCTGACCAAACAATTTCTGTTCCACCATAAATACTAATCATGGTCCTTTCTCTCCCATTTCTCTTTTCCAATGCCGGCTATAGTACCAAGCTCTAGTACCTGGTAGGACACCCTTCCAGTTTATTAAGCCAAAAGCCATATGATTTCTCCACCTTTGTAACTCACTCTTTCAGATAAGGTCACTAGGATAAGTCCTAATCCAAGATGACTCGTGTCCTTATAGGAAGAGGAAAATGCCATATGGAGACCGAGACACACAGAACACCAGGAGACAATGGAATCAGAGACAGAAGTACTGCAATTGCAAGCCAAGGAACACCTGGGGTTACTAGAAGCTAGAAAAGGCCAGGAAGGATCCCCCTTTAAAAGCTTTGGAGGGAGCATAACCCCACCAACACCTTGATTTCAAGCTTTTGGCTCCCAGAACTGTGAGAGAATAAATTTCCACACAGTTGATTTTTGAAAACCTAAGTAATAAAACTTACATCTTACACCACTAAGATTTCCCCACTACTGTCCATCTCATTCCTATTCATCCTTCAGTCATAGCTCAACTCTCATTTCCATAAAGCCTTTTGTCTTCACTAAAATGTATGATTCCATTTCACCAACATATATCTAGTACCTACTATATCCATTACATTATGGTAGCTAGTCCAGATAAAAGCTTTTCTCTTAATCTTTTTTTAATCAAAGTATAATTGACATATAATATCCTATTAGTTTCAGGTGTACATCATGTTGATTCAATATTTTTGTACATTAGAAAAATGATACCCATGATAAGATCTGAAGGAATCCAATAAAAAACTATTAGAACTAATACATAAGTTCAGTAGATTGCATGTATTTCTATACAGTAGTAATGAGCAAACCAAAAATGGAATTAAGGAAACAATTCCATTTACATTATTAGCAAACAAATACTTAAGAATAAATTTAATAAAAGGGGGCGCCTGGGTGGCTCAGTTGGTTAAACGACTGCCTTTGGCTCAGGTCATGATCCTGGAGTCCCGGGATCGAGTCCCACAACGGGCTCCCTGCTCAGCGGGGGGTCTGCTTCTCCCTCTGACCCTCTCCCCTCTCGTGCTCTCTGTCTCTCATTCTCTCTCAAATAAATAAATAAAATCTTGAAAAATTTAATAAAAGGAATGCAAAACTTCTACACTTCTGTGAAAACTATGTAATATTGTTGAAGGAATTTAAAGAAGACTTCAGTTAAATGAAAATACATCAATGTTCATGGACTGGAAGACTTAAGATGGCTTTAGTACCCACAATGATACATAGATTCAACAAAGTCTCTATCTAAATCCAACCTGGCTTCTTTGCAGAAATTGACAAGCTGATACTAAAATTCATAGGGAAATTAAAGGAACCCAGAATAGCCAAAACAATTTTGAAAAAGAACATTGAAGGACTCATGATTCCCAATTTCAAAGTTTACTTCGAAGCTACAGAATCAAGACAAGATGGTACTGGCATAGGATGTATGTGTGAATCAATGGGCTAGACTTGATAGTCTAGAAATAAATCTTCACATTTATAGTAAACTGATTTTGATAAGTGTGCCAAGGCAAATAATGTGGAATGAAAAACCTTTCAACAGATGGTGCTGGGAGGGACAACTGGATATTCATATGCAAAAGAATAAAGTTGGACCCCTACCTCACATCATATACAAAAATTAATTTTAAATGGGTCATAGGCCTAAATGTAAGAGTTAAAATTATAAGACTCTTAGAAGAAAATACGGGAGTAAATCTTCTGACTTTGGATTAGGCAATGATTTCTTAGATGTGATACCTGAGGTACAAGCAACAACAACAAAATTAGATAAATTGGATTTCACCAAAACTAAAAACTTTTGTGCTTCAAAGGACACCATTAAAAAAAGTAAAAAAGATGGACGTCTGGGTGGCTTAGTTGGTTAAGTGTCTGCTTTTGGCTCAGGTCACGATCCCAGGGTTGAGCCCCACATCAGGCTCCTTGCTCAGCAGGGAGCCTGCTTCTCCCTCTGCCTGCTGCTCCCCCTGCTTGTGCTCTCTCTCTCTCCCTTTCTGGCAAATAAATAAAACCTTAAAAAAAAGAAAAGAAAAAAGAAAACCATAGCAACAGAGAAAAATATTGTAAATCACATATCTGACAAAGGACTTGGATCTAGAATATATAAAGAACACTTACAACTCAATAATAAAAAGACAAATAACCCAATTTTTAAGTGGCCAAAGAATCTGAATAGACATATCTCCAAAGAACATATACAAATGCCTAATAAAACATCAAAAGATGATTGGCATCATTAGCTGTCATGGAAAAGCAAATCAAAACCACAAACTCACCTGTTAGGATGGCTGTAATAAAAAAGACAGATAATAATAAGTGTTAGCAAAGATGTGGAAAAGCTGGAATGCTCATACATGGATGGTGGAATGTAAAATGGTGCAGCCACAAGTTATATACCCAAGAGATTAAAACATATGACCATTTAAAAGCTTGTACACAAATGTTCATAGCCACATTATTCATAATAACTAAAAACTGGAAACCACCCAAATGTCCATCAACTGATGAATAAATAAAATATGGTATATCCATACAATGGGATATTATTCAGCAAAAAAATAAAGGAATGGAATTTTGAGACATGTGACAATATGAATGAAACTTGAAAACATTATGCTAAGTAAAAGAAGGCAATTTTAAAAGACCAATTATTACATGATTCCATTTATATGAAATGTCCAGAATAGGCAAATCCACATGGACTAAAAGTAGAGTTGCCTAGGATTAAGGAGGTTTGAAGAAATGGAAAGTGGCTGTTTCTTTTTGAGATGATAGGAATATTCTTAAATTGATTGTGGAGATGGTTACACAAATATACCAAGAACAATTGAACTGTATACTTTAAGAGGGTGAATTGAATGGTGTATGAATTATAGCTCTATAAAGCTGTTATATTTTATGATATTGATTGGTTGAGCATAAGTCATGGGCCTACACTGTAGCTGCAAAGGAGGCTGGGAAAGTGATTTTCTGGCTTTTTCAGCCTTCCTCCTACCAAAACTCCTATGGTAAGAATTCTCCAAAATCTGGGAGGATAACTCAGATGCTAGACAGTCACCACCACCCCCAAATTGATAAGTATTTCCTAAGGCAGCTAAGAGTGTAATAATTGCTAGATGAGTAATACCAAGTACAAAAGCAATGAAGTCTCTGGGGGCGGGGGGGGGGTGGATTTTTTAGAAAGGAAAGTAGTGGTAGTGACCCTTCCCTAAGCTCATTCATCAAATGTTGTATTCTGTCTTCTAGGATGTGTGTTAGTCTTACCTCCTCTAAGAAATTATAAGCTCCTTGAGATCACTTGAAATACAGACTCCTTGAGATCTATTTTTCATGCAGACCTCAACCAAATCTAACAAGTGTTTAGTGATCAGTAATTGATTTAACTAGTGGTAATGTCATACACCTTCACCACAGCTGTCAGTTTTATTATGAGTTTAGGGTTTTTCTTTTCTTTAAATAAGTTCTATGCCCAACATGGGACTTGAACTCACAACCCCAAGATCAAGAGTCACATGCTGTATTGACTGAGCCAGCCAGGTGCCCTAGTGTAGGGTTATTTTTCATCCAGCTTTTTTTATTATGTATTAATTGAGAATTCTTGGAGCTTTTAAATATTGAGGGGGCTCTCATATGTAATTGGTTGATTAGGTTGCCGTGTCCCTTTCAAAATGTAACTAATACTGGCTTTTTAGTAACAAACCTTCTTTGTGACTTTTGCTCACAGAAATGTTTTCAATTAATGAGTCAGCTACTTTGGCTCTTTACAAAGCATCACACCTTCTTAACTTGATAAAGCTCTAGGACCAAAGATTCCTATATAGATTGAAAATAAAAATCATGTAAATTTCTCCAGAGTTTGAGCAATGGGAGAAAAACCAGAACATTGTGATTTGTAATTTTGAGAAAACCCAAACAAATGTGCTTTTTTTTAAAAGACTTTATTTATTTATTTGACAGAGAGAGAAAGAGCATAAGCAAGGGGAGTGGCAGGCAGAGGGAGAGGAAGAAGCAGACTCCCCGCTGAGCATGGAGTCCGATGTGGGACTTGATCCCAGGACCCTAGCATCATGACCTGAGCCAAAGGCAGCCACTCAACTGACTGAGCCACCCAGGTACCCCAAAACAAATGTGTTTTTATATTATTTTTAAGATAAATTAAGGTCATATACTTCTAATACTGATAAGGAAGAGGGCATAAAGATTCCAGACATGGGGGCGCCTGGGTGGCTCAGTTGGTTAAGCGACTGCCTTCGGCTCAGGTCATGATCCTGGAGTCCCGGGATGGAGTCCCGGGATCGAGTCCCGCATCGGGCTCCCTGCTCGGCAGGGAGTCTGCTTCTCCCTCTGACCCTCCTCCCTCTCATGCTCTCTGTCTCTCATTCTCTCTCTCTCAAATAAATAAATTTAAAAAATCAAAAAAAAAAAAAGATTCCAGACATGTGTCCTTGTTTAATTTCTCAAACCACAGTAAATGGAATATCTAAACTCTGTTAAAATACACAGATTTACAGTAGTTGTTTAAGCCAGTTTAATTTTCTCACATACTCAGTTTAAATATATATATATATGTTTCTATTTACATTTCAGCCTATAACAAAAGTGTTTGAATTTTGGAAACTATAAAACAATGTCTGTATTTGTTGTGGGCTCTCCCTTTAAGTTTGTATTAAAGTCACTTTTAATTTCTTTCTTCAAAATAATTGCATAGTTAATTAACTTGCTATTTAACCACCTGCAGGGCTTGAAGTATCATTTTTTTTTACATCATCTGTACCTAGAAAGTCTTAAGGGAAATAACAATAAACAAAAAATGCAGATGTCTTCAAATCCTCATTCCAACTTCACTTAGAGGATCCTTAATGCATCCTGATGCAGTTTTGACTCAAGCAGCCTAACTACCACTTGTATGTTATGAAATTCCAAATGTTGGCATTTTAATCTGTATTTAATAAAAAGCACTAAATAATTTATGTTTACACTTCTTTCAAGTTTTATGTGCTTAGAGTCTAAGAGTCTCTCTTCAAAAGCAACAGAGAAAAAGCATGATTTTATCAATGAGATGAGTGTTCCAGTGGCAAGTATTTAGTTAGAGATCTTGTGTCTTGATTTTACTGTAACCATTACTGTGCTATCATTCACAAGTGTTTTGCTGCTATACAGCCAGTGCCTAGAACAATGGAAAATATAAATTGTGATTTTCATTTGTTCATTGAATATTTCCAACTGAACTCTGGCTATTTTGTCTCCTTGATTTCAGTCCTCTTTAATTTTCAGTATGTTTAGGTTTTTTGGCTAGGATAAAGCAAATAATCTTGGAAAGATAGATTCTACTAGGTTGTAATTTCTTTTCTTAATGAAATCTACAAACTGAGTACGTAAACTTCTAAGTCAGCCATTGTAGATATCTTCTGCTAGTGCTCTAAAAGCTCACATATTTGGGGGGGAAATCTAGAAAGAATGGCATGGCTCAGAGGGACCCAATTGTAGTGAACATTTTTCTTTGGTGCTTTCATTCCACATTTGAGAAAGATAACCTTCTCGACACACCATACATGAAACCACTTTTTGTCCCATGATCGTAAGTTCAGGCATACCGTTCTCTGACCAGCTCACTCTGCCCCATGCCTAGCAATCCTGCAGCATGACACTTTCAGTCCAGTGACCCTCCCACCTTTTCATCATCCTTGGCCCTCAGGTACTCACTTTTCTCCTTACACAGCCTGAATTCTGGAGTCAATCACTAGATCACTCCCCTGCATGACCCTCAACTCCCTTTCCCCACCCTCCCTTCTCTTATTCACTTGGCAAAACCTCAACCCTCATTAAATCCTACTCTGCCTGCTCCACGTCGCTGACCGATCTCACTTTAAATTCATGACCACTAACCCCAAGTGGGCCTTCTATGCTGCCTGGATAATCACACTGTATTTCCCTAATCAAATCACTGCCCCACTCTTCTAGGCAACTGCATCATAATCTCTTCCAGCACCTTCCCCTTTATCCTCACTCCCAGTTGATGACCTTGATTCCTACTTCACTGAAGGAGCCCTTGTCATTGTTTTAAAACATAAATCAAATAGTGTTATTTCTCTGCTCAGAACCCTCCAGTAGCTCCCCTTCTCCCTCACAGTAAACACCAAAGTCCTCACAATGACTCACAGACTTAGATCTGGCCCCATTATCTCTCTGACCTCATCCCTTATATCCTCTACTGCATTACTGCTCCTGTCTTACTGGCCTCCTTGTTCAGCGAACACATCAAGCACTCTCCTACGTGGCACTTGCAGTTTCCTCTGCCTAGGACACTCTTCCCCTGGATATACTTACGTGGCTCACTCCTTGGCCGCCCTTGTCTTTGTTCTCAGTGAGGTCTTCTCTGGCTAGTTTATTTAAATTTGAATTTCCCTCCTTCATCCTGGAAACTCCCTCTACCCTTTTCCTCCTTTATGTTTCTCCACAGCACTTATCTCATCTGCACGTTATGTTTTATCTCTTTGGTTTATTGTCTATATCTACCCATTAGAATGTAAGCTTGGGCCTGTGGGCCAGGATGGTGGCTATTTTGTCCACTGTTGAAACCCCAGCACCTAGAACAGTACTTGATATATAGTGGGTGCTTCATAAATATTTGTGGAAGGAAGGAAGGAAGGAAGAGAGGGAGGAAGGAAGGAAGGGAGGAAGGGAGGAAGGAAAGGAAGGAGGGAGGGAAGGGAGGAAGGAAAGGAAGGAGGGAGGGAAGGAAGGGAGGGAAGGAGGGAGGGAAGGGAGGAAGGAAAGGAAGGAGGGAGGGAAGGAAGGAAGGAAGGAAGGAAGAGAGCATCTTTATTAAAGGAGGTGTGTCAAACCATTACCTATCAGCTTGCTAGTTTATGTCAGGTTTTTTGGCAAAAAAGGGAAGTTGGAGAATCACAAAGATAATCTTACCCTGCCAGGGCAGAGCAGCTGTGACCAGTGCTATGCCTAGCAGGAGCATCTGTGTACCATTTCCTTTGCCCAGAAAAGAGGATCTGCCATAGCCCATTCTCAACAGATATCTCAGAAATAATGGCTTGTATGAAACCAGAGAGGGAGACAAACCATAAGAGACTCTTAATCTCAGGAAACAAACTGAGGGTTGCTGTGGTGGGGGGTGGGAGGGATGGGGTGGCTGGGTGATGGACATTGGGGAGGGTATGTGCTATGGTGAGCGCTGTGAATTGGGTAAGACTGTTGAATCACAGACCTGTACCCCTGAAACAATACATTATATGTTAATAAGAAAAAGAAATAATGGCTTGTAACTCAAAGCTGCTTTTTTTTTTACTTTTAAATATATATATTTTTTAAATTTTATTTTATTATGTAAGACTCACAAAAATTATTTAAGGGGCCATGAAATTTGCATAAGTCCCACTCACATTAATCAATACTACTTACCTTACTACAAAAGTGCTTTTTAAGTAACCAAAGGTTGCCTTCATGTTAGTCGATGTTAATGGCATGTCTAGGCAATGCAAAAAAAAAAAAGATATTTTATCAATATATAAATATACCAAATTTTATTATAACATAAATCACTAAAGTGTTTTCTTACATCTATTTTTAAAGACAGCATTAGATTATGTAGTTCTATATCATTAATAAACATTACAATTGGGGTGTTGGGTTAGAGATTTTAATTGAGTAGTGGTTTGGGAATTTTTTTAAAGGAAAAAAAAAGCAAGATCAATTTTCCCTTTGCAGACTTTAGTAGGTAATATGAATGTCACAGATATTACCTGCTTTATAAATCATTTTTTAAGTTCCTTCTTCCATCTAAGCACTCAGAACAGCAACCTAGCAAAGCACTGAAAAACTGTTCAAATTTAAACCACTAAAATGAAATCTGTCTCTGAATGTCTGAAAGGATTTACTGTAAAAAATCAGTTTGAGATTAAGTCAATAAAATTAATCATGATCCTGAAGGAGGAAAATGGTGGGGAGAGGGAGGCCCTAGAAAACACTACACAATTTAACAATGCTATAAGGGAAGTGACTTGGGGGGGGTTGCTGTTAATTCACCATAGCTAAATTCAAATACAAGCTTTTCTTTGTATATTCAACTTGTGGTGTCATTTTTTTTTCATCATCAAAATTAACCAAAAAATAGCCATGATAATTTTTTCATTTGAATTTATTAGCTACATAAGCTAGCTGAAATCTATATAAAAGTTTTAAGACAAATTAGTGATTTGAATGCCAACTAGAGTGACAGGGCCTGCTTTTTTTTTTCCCCCTTCTTTTCTATAAAGCTGCTGTGTTGCAATCAATAACCATGGATGTGAAAAACAGCTAATTTGTTGCTCCTCTACATCAGCCATTGTCTATTGTTTCCAAAACATGCAGAACTAAGTCAAGAAGGCATAGAGTGCTGAGGTGAGACACTTTCTGCCTCATTGTAGCACTAATGGATGGAGCCCTGGGGCACTCGGTTCAGCCACTGCCTGCCATTACTCCCTGTCTTGTGGGTGCGTGTCTCATCTCCGTTAATAAGACTGCACCTAGAGCGGTACTGGGAGTTTCCTGTTTCCTCTGTTGACCAGAAGTTCCTTAAGGTTAGGACAATGTCTGTTTCACCTTTCTAAATCTCACAAAACTAGCCTCATTAAATAATAAGCCCTTAAAAGAATAAAAATCCAGTCTGATTAATCTTTTACTGCCTAGCACAGTGCCTTAAACCTGGTTGGCACTGAATAAACAAAAAATAAATAAATGTTGGCTCAATGTTGAATGAATGATTAAATAATGAATGAATGATTTTTATCAAATACTCTCCAACCCCTTACTAAGTGACCTCAGGGAATAAGCAGAGCAGCTTTGTGGTCCAAACCTCCTATCCCAGCTGCCTGCTTCAGAAATGGGGAAAGCAGAACTATCTGTGCTGCAGTAATTTAAGTGTAGCTGAGAATTTACAATAACAAGTAACATTATGTCCCAGAGCTAGTCCCTCAAGCTGGTAACATAGAAAATCAAATTCCCTAGTATTTTAACTATTTTTTAACAAAACCTAGTGAAAACTACTTTGGCCACTAGATGGCACTTGTATTAGCCATGTCTCCAATTTGGAAAGGGGCCCTCTTCCAAAAGTCCTTTGCTAAGTAGTATGTAGCTTGAAACTGTGAAAGCATTCATTAAAAAAAATATATATATACATTATGGGGCGCCTGGCTGGCTCAGTCAGTTGAGCGTCCAACTCTTCGTTTCACCTCAGGTCATAATCTCCAGGTCGTGGGATCAAGTCCTGCACTTCAGGCTCTGCATTCAGTGTGGAGTCAGCTTGAGATTTTCTCCCCTCTCTCTCTGCCGTGTGCTCTCTCTCTCTAAAATAAATAAATAAAATCTTTAAAAATAAAATTAATAAAAGGAATACATTAAAATAAAAGATCTGCAGAAAACTTACAAATGATAACTAAATTTATAGTAGATCTATAGTATTGTAATTTATTATACTATATTTTAAAAAAATTTTATTTATAGTGTATTATTAGTTTCAGAGTTAGAATTTAGTGATTCACCAGTTGCATATAACACCCAGTGCTCATTACATCAAGTGCCCTCCTAATGCCCATCACCCAGTTACCCCATCCTCCACCCACCTCTCCTCCAGCAGCCCTCAGTTTGTTTCCTATGATTAAGAGTCTCTTATGGCTTGTGTCCCTGTCTGCTTTTGTCTTATTTTCCCTTCCCTTCCCCTATGTTCATCTTTTTTGTTTCTTAAATTCCACATATGAGTGAAATCATATGATATTTGTCTTTCTCTGACTTACTTCGCTTAGCATAATACCCTCTAGTTCCATCCACATCATCACACATGGCAAGATTTCATTCTTTTGGATGGCTGAGTAATATTCCATTGTGTATATATATATATATATACATACACATACCACATCTTCTTTATCCACTTATCTGTCCATGGACATCTGGGCTCTTCCATACTTTGGCTATGGTGGACATCGCTGCTATAAATATTGGGGTGCATGTACCCCTTTGAATCACTGTTTGTAGCCTCTGGATAGATACCTAGCAGTGCAATTCCTGGGTCATAGGGTAGCTCTATTTTTAACTTTTTGAGGAGCCTCCATACTAGCTTCCAGAGTGGCTGCACCAGTTTGCATTCCCACCAACAGTGTAAGAGGGTTCCCCTTTCTCTGCATCCTCACCATCATCTGTTGTTTCCCGAGCTGTTCATTTTAGCCATTCTGACCAGTGTGAGGTGGTATCTCATTGTGGTTTTGATTTGTATTTCCCTAATAGTGATGTTGAGCATTTTTTCATAACTATATATTTTTATATAATACTAAACTATGCTAGACTACACTAGACCATGCTATACTGTACTTCATTACAACGTTTTCCAAACTGATGTTCCAGGAGCTTGTAAAAAATAAATATGGAGGGGATTAAGGAGCACACTTCTTGTGATGAGCATCAGGTGTCAAATGGAATTGATGAATCACTATATTGTACACATGAAACTAATATTACACTGTATGTTAACTAACTGGAATTTAAATAAAAACTTAAAAATTATGTATGTATGTATACATTATATGTGTGGAATCCACGTCCTAGACATACTAAGTCCAAATATTTGCATGGGGCCCAGAAATCTGCATTTTAGTAAGCTTTCCAGAGAATTTCTTACAGAATGGTTTCCATAGAAAATGCCACCATTTGAGACCACATTCATATGGGAAAGTCATCCATGATTTCAACTAAGGATTCAAAGAATAAATTCTCCCTCTCCTTCTCCAACACTTGCTAAGGCACCTTCTTATTGTGTTAGAGATACCCCATCCTTATAAGCTCCAAGTTCCTGTTGGTGGTTTGTCACCTGAGAGAGAGCCTCCAACAAAGCCCAGGTGGCAATAAGGGAAATTCAGGAAGATGGATAGGATCTCAAGAGTTATGGATAAAGGGATAAAGGCGTTGGGGGTCCAGGACCTCCTGCCACTACAAGACTATAGGAACACTCTTGGCATACACTTATTTCCTTGCCAGTCCCTTCTCTCTTCCAGGTCAGTGTCATCCCATCCCCAGCTACCCATTTCTCTGTTACCTTCCACTGACTTTGACTACAATTTCTCTCTTCTTCCTGCCTCACTACGAAACAGGCCCCAAACTCACAGCCTCTCCCCTCCTATCCCTAAAGCAAGTATCTAATGCCTGCCTGATTTCCTTATTATCAGCAACCAAGAGAAATAAATAGCAGCTAAAAAGAAATCCCACTGCATTGTCTCATTCACTGTAAGCAGGATTGCCAGATAAAATATAGGACACCCAGTTAATTTAAATTTCAGCAAATAATTTTTGTAATGTAAGTATGTCCCAAATATTGCATGAGACATCATTATGCCAGGAAATTATTCATTGTCTGAAATTCAAATTTCATTGAATATCTTGTATGTTTATTTGAGAAATCCAAAACCTTAGCTGTAAGGGGAAAGAGATGATCACAAGTGATAATGGCCTTTGGGGTGTCTAAAAGACTGCAGTGAGAATCATCTACATACCAGGAAACTAGACTCAAACATACTAGACTCAAACTCCTCTGGGCATCTCCCAAGAGTAGAGACTGCTAGAGATAGAATGGAGCCTCCCAAGATTACAGAGGAGCCTAGTGTTGAGGCAGACAAGAACAGAATGAAACTGTAGAAAACAGTATAGCAAATACCAGAGTATACCACATATAGTAAGGGTAATTATTGTTTAACAACAGGCATGAAATTTTTGATTTGGTACCTATATACTGGTAATGAGTCGGCATGTAAAGTATATTTCTTATTGAAGTACAATCCAGAAAGTTTGATAAAGACTTCCCTGGGCCATCTAAAAAAAGGTAGTTGCCCTCAATGAATGCCTGACTATAAGGAATATACATAAGTTGGGAAATATCTATAGTATTTTAGCCTATTTATTTGAGCAGTTCCTACTCACTAGTATATATCTCTGATATTGAATGATCTAGGAGGATAGTCTATTGTGGCAGAAACTGGCTCTGTTATCTTCTTTCCCAATGAAGGATCAGACCACAGCTCCCAGATGCATGCAGCTCAATGGAATCATGACTGGTTCTCACCAGGGGAATTTGGGGGAGGGGATGATGTGTGTCACCTCCAGTGAGGTGGTTAAGAGCATGTGCAGCCTCTCCACACTCTTTCCACACATTGTCTGAATGCTAGACGCAGACCACATTTCAAGGCCTTTGAAGATGGAAAGATTGAAAGATGAAGACTGAAAAAGGCCTGGATCCCTGCATGGAGCAAAGCTCCAATCTATGCCTGACACCCTGCATTAGCTGTGACATGAGTGAGAAATCATCTTTTATCGTGTTGAGCCACATTTTGCATTGTTTATTTCAGCAGACTAACCTAACTACCACAATTTTTACTAATGCAGGAGGCAGATAACTTACAATGGCAAATATACTCAAGCCAGTACAGATTGCTACACAAATGGACTCTATAAAAAGTCTACCAGCCTTGGGGCACCTGGGTGGCTCAGTCAGTTAAGTGTCTGCCTTTGGATCAGGTCCTGATCCCAGGGTCCTGGGATTGAGCCCCAGGTCAGTCTCCATGCTCAAGTGGGAGCCTGCTTCTCCCTCTCTCCCCTGCTCGTGCTCTCTCTCTCTCTCTTTTGTTATCTCTCTCTCTCTCTCAAATAAATATAGATCTTAAAAAAAAAAAAAGTATACCAGCCTTGAGCCAGATGCTTCAGGAATGTTTCCCATTTTATTAGCATAATGATGGCATTTATAGTTACCAATGGTTTTGTACTTATAAATGTATATTATCAATATAATCAGTTTGATCCTTGAGTTTCTTTTTCCATACATTAATTTTTACATGAATCACAAGAGGAAATAATAGTTCATATGGCTTGTCATTCACAAGTAAAAAATTTGGAACCATTAATACCAGGATAGTGAGGAATAAATCATATATATCTGATATCCTTCAAAATAATTTTATATAAGAATACAATCCTATGTCTGTTTAACCTCACCCATCTTTCTTGATAGTGAGATTAACTCCCCAAATAATTTATAAAAGTAACACAAATGAATCCAGTTAATTTTTGTTGCTGCCTATCTTAAATCTCTATTACCTCCAGGGTAAGATCTAAATGCCACAGCATATCGTGCCCTTCATGTCCTTGCTCATCTCCCTTGATTCGGTACCCATGTGCCTTTCCTCTCACACTGAAGCAATCAATGCTGAGTTACCTCCAGTTTGTACTAGTCACCTAAAAATTATATTCAAAATGCAGATTTCTGGACCCCAGTGTTAAGAGTCACATTCAGTAGATATGGGGTTAGACCTTGGGCTCTGAGTTTTAGTAAATATCTCAGGTGACTCTGATGCAGGTGAATTATAAATTACCTGTTAAGAAATGCTGTTTAAAACAAATGATAAAAATATGTAATACTGTAAGATGCTCTTTTTTTTTTTTAAGATTTTATTTATTTATTTGACAGAGAGATACACAGCGAGACAGGGAACACAAGCAGGGGGAGTGGGGGAGGGAGAAGCAGGCCTCCCGCAGAGCAGGGAGCCCGATGTGGGACTTGATCCCAGGATCCTGGGATCATGACCTGAGCTGAAGGCAGACACTTAATGACTGAGCCACCCAGGCACCCCTACTGTAAGATGTTCTACAGGATTTTAACAGGAAAAAATGCTGCAAAATGCATTTCTTTTATTTTTAAATATAGATACCACTTACTCGTTTTATTCATACATGAAGTTATAAAAATAACTAGGTAGGGGGTGCCTGACTGGCTCAGTCAGTAGAGCATACGACTCTTGATCTTGGGGTTGTGAGTTTGAGCCCTACGTTGGGTGTAGAGGTTACTTAAAAAAAAAAAAACTATTTCTAAAATATCTATTGATATTTACTAAAATATAATAAATATAAAAATAAATATAAAATACCTATATTTTTATAAGATATAAAAATATATAAATTATAAATATATGTTTATAATATATATTTTATATAAAATATAAAAATATATAAAATTTTACTAAAACTAGGTAGTTTCTAAAATATCTACTAATATTTACATTTCTAAATTATCTACTGATTTTCTTTCTAAAATAACTAATCTACTAAAGCCATTTTCCACTTTGATTAAGGGAAGTACTAACAGATATTCTAACTTCAACTACTATTTTTATAATATGAATCTATATATTAAAAAGCAAAATATTGGATAAATTTCTATATTGATAGGGTTGATTTGAAAAAAAAAATAGATGCTCAACTAATTTTCAACAAGACAGGAAAGAATATCCAATGGAAAAAAGACAGTCTCTTCAGCAAATGGTCTTGAGAAAATTGGACAGCCACATGCAGAAGAATGAAACCAGACCACTTTCTTACACTATACACTAAAATAAACTCAAAATGGATAAAAGGCCCAAATGAGAGACAGGAATCCATCAAAATCCTAGAGGAGAACACAGGCAGCAACCTCTTTGACCTTGGCAGCAGCAACTTCTTGCTAGCCACATCTTCAAAGCAAGAGAAACAGAAGCAAAAATGAACTATAGGGACTTCATCAAGATAAAAAGCTTTTGCACAGCAAAGGAAACAGTCAACAAAACTAAAAGGCAACCTAAAGAATGGGAGAAGATATTTGCAAATGTCTTATCAGATAAAGGGCTAGTATCCAAAATCTATAAAGAATTTATCAAACTCAACACCCAAAAAACAAAAAATCCAGTCAAGAAATGGGCAGAAGGCATGAACAGATATTTCTCCAAAGAAGACATACAAAACGCCAACAGACATGTGAAAAAATGTTCAACATCACTTGGCATTAGGGAAATACAAATCAAAACCACAATGAGATACCACCTCACACTGGTCAGAACAGCTAAAATTAACAAGTCAGGAAACGACAGATGTTGGCGAGGATGCAGAGAAAGGGGAATCCCTCTTACACTGTTGGTGGGAATGCAAACTGGTGCAGCCACTCTGGAAGCTAGTATGGAGGTTCCTCAAAAAGTTAAAAATAGAGCTACCCTATGACCCAGGAATTGCACTGCTAGGTATCTATCCAGAGGCTACAAACAGTGATTCAAAGGGGCACATGCACCCCAATATTTATAGCAGCGATGTCCACCATAGCCAAAGTATGGAAAGAGCCCAGATGTCCATGGACAGATAAATGGATAAAGAAGATATGGTATATATATATGTATACACAATGGAATATTACTCAGCCATCCAAAAGAATGAAATCTTGCCATGTGCAATGACGTGGATGGAACTAGAGAGTATTATCCTAAGCAAAATAAGTCAGTCAGAGAGAGACAAATATCATCTGATTTCATTTGTATGTGGAATTTAAGAAACAAAAAAGATGAACATAGGGGAAGGGAAGGGAAAATAAGACAAAAACAGGGAGACAAACAATAAGAGACTCTTAATCATAGGAAACAAGCTGAAGGTTGCTGGAGAAGAGGTGGGTGGGGGATGGGGTAACTGGGTGATAGGCATTAAGGAGGGCACTTGATGTAATGAGCACTGGGTGTTATATGCAACTGATGAATCCCTAAATTCTACCTGTGAAAATAATAATACACTATATGTTAATTAAATTGAATTGAAATAAAAATTTTCTTAAAAAAGAAAAAATAGCAATAATAGAAATAGGTAATACTACTGCCTGAATCATGAGGAGTAAACAATCACAGGTTAAATTCAGTGGGGGAAATAAAGAGCCTCCAGCTGCCAATAGAGGCTATATAATCTGCATGTAGAGTCAAAAGAAAAATTCATTTTTCAAAATTAAATTTTAGTCAGGGGGATAGTTCCATGCATGTGAACTAACCATGCCTCATCATAACTTCTTAGTCCTCAGAATAAGAGTGTTTTTAGTGAAATTTGGAAACAAAGACTTAAATTTTCATTCTCTACTTCTCTTCAGTTCACTATGAGGCTTTTTGCCAATCATTCCCTTTTCCTTTTTACACTCTTCATCTGTAAAATAGGACTAACATTTGCCAATAACCTTAAGGTTGAGGGGGAAAAAATACCATAATCATGTCTCTGCCAAAATTGAGATTTTAGGAAATAAATCACTGGATTTATAAATGCAAAATGTAATTATCCTGTAAGTTTTCCCTGTTGCAGTATTGATAGAGTATATATTGCAAATGTAAATATTGAAAAAGATGGTTCTCATGATTAACATTAATATATATTTATTGAGGTACCTATAGGGTATTTGGCAATGTACTAGTCAGTGATCTTACATCAAATCTGAAATAGATTCACACTGCAAAGACATATATAACCTAAATTAGAATTCCACAAATTGGAGAACCGGCCAGTTTCTCCCATGGGGAAAAAAAGAATTCAAATGCATGAAGAGCAGACTGGGTACATGAGAACTGGACACAAATCTCAACCACTGAGCTAAACCACTTTCTCAGATGCCAATCCTATAAGCATCACTTTCAGATTTCTTCTCTAAAGAGGTATAACTCTGGTTCCCAGGAGACCTGAAGGAGTACCTCATCTAAAGTCTAGTACTTCCTTCTTTCAAGTCTATGAACCACATCTGCTCTTCTCCACTGCCCTCTAAGTACAGTGGCCCAGAGGAATCTCAGTTTTAATAAAACCCCAAGACTTCCCACAGAGGATCCTCTAGTTAGAATTCTAGACTTGGCTTCTTAGATTAAGAATCTTTTTTAACCAATTTGTAGAGCTTTACTCAAGACAGGAAACAACACGTTGCAGAGCAATTAAGCCAAGAACTCTGTGGCAAAGGTTCAAAACCTCATTCTACCTTTGACTCACCCTGGGACTTGTGAAGGTGACTTCACTTCTCTGGAACTCTTTTTTTCTCATCTAAAAAATGGAAAGATGAATAGTAACCTGCTTTGATCAGAGGCTTGTTACACGTGGGGAAAATGCATTTGTGAAGGTCTTTGGAAAATACAAAGAGCTGTAGAAAGGTTAGATAATGAAGGTTTTGTCTAAGCAAGACTGGAATGGCTACCTCTCTTCATTTTTATCCTCTGTTGAACTCAACTTTCTCTTCAGGCTATAAAAGAAGGAACCCTATATTTCTTCCTTAAGGATGTTTTTTCACATAAATTTTTAAATGCCTTTCATATTCATGTTTCAAGTTCTCCTGGAATTGGCTTTTTTCCTCCAGCGTTATGTATCCAAGATAATGAGGAATTCAGAAGAACCACCTGCTGATAAAAACATCCACAGGCTGGCCTTATGCCCAAAAAAGATAAGTCCAATCCATGAGCAACCAGAGAAATCTGTCTCTTTTCTATACAAGTAGTTGGGTCCCTCATTTTTTCTCTTATACTTAAGGCCCTATGACCCTTCATCAAAATCTCATGGACTAGGAATACCTCTCCCAAGGGGTTTGACTTTTGAATAGGTTGAATTTCTCACCAGTTTGGAGGTTTTCTTTCTCCAGTTCACTTTCTAAAAATAATCCATTTCCTTCTATTTTACAGCTTACAAAGCACTTCTGCATATTTTGAGAGTAAACTGAGATTCAGTGGAATCTAAGGACATGCCCTTGTCTGCTTAGTAATAAGTAGTAGAGCTAAAAGTCAAAACTACTGAGTGGACTTTCTGTACTGCACAGTGCTGCTTGCCTTGATTATTCTAGAAAGAGTAGGAAATAAGATTGTAAAGGCAGGCAGGGGTCAAATCATGGAAGGTCTTGAATGCCAGGCAATGCCAAATCACCCAAGGATTGTTGTTGTTGTTTTATTTGGGGTGGGGGGCAGTGCTGATTTGTGTTTTAAATAAGAGTGGAGCTGTTGGAAGACTAAATAATCTGGGAAATGTATGTGTAATGGATTAAAGAAAAGATAGTGTGTCAGTCTGGGTGTAATTAGAAGATAGAAACCACACAATAATTTGAATAGGAGAAGTTTAGCGTTAAAAAATCATTTAACTATGATAGAGAAGTAACTATAAAGATGTAAGAGAAGTATGAAGAGAACATTATGGTTGGTGGAGAGTACATAAGAAAGAAGAAATTTTACAGAGAGCCTCCTCCCCAGGGCTGGGGTAAAAAACTTCATTGGAGAAGGTATGGCTGTAGCCCACTGGACAGTGGAGCAGTTTGCCAAACTGGCCAGGCCAGAGTCACTGCACAGCAAGAAATAACCCTCTACGGAGTGGGCGAGTCAAAGCTCTGGGTGAGCATACAGAGGAAATCAGGGCATTACTGCTGGTACAAGGCCTGGAACACATGGTGTCTATAGTGAGACAGTTATAGGAAACAACCTTCTGGAGTCCAAGCAAGCAAGGAAAACACACAGAAGAAATCAGGTTCCACTGCCAGCATTAGACCTGAGCACACCAGTGTCCACTTTGGGAGGGTTGAAGCAAGATAGTCACTGGGCCCAGCCCAGGCCACAAGGTCACCAGGGGACTACACATTCTGGGGCCTATTTGGGATAGAGCACCGGTAGATGGCCCATAAACACACAACGTTGGCAGACCTCAAAGCAGGAGCAAAGAAAAGCACAATGTAGCACATGGAACCAGGAAGAGAAGTTCTTGTCTTCCTGCAGTGTCCCTTAGGCAAGCTCTCCTGACAAAGCTTAATACTGTGCTCACTGGGACAAGAAATGTTTAAGAGTCCAATCTATTATCCCAAGCATATATTGAAAAGTAAATTTGGAGCTCAGAAACAATAAATTGATAACAGGCACTGATAGCTTGGAAGTCTTCCCCCTCTTACCTGAACAGAATAATGACAACAGAAATTGTCACTGATTTGGAACCATGATTAAGTAAGGGCCCTACAGCCATTTCCCAGGCTCTTCTATTTGAGCTCTTGTAACCATGACCTTCAAGTGGTTCCTTAATATTCTCCTATTGCATCTTTAGTGATAATTCTAATATAATTCTAGCTCTTCAAAAGCTTTCTACATCTTCCTTTTTGGGGAGAAGGCAATTAGAAAAAAGGGAAGAGAAAGATAGCATCTGGGAAAGTGGAGACTTTTGTTCCAGCATTCTCCCATGGACCACTAAAGCTGACCATGGTAGTAAGATCAATTTGAACGTAACTGAAACTCACTTTAAAAACAGTTTCTCGGGACGCCTGGGTGGTTCAGTTGGTAAGCGTCTGCCTTCGGCTCAGGTCATGATCTCAGGGTCTTGGGATCGAGTCCTGCATCAGGCTCCCTGCTCACCAGGGAGTCTGTTTCTCCCTCTCCCTCTGTCTCTTCCCCCTGCTCATGCTCTCTCTCAAATAAATAAATAAAATCTTTAAAAAAATAATAAATAAATAAATAAATAAATAAATAAATAAATAAATAAATAACAGTTTCTCTGTGCAACAGATTCTCTTGTCCGCTCGACTAACACTCCTTGCTTAAGGTAGGGGGATCAAAAACCTTTTCCCATTGATCTCTTCAAGCTAGTCACACCCACCCAGGGAATGAAACAGACCAAAAGGAACAGGGGAATTAAGGTGGATAGTACTTATTAAGCAAACATTGCAAAAAGTATGTTCTTGCTCATGGATTTGTAAATAAGAGAATATCTGGTGCAAGCTTCTCCACCCAGAATGTATATAAGTGGATTTCTGGATGCTCTTTAATGTTTAGTGTTCTAAAAGGGGGAAGGACAAAAGAAAATGATAGAAAACTCTGAGTTCTTCCATCTGTGTAAGAAATGCACTGCCTTTTCGCAGGCCATCAAACCAATAACTTTCTTTTTCTTTTTAATGGTTGTATAACAGTGATTCATCTTTTACTGTAAGTGCATCTCTCAAAAATTCTACTATACATATTAATCAAGAACCTTAAAAGTCACCATATTCTTTAATGAAGCAATTGATTTGATATTGTTGACCAGTCACTCCTTCTAGTAGCTTCCTAGTAAAACAGTGCTCTCCTAATTTTCCTCCTACCTCTTCATTAAGCATTGGAATTTCTTGGGGTTCTGCTGTGGGCCTCTATTTTCCTCATCCTACTCATTCAACTCCTCAGCCATCAGTTGCATGATTTCAATTGCTACCTACATGGAAATGACATAAATTTATTTCTGCTGCTGAGATCTGTCTCCTAAGCAACAGATCTATATATCCAACCACCTCTAAACACAACATGAAGGCTTCCCAGGCACCTCAAAATAACATGTACAAAACCAAAGTCATCACATTGCCCCCAAACCTTTTCTGGCTTCTTTATTCTTTATGTCAGTGAATGGCACCACCGAATACCCAGTTACCCATATAGAAACCTAGAAGCCATTCTTGATGATTCTTCCTTCACCCTCAACTCCCACAGGAAATTCTGCTTCCTAAGTATTTCTGAAATCCACCCACCTCTGTCCATCCCCTTGACAACTCCCCCAATTCCTGGCACTGTCATCTGATACCCTCTTAGTCAAGGTTTTTCCATCCAACCCATTCTTCATACAGCAGCCAGGGATATTCTTACAAATCAGAAATAACATCCTATAACTCCATAATAAGGGCTTAAAACCCTTCAGTCACTCTTAGGATAAAATCCAAACTTAACATGACTTTAAATAAAAGTCTTTATTTTGCCCTGCCTACCTCTCCACATTCATTTTTCCTCCCTCCTCCTTCACTAACATTTCCAAAGTTACTTGTTTTCTCTTGCCTCTGAGCCTCTGCTGCTGACTCTGTCAAACCCCCTTCCCTTCCACCTAACTGTGCACTTGGCCTGTTCCTACTCATGCTGAGAGCTAATGGTTCATCCCATGAAAAGCCCCCTCAGACTCTGCTGGATTGTGAGTTGACCTATATTGTGCTTCCAGAGCAGCCCTGCTTCTCTCAATCCAAGCATGTATCGCACTTCATTTTTCTTTTTTAAAACTCAGCTTAGTTTAGGTATAATTTGTATCCAATTAAATTAGCCAATTTAAGTGTATAATACATTTTGATAAATATATCAATTGTGTAACAACCACCACAATCAAAATATAGATCTATCTGCCAAGAAGTTCCGTTGTTAATCCTTCGCCCCACCACCTCTGCTTCAGATTAACACCGATCTGCTCTGTCACTGTAGTTTTGTCTTTTCCGTAATATCACATAAATAGAATCATACATGCACACATAGGCAGCCATTCGTGGCTGGCTTCTTTCACTTAACAGAATGCTTCTGAAATTCATCCTTGTTGCATGTAAGAGTAGTTCATTCCTTTTTTTTTTTAATTGCTGTGCAGCATTCCTTTGCATGGATGTACCAGTTTATTTATTAACCTGTTTCTAAAATGTTTGCTTCAAGTTTGGAGACATTAGGAATAAAGATGCTATGAATATTTACTTACAAGTCTTTGTCTGGACATATATTTTCATTTTTCTTAGGCAAAGACCTCCAAGTAGGATTGCTGGGCCATATGGTAAGTATGTGTTTAACTTTATAAGAAACTGCCAGATTGCTTTCCAAAGTGACTGTAGTTTGCATTCCCACCAATATTTGAGCGTTCCAATTGCTCTGTCTTCTTGATAACACTTGGTATGGTCAGTCATTCTAATTTTAGCCATTCAAGTGGCTGCATAGTGGTATCACACTGTGGTTTTTATATGCATTTCTCTAATGACTAATGATGTTGAACATCTTTCATATACTTGTGTGACATTCATATACCTTTGTTAGTAAAGTATCTGTTCAAATATTTTCCCACTTTTGTATTGGGTTGACTCTTTATTATTGAGTTATAATGTTCTCTCTATATTCTGATATAGTCCTTTATTAAATACATGTTTTGAAAATATTTTCTCCCAGGCCAAGGCTTACCTTTTCACTTTCTTAATAGTGTCTTTTGAAAAGCAAAAGATTTCAGTTTTTATGGGGTCCAACTTACCCATTTTTCTTTTATATGACCTCTTATTTTAATGGCTTTATTAACTGCCTATCTTTCCTACTACAGAATAAGCTCAATGAGGGAAGATTACATGTATTTCTTGCTTACTGTTTCCTGCACCTGACATGTAAGGCACTCAACACCTGCACATAATGCACTCAAAGATATTTAATCAATTAATTATAATTAGTAAAAATATGGAGGTATAACTAAGCCTTCTGTACTAGACAAATGAGTCCTATTACCTGCCACACCCACAGCCTGTTAGGCTGCTGTATTTTATACCATGTAGTTCTGTTCTTTCTACTTCCCTCCTTCTTGGCTATAAATCATTAGGCTAGAGAGAAGCAAGGGCATCCAATCTGCAAGTTAACTGTGCAGGGCTCTGATGTGGGAAATCTGTTCAAACAGAAATAAGCTAGACCAGTCATTCTTGCTAATAGAAACTTGAATTGAAAAATACAGAGAAATAGGCTGTTAGTATGAAATATAGAAATATATAATATAATAGAGATATGAAACTGAAATGATGCAGAGCAACAGGCCATGAAATAGAGCAGAAGCCATGAACAAGATGACATTCGGAAGATGAATCTGTAAGGTAGCTAAAAGAAACCAAGTATACTATGGTAGTTGTCAACCTGACCACACATCTAGATAACTTGAGAAACTTAAAAACTCAGTCATCTGGGTTCCATCCCACAGACTGTTGTTTACTCAACACATATTTTTTGAACATCTACTATGTGCCAAGCACTGTTCTAGGCACAGAATACAACTGAGAGGAAAACAAATAAAACCCTATTGTTATTCAGCTTAAGTTCTAAGTCAGAATCTACAGGGATAGGATTAGATGTATATATTTGCTACAGATTAAATGTTTGTCTCCCCCCAAGATTTATATTTTGAAATATTAACCCTCAAGGTGATGGTTTTAGAAGGTGAGGACTTTGGGAGGTGATTAAGTCATCAGAGCAGAGCCCTCATGAATGGGATTAATGCCCTTATAAAAAGCCAGAAAAGAGTCCTTGCCAGAACTTGGTCATGCTGGCACCCTGATCTTGGGCTTCAAGCCTCCAGAACTTTGAGAAATAAATTTCTGTTGTTTAGGAGCCATGCATTTTGTTTGCTTTGTTAGAGCAATCCAAACTGACTAAGATAATTTTTAAAGCTCCACGGGTGAGTCTGACTCAGACTCAAACTGTTGAAGAAAAGGACAAGTTAGAAATGGGAAAAGGGAGAGGCACAGAGAATTGCTGAGTTATATTAAAGGCAGAGACCTGGTCTAAAGATCTGTGAACTCCTAGTACTGAGATCAAAAGAGCCACCTGAGATTTTGTTTCAGCTTCATTGAGACTCAGTGGTAGTGTGATTTCTGCTTTCTCTTGAGGCTTAGGTGTCCCAGACTCCTGTGAGGCCTGCCCACTCAGCTGAAATTTCTGTTTTGCTTACCTCCTTCCACCTTATTTGAAGTAACTTGAGAGCTTCTTTTTCTTAGAATGACAATAACTGAATTAAACCCACGTCCTAAACTCAGGCCCCTTCTTGCCCTAATGGAAGGGAGATGGCTGACAGCAACATGCCTAGCCTTTTCCAGGCCTTCTAGCCTATTCCTCTGGACACTGACTGAGGACCAATAACAACTTAAGGTAGTTCCAAGTAGGACAACTAGGATACAAGGTCTGTGTATGAGTAGCCCATATGAATATGAGTAAGACTACCCATTGCCCCACAGACTCCTACTGCCTTTTCTTAACTCACCAAATGAGACCCCTTAGACAATAGTCCAGACTGAACCTGAGTCATCACTCTCCTTTGGATACTGTATTTTGACTGCGGACCACTAATCTTGGGGTTTTCAGATAGCCTGACCTTGAGCTCTGACCATGCCCTGACCCAGCTTATCCCCTGCCCCAAGATGTCTCCCTCCAAGTTATTGATTAATTCAACAAATATTTATTAAGTCCCTAATATGTGTCAGACACTAGATCCTCATGGATCTTACAGTTTAACTATAGAGAAAAAAAAGTACACAAAATAATTATCAATTACAATGAATTATAAAAACAAAGAACTAAAAATAGAAAAAAGAAAATTAAAACAGTGAAACCAACTTTAAATAAGGAGTTTAGGGAATATATTATGAAGAGAAGACATTTTAACAGAAAATATAAAAGGAGCCTGCCATGAGGAAGAGACCCTGAAGCAGGAAAAACATGGCTCATTTGACGAACTAAAAGAGCTCCCAATTGAGAGGAGTTAGGAGGACACCGTTATAATTAACAGATTCAATCTGAGGCTTTAAAAAAAATCTTTGTTTTGCTTCTGTCTATAGTCATTTCCAGGAGATCTGCCATTTTTTTTTTCCAGAGCAATATTGCTGTAGGCCTGATCAAATGAGTGAACATTCCATCTTGACTGACCACTTAACTAATTCAGCAAAAGCAATTCACCTTTCAGTGGGACTCATGAAAGGGAAGGCCACCAAGACTATCAAGACGTAGGTGCCGAGACCTGATGGTTTTATCTACCTTGTATGGACCAAAGCAAGCCACAGGCAAGCCCAGATTCAAGGGGTGGGGGAATAGTCTCCACCTCTGCATGGAAAAAGCTGCACAGTCAGACTGAGAAGGCTGTGGGCACAGGAAGACCGTTAATTATGCCATCGGTATATTCAGTCCACACTGAGGGTGCCATGCTCTGTCAGCTACCACCTCTGTGCACACACTCTTGACTTGCTCTGCTTCCTCACTGGAGACTACCACTGCAGTGTTAGTCTCTGCAGCTTGATCACTCCTGTCAGCATCTGCCCTGCCTTCCATACAGGCTCTTCTATTGGGTCCATTTCCCTTACTCCATTTCCTGTTGCCTTGAATGGACCACCAGGCCTCTCCCTCTAGTTCAGCTGAGTTGTCGGAGGCTTACAATCTTGCAGCCCTGCCTCTGCCCTGAGAACAAACCTGGGCTGCCTTTCGAGCAGACAGAGAAGAAGATAAAAGACCAACCTATAGCCAGCAGACCTCGAAACATGTGAGTGGGCCCCAACCAGGTCAGCAGAGCCACCTACCCAGCCCGTAACTGACCACAGCCTCACGGAAGGGAGCTCAGCAGAGACCAGAACTACTTGACTGCTCCATAAACTCCTCAGCACTTATAATAGAAGCCAAACCAGAAGTGCAGTCTTGTAGACTAGCCCACGCTGGGGGGGATGTGGGAGAAAGGAGAATGACAACTTAGTGCCAGCATGGGGACTCAGTAGCGGCAATGCCCCAAGAGAAATTGGTAAGGTCAGGTAACAATTTAAGATCCTGAATCTGGGCAGAGGAAGATTGGAATGTGATTTTTGTTGTTTTTGATGTAGATGGTAGAGATGTTCAACAGCAGTTAGAAATGCAGACCTGGAGCCTGGATAATAGTTGGGAGCAGATGAGCTTGCCAAGAGAGCAGAGGAGGAAAAGAAAGCTGAGGCCTTAGCCTTGGGTAATGACCAAATTAGAGAATATAAAAAAGGTAAGTCAGTAATAAAAAGAAGGAAAAGGGCAAAGTAAACAGAACAAGAGCCAGGACAATGTAGTCATAGGACACACGAAAGCAGAGCATTTCAGGAAGGAGGCATTAAACAATGTCCAAAGCTGCGGCAACATGAAGGAGAGTAAGAACTGAACAATCCTGTCTGGAGATCAGTGAATGAGAACGAATATTTTAAGACTGACTCACAATGAAAAGTATTAGTAAAATAAGGGCTTTAATTAACAATTGGAAACATTTAACAAAGTTTTCAAAAGGTCACACAAGCCCAGAATAAACAAAATATAACAGATGAGGGAAAGAGTGACCAGGAAGTGAGGCAGCCAAGCCAGTGCAGGGGCCTCAAGAAGAAAGGCATTTATCAGGAAAATATAACCACTGTTTTTCTGTAATTCCTGCTATTGCTTGTAAAAACCACAATACTCCTTGAAGCTGGAAAACATTTTGAATATGCTTCACTTTGTGGATTTGGAAACCGTACCCTAGACAGAATTCAGTTTGAAGGAAAAGGAGCCTCCTGCAAAAATGGATTGCGTAAGAAGCCAAGTGTAATTTTTCTTTGATGGCACTCACTGGGTGTTCTCTGAATTTACAATCAGGGGCTTCTAATTGATAAAGCTTTGATAGCACAAAAGGTCATCTTGGATTACTCAGTCCTGCTTTGCAACATACTGTGCTTTCCACAAACATTAGCAATTAACTGCAATAAATAATGGCATGATTCACCCCTTTCAAACACAGGACAGCATCCTGAAGCCCCTTAGCTGCAGTAAACAGCAAGTAGGAACTGCCCTTTTATGTAAACACTTTCCATACCACATTTGAATTTGTCTCTAAAGTTTGTCTGATGCTTTTTCTCCATTTAACACACATTTATATGGGATCTAAATCTATTACCCCACATAAGAAAAATCATAATCTTAAAATAAAATCTCTGTATCACAGGTGATATATGTATGAACCTGCCATTTAAAAAAAAAATCTCTTTAATTAAATTATTCCTTCATTTAACCAAGAACCCTTTATTGTCCTAATGACTTATTATTTTAATTCAGTCCAAGTGGCAAGAAGGAATTAGGTACCGTTCTGTTGTAACATGTCTCATTCCCATTCCAGTTTCATTCGCAATAAATGTGTTACAGTTCTTCCGCTGGCAGTCAAGGAAACTTCATACAAAAGCAGCATTTACTTGCAGTTATAACAGAGCCAAGGAATACATATGCTATTTGACAGTTTGGAGTATCTGTTTTCCAGCATTCAGCTGGAGCTGTTATTGGAACCATTAAAATTATTTTTTTATAGTTTTTAAAGGCCCAAGACATATTAATTTGTCCTGATGGATGGTATAATGTGTTCATGTAAAAGAAAAACAAGTGTTACATAAACCATGACTAAACTGTCAACCACCTCCTCTTTACCTCACTTTTGACTCGACATATTTATTCTCCATCGAAAATGGCAACCAGTAAAAAAATAAAACCCCCATTTTGATTTACTTTTTACTTGATGATACTCACACCCTTTATCACAATAAGCCATTGCCATTTTTGACCCAAAATAAAAATGAAACGTTTGCTTTCAGACAAAAGTAAACACAGATGGTTCGATAATATTACAGAACTTTGCACAAACGGTTTCATTTAAAGCAGGCCCATTTAATGCCACATTTCATTAAGTATGGCCTGTCTTAAATCAGACAGGCTCTCCTACAAGGAACCAATCTTTATCTTTCTTTAAATTCAGTGTAGGTGGCTTGTCTGTCACTATAAAGGACTTTGCTTCTTTGTACAAGGATAGCTGGAGTGGTGGGGGGTGAGAGGGATGGGTGGCTGGGTGATAGACACTGGGGAGGGTATGTGCTATGGTGAGCGCTGTGAATTGTGCAGGACTGTTGAATCACAGACCTGAACCTCTGAAACAAATAATACATTATATGTTAAAAAAAAAGAAGAAGAAGAAGATAGCAGGAGGGGAAGAATGAAGGGGGTGGAAATCGAAGGGGGAGACAAACTATGAGAGATGATGGACTCTGAAAAACAAACTGAGGGTTCCAGAGGGGAGGGGGGTGGGGGGATGGGTTAGCCTGGTGATGGGTATTAAAGAGGGCACGTTCTGCATGGAGCACTGGGTGTTACACGCAAACAATGAATCATGGAACACTACATCAGAAACTAACGATGTAATGTATGGCGATTAATATAATAATAAAAAAGATAAAGTGTAGGTTCACTCTAAGAAAGCAAATCAGAAGAGGTACAAAAATGAAAGATATAGACTTAAAAGATATAAAAAAGCGAGTGACTTAAGTATATATGGAATATAATTTAAACCAAGAAACAGACTCTTAACTATAGAGAACCAGAAGGGAGGTGGCTGGGTGGATGGGTTAAATAGGTGATGGGTATTAAGGAGGGTACTTGTTGTGAGGTGAGCACTGGGTGTTTATGGAAGTGTTGAATCACTAAATTGTACACCTGAAACCAATATTACAGTGTATGTTAGCTAACTGGAATTTAAATAAAAACTTAAAAAAAAAAAAGGATAGACATTAAAGCTGAGAAGCAAGGTGAGCCTCTTCAACCCAGCCAGGCCAATCCAATTTGCAAACAGATTGTATCCAAAGTTTCTTTTGTCAGTCTATTGTGGGATTTTAACAGCATTTTACCATAGAAACAATGGTATACTCAATGGTTAGGTTCTTAGGAAAGGCCATAAAAACCTGTTTAACTCACTGTATAGTTGTGTTAACAGCTAAGCAGTACCAAAATGCACCTGTGCTAAATAATACCATAGAACTAAGTATGCATAATATTTCAATGAGAAAATTCATGGGGAGTTCCATGTTTCGTGCCTGTGATGCAGCTTCAGTAACAACACCCTCTAATTCCTCTTGCAGACCTCCTTCCTGTTGGGCAATAGGACTTGGACTTCCTTGCCCTAATTACAAGCCACCAGTGCTGGCCACTATTATTTGGAGTCAGGGTTCCAGCACAGTAGATGAATCACATACAGGAGGTAAAGACAGAGACTTGGGGTAAGGGGTAAATGTGTGGGATGGTCTAATAGGTAAAGAGGGACAAAAGTCTCTTGCCAGCATACACCTCAGGCCCCACTCTTTGATCTAGCCTGTGCAACATCATTCCTTCCTTTTGCTGTGAGCATTATTCTGTCTAATTCACCTTTAATTGCTACTACCTGTTGCTCCTATCAAGGTTTCTTTCTTCCTCCTGGTCTACTGCACTTCAGAATAGCAGTCTTGATTTTTTTTCCTTTATTCCTATTTGTCCTTTTGAAGTTTCCTAAAGATTGGTAGAGCTGCTAGCAAAGGGAGTCAGAGGATAAAAGAGTGCTCCTAAATTTACTTTCCACGTCTTTTTTTTTTTTTAATTTAGATTAAGTTGAGAAAGACAAAAGTATGGCTGGATGATAACAATAAGTTTTGGAGAACAAAACAAGGTATGAATTTGTTCTATAACATTCAAGAGCAAGATAGATCACATTAATGGATATGCTTCACTTGGAAGAAAATCTTGCTCAGCCCCCACCAGCCAGAGGTATCAAGATATTCCAGCTCACATTTGGGTGACTGCCTTTTCCTCCTCAACTCTCCCAGAATGAGGGGCAGGGTGGTACCCTAAGAAGAGAGTAAATCTCTCCTGAGCCTCAGGCCATAATGGTCGTACATGAAATGCTTCTTGCTTAAGCCCGCCAATCCGTCCAAAGATGGGCCATGCCATTCTTCTCTGCCAGAGATCTCTTAAGTCAGCTTTTAAAAATTATTATTAAGTAAGTTCTACACCCCCATAGAGCTTAAACCCATGACCCTGAGATCAAGAGCAGCATGCTCTACCAACTGAGCCAGGTGCCCTTAAGTCAGTATTTAAGAGTCATAAATCCTCACCATCACAGCATCAACATGCCCCATTTTACCTCCCCATCTGAAGACCTCACTATGGGGACAAGGGAGACAGGTTCCCAGTATTCATAAAGCTGTCACCTAGATTGGCACCCCACCCCAATCTCTGAAAGCTAATCCACGCTCTTGTCAGTTCGGTACCCTCTGCCCTCCTCAACAACCCCCTGCCACCTTCATGGCCCCACTGCCACTCTCCTCCTACATCTGTATCCCAAAACAAAAACTTGAGTGGTGAGGTTTTATTCCAAGTGGCAAGAAACTCCCATTTTCATCCATGTTCTTTTTTCAGACCTTCCTTATAAAGGCTGTTTATGGCACCCTGAAGCTAGAAAGCCCACATTCAGAACCTAATAGCTTCTGGGGATGGTGGAAAAAATAAAAAATTTTGACAATAAATTATCCTCCCAAATATATTTCAGAGGAACTCTAAGACTCAGGTTTTTCTGTTTTTGTTTTTGTTTTTGTTTTACATAATAGGTGTGCTGTGAACCAAGCAAGAGATATAAATGATACAGTGAGAAGATCTATCTTGTAATTAGGGTTGCACAAGAAAGGAGGGACTGAAGAGGGCAGAAAGAAAATTTGAATAGATAATGTCTGATTATTTCCCAAACTGAAGAAATATATCAAGATATAGAATCAATATAAATTTTAAGTAGGGTAAGGAAAAAAGACCACAGTTAGGCACAGCAACCAGAAATCATTAATTTTTTTCAGGTGTGATGATGGTTTTGTGATGATAGATAGATTGATAAAATTAATAATAAAAATTTTTAGAAATCCTTTATTTGCAAATAACACTACAGATAAAGGGCTGGTATCCAAGATCTATAAAGAACTTCTCAAACTCAAAAAACAAATAATCAAGTCAAAAAGTGGGCAGAAGAGATGAACAGACACTTCTCTGAAGAAGACATACAAATGGCTAACAGACACATGAAAAAATGTTCATCGTCATTAGCCATCAGGGAAATCCAAATCAAAACCACATTGAGATACCACCTTACACCAGTGAGAATGGCAAAAATGGACAGGGAAAGAAACAACAGATGTTGGAGAGGTTGTGGAGAAAGGGGAACCCTCTTACACTGTTGGTGGGAATGCAAGTTGGTACAGCCACTTTGGAAAACAGTGTGGAGCTTCCTCAAAAAATTAAAAATAGAGCTACCCTATGACCCAGTAATTGCACTACTGGGTATTTACCCCAAAGACACAGATGTAGTGAACAGAAGGGCCATATGCACCCCAATGTTCATAGCAGCAATGTCCGCAATAGCCAAACTGTGGAAAGAGCCAAGATGCCCTTCAACAGATGAATGGATAAAGAAGATGTGGTCCATATATACAATGGAATATTACTCAGCCATCAGAAAAGATGAATACCCAACTTTTACATCAACATGGATGGGACTGGAGGAGATTATGCTAAGTGAAATAAGTCAAGCACAGAAAGTCAATTATCATATGGTTTCACTTATTTGTGGAACATAAGGAATAACATGGAGGACATTAGGAGAAGGAAGGGAAAAATGGGTGGGGGGAATTGGAGGGAGAGATGAACCATGAGAGACTATGGACCTGAGAAACAAACAGGGTTTTAGAGGGGAGGGGGGAGGGGGGATTGGTTAGTCCGGTGATGGGTATTAAGGAGGGCACATACTGCATGGAGCACTGGGTGTTATACGAAAACAATGGATCGTGGATCACTACATCAAAAACTAATGATGTATGGTGACTAACATAACAATAAAATTAAAAAAAAAATTTTAGAAATCCTTATCTTTTGGATATACTCAGATTTACGGATGAAATTATATGTTTTCAAAATAGTCAAGGATGCAGGAGTAGGTAGGGGTATAGATTAAACAGGAATAAATTGTTAATCTTATCATGAGCTGATAATTGTTGAAGTTGGGTGATGGGTAAGTCAATATAGAAACTAAAGTAAAGGAGAAAGTTACCTGGTTTGAGGCTTTTTTTAATTGTGGTAAAACACACACACATACACACACATACTTTTTTACCATCTTAACCATTTTTCAGTGTACAATTCAGTAGTGTTAGGTATGTTCGTGTTGTTGTGCAATAGATCTTTAGGACTGTTTCATCCTGCAAACTGAAACCCTATACCCATTAAACAACTCCCTATTTCTCCCTCCCCCCCCCACCCCAGCCCCTGGAAACTACCATTTCTACTTTCTGTTGCTATAAATTTGACTACTTTAATGCCTCATATAAGTAGAATTATGTAATATTTGTCTTTTGTGACTGGCTTATTTCACTTAACATATTGTTCTCAAGGTTCATCCATGTTGTAGTGTATGACAGGATGTTCTTCTTTTTTAAAGCGGAATATATGCCACATTTTGTTTATGCATTCCTCCATCAATGAACATTTGGGTTGTCTCCACCTCTTCGCTATTATGAATAACACTGCTATAAATGTGGTGTGCAAATATCTCTTCAAAGTCCTGCTTTCAATTCTTTTGGACATATATATAGTAGAATAGCTGGATCATATGGTAATTTATTTTTAATTTTTTGAGGAATCACCATACTGTTTTCCATAATACTGGCACCATTTTACACTCTGACAACAGTGCACAAGGGTTCCAATTTCTCCACATTCTAATCAACACTTGTCATTTTCCGGCTTTTTGATAGTAGCCATCCTTAATGGGTGTGAGATGGTATCTCATTGTGGTTTTGATTTGCATTTCTCTAATGACTAGTAAAGCCATCTAGTTTTCTAAGGTAGACCTTATGAGTTTATGACAGTTGTTCAGCTAGTGGAATCTAGAAACATATGAGGGTCACGGTTGAGGTCAATATTGCAGTTTGCCTCAACTGCTGCTTAGAGTGCTGTTGATAAGTACATGTTTATATGAGACAAAGTGAATGGATTTGGTTCTAATCTCTGTTCAGATTAATCAGAGTGGCCAGTAGAGTGGCATATTCTTAGAGAAAATCTCTAGAAGCCAAGATGGTGTAGAAACAAAGAATGGATATTGTTGGAAAATAATTCTTCATGGGTCTCTCACATTTCTACACATCTTGCAAGCTAAGGCACTAACTTCCTTTGTTCTGGACTATCTATCCAAGGATGTCTGTATAGTGAACAGCCTTGGAAAGATCTTGGAACAGATCTTGGAATATAAAGATAGTATCTCCCTTTGGAGCTTCAAAATAAAAATTTAGATAAATGGATAAAGAAGATGTGGTATGTATATACAATGGACTATTACTCAGACATTAAAAAAAGATATCTTGCCATTTGCAACAACATGGATGGACCTTCAGGGTATAATGCTAACTGAAATAAGTCAGTCAGAGAAAGACAAATACCATATGACTTTATTCATATATGGAATTTAAGAAACAAAACAAACAAACAAAGAAAAAAGGGACAAACCAAAAAACAGACTCTTAACTAGAGAGAACAGACTGATGGTTACCAGAGGGGAGGTGGGTAGGAGAATGGATGAAATAGGTGAAGGGGACTAAGAGTATACTTATCATGATGAGCACTGATGTATACAATTGTACACAATGTATACAGTTGTTGAATCATTATATTGTACACTTGAAACTAGTATAACACTATATGTTAATTATATTTGAATTTTTAAAAATAAATAAATAATTCAAAATTTTTTCAGGTTTCCTAAGCTCAGGGTTTCTTTCCTGTAATGCAACTTACTGTGTGGGGAAATATCACCTGGCCCTCTTCACATTGCCATGGGGGAAGTGGGGCCCAGGGAATTGGCAGAAATACCAATTCTTGGACTGCTGTTAATGCTATAAGTAATAAATAGTCTTTTGTCTCTGGTCTAGGAGTCTCATGTCTTATGCCAGCATCCATGAAACTGTGGCAGGCTACCATATTACCTTGCATATAGGATAAAATCTCAGATCTTTCACCATTCTTGACAAATATCCAGAAAATAAAAGTGATAAAAATAATATATGCCAAAATCTAACAAATTCAGTTAACTTGCAAGATGCAAACTCAACACACAAAAATCAGTTGCATTTCTATACACTAACAACAAAATATCTGAAAAAGAAATAAAAAAACCAATCTCATTCATAATAGCATCAAAAAACAATAAAAAACTTAGGAATAAATTTAACCAAGTAGGTGAAAGACCTGTACACTGAAAATCACAAGCATACCTCATTTTATTATGCTTTACTTTATTGTGCTTTACAGATATTACATTTTTTACAAATAGTGGGTTTATGGCAACCCTGCATTAAGCAAGTCTATTGGTGCCCTTTTTATAATAGCATTTTTTCACTTCATATCTCTGTGTCACATTTTGGTAATTCTGGCAATATTTTTTGTTATATTCATTATGGTGATTTGTGATCAGTAATCATGACTCACTAAAAACTCAAATGATAGTTAGCATTTCTTAGTAATAAAGTATTTTTTAATTAAGGCATATACTTTTTTAGACATAATGCTGTTGCACACTGAATAGACTACAGTATAGTATAAATATAACTTTTATATGCACTGGGAAACCAAAAATCTCATTTGATTTGCTTTATTGTGATATTCACTTTATCGTGGTGGTCTGGAACTTAAAACCACCATATCTCCAAGGTATGCCTGTATAAGACTTTGGTGAAAGAAACTGAAAAAGACACAAATAAATGGAAAGATATTCCATGTTCACAAATCAGAAGAATTAATATTGTTAAAATGCCCATACTACCCAAAGTCATCTATAAATCCAACACAATTCCTATCAAAATGCCAATGGCATTTTTCACAGAAATAGAAAAAAAAAATCCTAAAATCTGTATGGAACCACAAAAGACCCCAAATAGCCAAAGCAATCCTGAGCAAGAATAACAAAGCTGGAAGTAATACTTTACAAAGCTATAGTAATAAAACAGAATGGTATTGCCATAAAAAGAGACACATAGACTGACAGAATAAAGAGCTCAGAAATAAACCTATACAAATACGATGAACCAATATTTGACAAGGGAGCCAAGAGTACTCAATGGGTAAAGGATAGTCTCTTTAATAAATGATGGTGGAAAATCTGGATAATCACAAAATAATAATGAAAATGGACCCTATCTTATACAACTCACACAAATTAACTAAAAGGGATTAAAGACTTAAATATAAGACCTGAAACTACGAAACTCCTAGAAGAAACCATAGGGGAACGAGCTCCATGCCATTGGTGTTATATTAGTTTCAGGTGTACAGTACAGTGATTTGACGGTTCTATACATTACTCAGTGTTTATCATGATAAGTGTACTCTTAATTCTCTTCACCTATTTCACCCATCCCCCTACCCACCTGTCTGTGGTAACCAAGAGTCTGCTTTTTGGCTTGTCTCTTTTTTCTTTGTTCATTTGTTTTGTTTCTTAAATTCCACATATGAGTGAAATTATATGGTATTTATCTTTCTCTGACTGACTTATTTCACTTAACATTATACTCTCAAGGTCTATCCATGTTGTTGCAAAGGGCAAGATCTAATTTTTTTATGGCTGGAATATAACTCTATCCATTCATCTATTGATGGACATGGGCTATTTTCATAATTTGGCTATTGTAAATAATGCTGCCATAAACATAGGGGTGCATATATCTTTTCAAATTTAGTGTTTTCATATTCTTTGGGTAAATACCCAGTAGTGCAATTACTGGATCATATGGTGTTCCTAATTTTAATTTTTTGAGGAACCATCATACTATTTTCCACAGTGGCTGCACCAGTTTACATTCCTATCTACAGTGTGTGAGGGTTCCTTTTTCTCCACATCCTTGCCAACACTTATTGTTTCTTGTGTTTTTTATTTTAGCCATTCTGACAGGTGTGAGGTGATACCTGATTGTGGTTTTGATTTGCATTTCTCTGATGATTAGTGATGTTGAACGTCTTCTCATGTTGGCTATCTGTATGTCTTTGAAGACATGTCTGTTCATGTCTTTTTAATAAGCTTTTTTTTAAGATTTATTTTATTTGTTTTAGAGAGAGGGCATGTGTGCAGGGGTGAGGAGGGGGAGAGGGAGAGTGAGAATCTCAAGCAGACTCCCTGCTGAGCACAGAGCCTCACTCGGGGCTCTCTCTCATGACCCATGAGGTCATGACCTGGGCCAAAACCAAGAGTCAGCCGCTTAACTGAATCAGCCAGCCAGGAGCCCCTGTCCGTGTCTTTTTAATTGGATTATTTGGTTTTTTGGCATTGAGTTGTATAAGTTCTTTATATATTTGGATACTAACCCCTTATTGGATATATCATTTGCAAGTATCTTTGGTTATGAGAAATTTTTAAATATATATTTGGCTTGTATTTGTGGCTCACATTATATTTTTATTGAACAGTGCTGCTATAGTGTATCCATCAACATCTCCCGAATCTATCATCACCTTAACCCAAGTCACTATCATTTCTTGCCTGAACTACTACAATGGTATCTTTATTGATCTTCATGCTTCCTCAGTTGTCCCATTCTAATTGATTTTCCTCACAAATTATAGATCTTTTTTGGATATAAATCTCATTATATTTTTTACTTGCTTATTATCTCCCAGCAGGGTTTTCATTTTCCTTAAAGTCCAGGCTTGCTATCATGGCCTGCATATGATATGATTCCAGCCCCAAACATCCCTGCCCATCACTATCACCTCTTCTAAAGCCACTCAGTAGGCACTCACTGTTCTCCAGCAGCATGTGACATCCTTCAGACATACTAAGCTTACATCCCCCTGGACCTGTGTAAAGAATGTTCTGCCTGGCTCTTTGGCAGGCCTGTTTTTTTTGGCAGACCTCCTTCTCATCCTACTACTCTTAGTTTATACATTAGTTCCCTAAGAGGTTCCTGATCAGCCAGGGTTTGTGCCCTTTAATCTCCATCCTAGAAACTATTTTCTCAACTTACAGCGACGTATTTCTTTGTATATTTAACTGTTTGTCTCTCTTCCTCTGCTAGACTGTAAGTGCTGTGATAGGAGGGACCACGTCTGCTCAGCTTACCAGTATAGACCCAGTTTTGGTAAAGAAAATTATTTTAAAGGCGCTGTGTAGAATGTTTAAGAGTAGGGATTGGTTAGAGGTTTAAAAAAATGGATCTGGAATTGCCTAGAGAAGAATATGTCAGAATTAAAGTTGATTGATACTAGAAAAAAGCTTCAAATTTGAATTATCTTTGTGAAAATTAGATTAAAATATGTGATCCAGAAGCATTCTAATATCTTCTGTTTCTAAATGGGCCAACATTGGCCAGGAGATCCAGTTTTTTTTTTAATCAGAGTATTAATTCAATGTATGATTTGGAGATGAGTCTCAAGTTACAACTCCCCGAGTACTCCTTGTTTTCCTGTTCTTGATAACCATTCCAGGAACTTCTATCATGCTGAGTGGAAACAAGATAGGATTCCCTGACCAAGCTCTGAGCATAATACCACATGGTGACCTAATAAGCTCTTCCCTATAGTTCTCAAATGGCACATTCCCTTAACCACAGTGGACCAGTGTTGTCAAGTCTCAAATTTATCTAAAAACAGGTCATAAATGGTATGTGATGTGTGAAAGTGCTCATAGCGTATTTATAAAAATGGGTTCAAAACAGTTACTATATAATAATCCAGTTATCAAACATAAGAGTGCATAGTTGGTATTCAACAAATATGTGTTGAATAAATTATTAATTTTAGCTAGAAAATATATTTCTTTTTCACACATAATATATACATAAGGAAAAAAGACTAGAAAGTTATACACCAATATGTTAACAAGTGCTATTTCTGGGGTATTGGGATTATAGGTACTTTTTGTATGTGTTTTTCTGTATTTTCCAATGTTGTGAAATTATATGATTATTTTGCAATCAGGAAAAAATGTTTTCTTTATAAACCAATAAACTATCAAAACTAGTCCCCTAGGCCCTCTGTGGGCTCAATTTTAGCAGTGACTCAAACTGTGGTGATTATATAAATATTTTGATTGGGAAATGAGAGAGGAGTGAACTTAGGTTTTCTGAAGGATCTAGTTGGTCAAACAAGCCATTACCAAGGTGACTCCTTTGCTCATTGACTCTAGGGAAGAAAGTCAAGGAGAACAAAGCAAAACTTACCGGAGTAGGTACTAATTTCATGTTGAGTGGATGGGCAGAGGCAGGGGAAGGAGAAGGGACCTTCTCTATCTAATGACCATTCTGTTCTAGAGTTTGTTCTCAAGTATTCAGATGTCAGGTAGAATGTGAGCCAGAATTCAACTCAATGAAGGCATGATGCAGACAGTAAAGACATGACAAGACATCCTTTATCTATAGAGGTTTCAACCTCTTTTGTGGCTATCATAACCTCTGGTACATGCACTGTACACATGGTGCTTTATACCAAAGGTATTTTATATGTATTTCCAATTCTGTCATTCTCCCTTACATACTGATTCTCAGATCTAGAATTGTCCAACCAATCATAGTTAAATGGACAAGGTCATTAAAGCTGCTGTATTAGATGCCGTAGGGGACCCAAGAGCACATGCATTCATATTTGCAATGTCTTCCAATAAAGAAACCAAGGACAGGTCATAATTTGCCTATTTGATATATAACTATTCTCTGGCTAAAATGAACAAGTCAGGAAACGACAGATGTTGGCGGGGATGCGGAGAAAGGGGAACCCTCCTACACCGTTGGTGGGAATGCAAGCTGGTGCAGCCACTCTGGAAAACTGTATGGAGGTTCCTCAAAAAGTTGAAAATAGAGCTACCATATGATCCAGCAATTGTACTACTGGGTATTTACCCCAAAGATACAAAAGTAGGGATCTGAAGGGGTACGTGCACCCCGATGTTTATAGCAGCAATGTCCACAATAGCCAAACTGTGGAAGGAGCCAAGATGTCTATCGACAGATGAATGGATAAAGAAGATGTGGTATATATATACAATGGAATATTATGCAGTCATCAAAAGGAATGAGATCTTGCCATTTGCAACGATGTGGATGGAACTGGAGGGTGTTATGTTGAGTGAAATAAGTCAAACAGAGAAAGACATGTATCATATGATCTCACTGATATGAGGAATTCTTAATCGCAGGAAACAAACTGTTGTTGGAGTGGGGGGTGGGGTGGGAGGGATGGGGTGACTGGGTGATAGACACTGGGGAGGGTATGTGCTCTGGTAAGCGCTGTGAATTGTGCAAGACTGTTGAATCTCAGATCTGTACCTCTTAAACAAATAATGCAATATATGTTAAGAAAAAAAAAAGAAGAAGAAGGTAGCGGGAGGGGAAGAATGAAGCGGGGGAAATCGGAGGGGTAGATGAACCATGAGAGACGATGGACTCTGAAGAACAAGCAGGGTTCTGGAGGGGAGGGGGGTGGGAGGATGGGTTAGCCTGGTGGTGGGTATTGAGGAGGGCACGTTCTGCATGGAGCACTGGGTGTTATGCACAATGAATCATGGAACACTTCATCTAAAACTAATGATGTAATGTATGGGGATTAACATAAGAATAAAAAAAATATGATATATAACTATTCTCCCAACAAATTCTGATTTCCTCACTTCAGATGACATCATTAAGATTTTTTTTTTCAATTTTATTATGTTAGTCACCATACAATGCATCATTAGTTTTTGTTTTGTTTTGTTTTGTTTTAGAGATTTTATTTATTTATTTGACAGAGAGAGAGATAGCGAGAGCAGGAACACAAGCAGGGGGAGTGGGAGAGGGAGAAGCAGGCTTCCTGCCGAGCAGAGAGCCCGATGTGGGACTCAATCCCAGGACCCTGGGATCATGACCTGAGCCGAAGGCAGACGCTTAACGACTGAGCCACCCAGGCACCCGCATCATTAGTTTTTGATGTGGTAATCCATGATCCATTGTTTTCGTATAACACCCAGTGCTCCATGCAGTAATGCCCTCCTTAATACCCATCACTTGGCTAACCAATCCCCCTCCCCGCTCCTCTCCAAAACCCTGTTTGTTTCTCAGAGTCCATAGTCCCTCATGGTTCATCTCTCCCTCCGATTTCCACCCCTCTTCATTTTTCCCTTCCTTCTCCTAATGTTCTCCATGTTATTCCTTATGTTCCACAAATAAGTGAAACCATATGATAATTGACTTTCTCTGCTTGACTTGTTTCACTTAGCATAATCTCCTCCAGTCCCATCCATGTTGATGTAAAAGTTGGGTATTCATCCTTTCTGATGGCTGAGTAATATTCCATTGTATATATGGACCACATCTTCTTTATCCATTCATGTGTGAAGGGCATCTCGGCTCTTTCCACAGTTTGGCTATTCCGGACATTGCTGCTATGAACATTGGGGTGCATGTGGCCCTCCTTTTCACTATATCTGTGTCTTTGGGGTAAATACCCAGTAGTGCAATTACTGGGTCATAGGGTAGCTCTATTTTTAATTTTTTGAGGAAGCTCCACACTGTTTTCCAAAGTGGCTGTACCAACTTGCATTCCCACCAACAGTGTAAGAGGGTTCCCCTTTCTCCACAACCTCTCCAACATCTGTTGTTTCTTTCCCTGTCCATTTTTGCCATTCTCACTGGTATAAGGTGGTATCTCAATGTGGTTTTGATTTGGATTTCCCTGATGGCTAATGACGATGAACATTTTTTCATGGTCTGTTAGCCATTTGTATGTCTTCTTCAGAGAAGTGTCTGTTCATCTCTTCTGCCCACTTTTTGACTTGATTATTTGTTTTTTGGGTGTTGAGTTTGAGAAGTTCTTTATAGATCTTGGATACCAGCCCTTTATCTGTAGTGTCATTTACAAATATCTTCTCTCATTCTGTGGGTTGCCTCTTTGTTTTGTTGACTGTTTCCTTTGCTGTGCAGAAGCTTTTTATCTTGATGAAGTCCCAAAAGTTCATTTTTGCTTTTGTTTCACTAGCTTTGGGAGATGTATCTTGAAAGAAGTTGCTGTGGGCGATGTCAAAGGGGTTACTGGCTATGTTCTCCTCTAGGATTTTGATGGATTCCTGTCTCACATTGAGGTCTTTCATCCACTTTGAGTTTATCTTTGTGAATGGCGTTAGAGAATGGTCGAGTTTCATTCTTCTGCATGTGGCTGTCCAACTTTCCCAGCACCATTTATTGAAGAGACTGTCTTTTTTCCATTGCATGTTTTTTCCTGCTTTGTCAAAGATTATTTGACCATAGAGTTGAGGGTCCATATCTGGGTTCTCTATTCTGTTCCATTGGTCTATATGTCTGTTTTTGTGCCAGTACCATGCTGTCTTGGTGATCACAGCTTTGTAATATAGCTTGAAATCGGGCAACGTGATGCCCCCAGCTTTGTTTTTCTTTTTCAACATTTCCTTGGCGATTCAGGGTCTTCTCTGATTCCATACAAATTTTAGGATTGTTTGTTCCAGCACTTTGAAAAATGTCATTGGAATTTTGATTGGGATGGCATTGAAAGTATAGATTGCTCTGGGTAACATAGACATTTTAACCATGTTTATTCTGGGTGCCTGGGTGGCTCAGATGGCTAAGCGTCTGCCTTCGGCTCAGGTCATGATCTCAGGGTCCTGGGATCGAGTCCCGCATCGGGCTCCCTGCTCCTTGGGAGCCTGCTTCTCCCTCTGCCTCTCTCTCTTGGTCTCTAATGAATAAATAAACAAAATTAAAAAAAAAAATCCTTAAAAAAAAAAACAAAACATGTTTATTCTTCCGATCCATGAGCATGGAATATTTTTCCATCTTTTTGTGTCTTCTTCAATTTCTTTCATGAGTGTTCTGTAGTTCCTAGAGTATAGATCCTTTACCTCTTTGGTTAGGTTTATTACGAGGTATCTTATGGTTTTTAGTGATGTTGTAAATGGAATCGTTTCTCTAATCTCTCTTTCTACAGTGCGTTGTTAGTGTATAAGAAAGCAACTGATTTCTGTGCTTTGATTTTCTGTCCTGCCACATTACTGAATTGCTGTATGAGTTCTAGTAATTTGGGGGTGGTGTCTTTTGGGTTTTCCACATAAAGTATCATGTCATCTGCGAAAAGAGAGAGTTTGACTTCTTCTTTCCCAATTTGAATACCTTTTATTTCTTTTTGTTGTCTGATTGCTGTTGCTAGGACTTCTAGTGCTATGTTGAACAATAGTGGCGAGAATGGGCATCCTTGACATGTTCGTGATCTTAAGGGAAAGGCTCTCAGCTTTTCCCTATTGAGGATGATATTCGCTGTGGGTTTTTCATAGATGGATTTTATGAACTTGGGGAATGTTCCCTCTATCCCTATACTCTGAAGAGTTTTAATCAGGAAAGGATGTTGTATTTTGTCAAGTGCTTTTTCTGCATCAATTGAGAGGACCATATGGTTCTTCTCCCTCCTCTTATTAATGTGTTCTATCACATTGATTGATTTGCAAATGTTGAACCACCCTTGCATCCTGGGGATAAATCCCACTTGGTCGTGGTGGATGATCTTTTTAATGTATTGTTGGATCCTATTAGCTAGGATTTTGTTGAGGATTTTGGAATCCATATTCATCAGGGATATCGGTCTGAAATTCTCCTTTTTGATGGGGTGTTTGCCTGGTTTGGGCATTAAGGTAATGCTGGCCTCATAGGATGAGTTTGGAAGTTTTCCTTCTGTTTCTATTTTTTGAAACAGCTTCAGTAGAATAGGTATTATTTCTTCTTTGAATGTTTGGTAGAATTCCCCAGGGAATCCATCAGGCCCTGGACTCTTGTTTTCTGGGAGGTTTTTGATCACTGCTTCAATCTCCTTACTGGTTATTGGCCTATTCACGTTGTCAATTTCTTCCATGAATTGTTTAAGTTCTTCTTTGATTTCCTGGTTGACCCAAACATTCTTGAGCAGAGTGGTCTTTAGCTTCCAAGTGTTTGAATTTCTGCCGAATTTTTTCTTGTGATTGAGTTCCAGTTTTAAAGCATTGTGGTCTGAGAATAGGCAGGGAATAATCTCAGTTGGTATCAGTTGAGACCTGATTTGTGACCCAGTATGTGGTCTCTTCTGGAGAAAGTTCCATATGCACTCAAGAAGAATGAGTATTCTGTTGTTTTAGGGTGGAATGTTCTGTAAATATCTATGAGGTCCATCTGGTCCGATGTATCATTCAAAGCTCTTGTTTCCTTGTTGATTTTCTGCTTAGATGATCTGTCCATTGCTGAGAGTGGAGCATTGAGGTCTCCTTACAATTGACGTATTGTTATCAATATGACTCTTTATTTTGGTTAACAGTTGGCTTATGTAGATGGCTGCTCCCATGTTGGGGGCATAGATATTTACAATTGTTAGATCTTCTTGTTGGAGAGACCCTTTAAGAATGATATAATGTTCTTCTGTGTCTCTAACTACAGACTTTAGTTTAAAATCTAATTTGTCTGATATAAGAATTGCTACCCCAGCTTTCTTTTGAGGTCCGCTGGCATGGAAGATGGATCTCCATCCATTCACTTTTAATCTGGATGTATCTTTAAGTTCAAAATGAGTCTCTTGTAGACAGCATATGGATGGGTCCTGTCTTTTTATCCAATCTGCAACCTGTGCCGTTTTATGGGAGCATTTAGGCCATTCACGTTGAGAGTGATTATTGAAAGATATGAATTAATTGTCATCATGTTGCCTGTGAAGACATTGTTTTTATAGATTGTCCCTGTAAATTTCTGTTGTATATCACTCTTGGGGTCTTTCTCCTTTTATAGAACCCCCCTTAACATTTCTTGCAGGGCCAGCTTAGTGGTCACATATTCTTCCAGTTTCTGCCGGTCGTGGAAGCTCTGCATCTCTCCATCCATTCTAAATGAAAGCCTTGCCAGATAAAGTATTCTTGGCTGCATGTTCTTCTCATTTAGTACCCTGAATATGTCTTGCCAGGCCTTTCTGGCTTGCCACGTCTCTGTGGATACGTCTGACATTATTCTGATGTTCCTCCCTCTGTACATAAGAAATTTCTTCCCCCTAACTGCCCTTAAGATGGTTTCCTTGGTTCTAAGATTTGTGAGTTTTACTATTATATGCCGGGGTGTTGGCCTGTTTTCCTTGATCTTGAGAGGGGTCCTCTCTGCCTCTAGGACATGAATGTTTCATTCCCCAGATTAGGGAAGTTCTCAGCTACGATTTGCTCAAATACATCTTCTAGTCCTCTGTCTCTCTCTCCACTCCCTCCGGGATTCCAATTATTCTGACATTGGAACACTTCATGGTGTCACTTATTTCTCTGATTCTATTTTCATGGATTCTGAGTTGTTTTTCCCTGACTCACTTACCCTTACCTGTTAGATTATCTAGATTAGATTGGATCTCATTGATAGCATTTTTAAGTTCTACCAATTCAGCTTTCATTTCTGCCCTTAGAGACTCTATGTTGCCATTAATCGATTTCTCCATTCTAGCTATTGTCTTCACAATTGCTAGCCTGAATTCCATCTCCAACATCTTCGTTATATCTGCATCCATTTGTAAATCTGCGGCGTAAGTCATAATCTCTGAGTCTTTTCTATTTTGGGGGTTCCTCCTCCTAGTCATTCTGTTGATGGGTGGTTAAGGGAATGTATAGAGTCCAAATTATTGACCAGAACCCAAGCAAGATGCACCTGTTTTCTTGGGACCTTAGGGTAGCTGGCCTCTTGTTTTCCCAGCCTGTCTTCTGGGGGATGGGCCTGCCCCACTGTTACTCAGGCAACCCTGTTTGGGTGGAGCTGCCTTGCTCCCCTGTAGTGGGGGATGAGCTCAGTGGGACTCAATTTTGGGGGACTTTTGTTCTCTGGTGACTTTCCCTGGCGGCTTTCTGCATCTCTTCTGAGAGTCAGAGCAGAAGAGACCATTTCTAACCCTCTGCTTCAGAGCAGAGAGACCTCAGTCTGTTCTTCAGTGAGCTCTCCAGGCCACACTGTCTCCATTTCTGTCCGTGCTGCTATAAACTGCAGCGTCCTGGGTTGTGCGCCCCTCCGCAGCGGCCCCAGTCCTGCCTCCAGGTCGGGGCACGTTTCTGCCCTTTGTGCTTCTAAAACCGCCAGCAGCTCCCAGTTCACACACGGGACCCCGCCACTCCGGGTTTCCGCCCTGGGAGCTGCCCTAAAGTGCTTTCCCTGCTGCTACCGGTCTGCGAGTCTGTGCCCCGTCCCCAACAAGTGAGGCTGTCGCTCACCGGCAGTGTAGGATCCCCACGGCCAGGCTCCCTCCCGCTGCTGTTTATCCTCTGATATCTGCCTGCGGAATCACGGCTCCCTGCTTCATATCTCAAAACCAACCGCCCACAATATTCTGTTTGTAGAGATCCAGACCTATTTTCTTACATCTCAGGCTAATTTCGTGGGTGCTCAGAGTGGTCTGGTGGATATCCAGCTCAATTCCAGGGACCAGTTGAAATAGGGTCCCCTACTCCTCCGCCATCTTTTCCAAGATCTTAATTTTTTATAAAATCCTCCTCAAGCCCCCATATGAATGAAAAGTTAACAAAGTAATTGGATCAACTGCAATGATGTGGAGACCATGCTGTCTTATGCTGGGGTTTGTGTCCAGACACGTAACAAAAATTGCTTTACAGATAAAATTTAAGTCAAGGGGAAGATCTGGCAGTAGTAACTGAATAAGTGCAAAAATATTGCTACAGAATATTTTTAAGCACTAAGGTTGTGTAACAGACAAGACAGTTTCAAACCTAAGTAGGAATGCCAAAAGTACCCTAAGTATATCATTTCAGAACTGTCTGAGACAATTAAACAGTGGTATGTGTTTAAAAGGAATGAATAACCATTCAAGTGAAACTGCTCTTGCATTCTTTAGACAGTAAACGATGAGGGGGAAAAAACTGTATACAAGAGTTATCGGTTTATTTTCTTCCATCTTGAGGCTGACAGAACCTCCAGATAAAATGGTACCCTACCAACTCTTTTTTGTTTTTTTGTTTGTTTGTTTGTTTTTAGATTTATTTATTTATTTATTTGAGAGAGAGAGAATGAGAGGCAGAGAGCACGAGAGGGAGGAGGGTCAAAGGGAGAAGCAGACTCCCTGCCGAGCAGGGAGCCCGATGTGGGACTCGATCCCGGGACTCCAGGACCATGACCTGAGCCGAAGGCAGTCGCTTAACCAACTGAGCCACCCAGGCACCCTCTTTTTTGGTTTTTAAAGGATTCTTTACTCAGTTTGAATTATCAGCCAGACTTACACCTAGCTGACTTTAGGAAACCGTGTAGCCAACCTCTATCTACAGTTCCCCCGGCAATTCATGAAGTTCTGTGCACAAGTAAACACAGGGTGATTAGGACCAAATGATAATTCTTTTACCATTAATTACTTTGACTTATTACTTAACTATGTAACTTATACAATTTTTTTTACATGTTAATTCTTTGTGACTTTATTCCTTATCTGGCCTGCCTTTGATCCTATTTTTTTATTATGTTAATCACCATACATTACATCATTAGTTTTTGATGTAGTGTTCCATGATTCATCGTTTGCATATAACACCCAGTGCTCCATGCAGAATGTGCCCTCTTTAATACCCATCACCGGGCTAACCCATCCCCCCACCCCCCTCCCCTCTAGAACCCTCAGTTTGTTTCTCAGAGTCCATAGTCTCTCATGGTCGTCTCCCCCTCCGATTTTTTAATTGTTTATCAGTTATTCATCATACACACTAAGTCAAACTTTCATTCTGTGAATCGTTGATCACATTTAGCTAAATCAGTAAGCTGCCGCCGTGTGTACTGTCCTTCCATGAAGTGCAGTCCTGTGGCTTTGGTCAGGATACACAGGCATGCTGAGGAAGCTGAGCAGATCTGAGAGATACATTTAAATGTGCAGAGCAGGATAATGCTGATCTAAGTGCACTAATTTTGCTATAGACACTTTAGTAAATATTCAAAGTGCCACTGACAATCAGTATTCCCCAACTGCAGGAAAGCAAAAAGGAAGGAATGCCTCTCACTTGGGTGCATTTGTGCTGTGTATGGCTGCCAAGAGAGTACATGCAATCAGGTTAGTAATCAAAGAAACACAGCAGTTCTCCAGGGGGCATAGGACTTCATCAGAAGCCTGGCTCTTGTGGAAAAAAGCTGAAGTCTAACTTTATCTGTACCCATGGAAGAGCAAGAAAAAACAGAGGGCAGCTGCCCTCTTGATAAATTCTAGCCCGGGTGGGGGTGGGGAAGAGCCAAGAAGCCCTCTAGAATAAAAAGATGCTTGTATTGTATGATAGATGGAAGCTACACTTGTAATGAGCAGTCGAATCATTATGTTGTATAACTGAAACTAATATAGCATTGTGTGTCAACTATACTTCAATTCAAAAAAAAAGATGCTGGTATTAGTGCCAGAGCCTACATGTGCCATTGCCCAACCTGAGTATCGGTCATGAGGTGGAAGGCCAAGGCAGGGGTTGAGCAATACAGGACTCATTACTGCTCTGCTTGGAGTTTATCCTGGTGTATGAGAATGAATCCATCCATATTTTTTTTTCCAGGTGTCTTCCCAGGTCTCTCAATACCTTCACCAAAAAGAGATGCTGTTTAATTCTTTTGTTTGTTTTAGGAGGTTTTTTGTTTGTTTTTAAGTAATCTTTATGCCCAACGTGGGGCTCAAACTCATGACCCCAAGATCAACAGTCATAGGCTCTGCTGACTGAGGCAGCCAGGCACCCCGATTCTTGATATCAATATAGAAATATAAAGTCAAATACATTTGGTCATAGGAACACAGGAATTTAGTATCAGATAAAGATTGCACTTTAAGTCAATGTTGAATGGATAAATCATTCAACTTTACTGAGGAATAATTGAAGTATACTAAGCTGCACACACTTAAAATATACAGTTTGATACATACTGATTTAGAACCATCACTATAAATGAAAAAAAAATACATCACCCCCCAAAAGTCTCTGCCCCTTGGTAATGCCTCCTTCGTGGTTTTCCCCACTCCACGCTACCACCATCCCAGACAACAAAGGACTTACTTTCTGTCACTACAGATTAGTGAACATTTTCTACAATTTTACATAAATGTAATCATACATATTGTACATTTGTGTGTGTTTGTGTCTGGCTTCCTTTTTTTTTTTTTTTTAAATGTGGGGCTTAAACTCACAACCCTGAGATCAAGACCGCAGATGAGATCAAGGGTTGGACACTCAACCGACTGAGCCACCCAGGTGCCTCTCTGGCTTCTTTCATTCTGCATAACTAAGATCCACCCAGGTTGTTACATGTATTAATAGTTCATTTTTTTGCATGTTGCTGAGTAGTAGCTCACTGCATGAATATATCACAATTTATTTTTCCATTCACCTGTTGATGGATATTGGGTTGCTTCCAGGTTTTGGTTAAGAACATGTATGTACAAAGTCTTTGTATAGACATAAAGCAGACAATGTTACTATCAATGTAGAATTCAAACCAAAATGGGGGCGCCTGGGTGGCTCAGTCTATTAAGCATCTGCCTTCGGCTCAGGTCATGATCTCAGGGCTCTAGGATCAAGCCCCCATATCAGAATCCCTGCTCATCTGGGAGCCTGCTTCTCCCTCTCCCTCTGCCTCTCCCCCTGCTTGTGCTCTTGCTCTCTATCTCAAATAAATAAAATCTTTAAAAAAAAAAAAAAAGAATTCAAAGCAAAATGCATTAACCAGGACAAGCAAGAACTTTATACTGATATCTACTAAAAAGATAATGGTCAAAAGCCTTTAGATAAGCCTTCACAGCAATTTTCCATTGTTGTCAAGGATCTATCACGAACAAGATACCAGTCCTAGCTGATTTTACAGGCAAGTTCTGCCAATCTTTAAGGGATAGGTAGTGCCCACCATTTGCAAATGGTCCCAAAGCATAGGCAAAAAATAGTAATAAGCTTCCAAATTAATTTATGAGGCTGGCACAATCCTGATCCAAAAGCCTGACAAAGTGTTAACCTCCCTCCCCCTAAAACACAAAGAAACTACCCATGAAAACTTTCATAATAACAAGGTGAGAGGGACAGGAAACGTGTAGACCACTTCCCTTGTGAATACTAATGAAAATTCCTAAGTCAAATATCAGTAAATTAAATATGGCATAGGTTTTATTTCCATAAAACAAAGGGTAACATGAAGAAATCAACTGATGTCATTCATTAATGGATTGAAGAGTTGATTTTTAAATTTTTTTCAAAAATTGTCATTCATCTCTGATTTTAAAAAATAAACAAACCTCTTTGTGAACTAAGAATAAAAGGATATTTCCTCAAGTGCATGATAAATAGGCTAGCTGGGACTTTGTTTCAGTGTACTGTTTGAAGGCTTTTATAATGATTCTGTATTCTCAGAGAATAAATTCATTTCCATTGTAAAATAAAAAGAAGATAATGATTGTAGGCATAAATTGAAGGTATCTTGACAGCTGTGAAGGTGGCAATGGGATATTAAAAATGGATATGGAAGAACTATCATACAATCATATTAAAATTTTTGACAATTAACACAAAGTAGTTCATGAACATAAGTTCATTAATCTTCACACAATATTGCTATTAAGGAAAAACAAATTCCAAATATCTGTCTGATTAATAGTGAAACTGAGACAGAAAATGGGACTCTACCAAATATCTTCTCTCTACCAAATTCCACTCAGAAATTAGTCAAAAGGCTAAAAAAGAAATTCTATACACAATTTGTTTTTTTCCTTGTATTTAAAACCTTTGTGAATGGAGGGAAAAAGTGTGAAATCAAAAGGGTAGACATCAACTATCTTGAAGAGACCAGAAGAAAGTGAAGATGCAAGACCATCATTAGGGGGATACCAGAAACATGAAAATGAGCAAGAAGATACAGATGGCTTGATATAACATTTACCATGAGTGCCTTCCTCAACACCCCAAAACTGATTCTACTGCAGCTGTCCTGTTATAGGTTCCTGAGTCCACAGGGCATAAACTAAGGAATGAATGAACAGCCTCAGTCCAAGGACCTCTTGGCTAATTTAGGGCACCCATCTCCCAAGCACCAGGTGGCCAATCAAACCCCAGACCTTGTGCCTCCAGAGATGATCCCTAGAGGACCATGATGAGTATGAGTCACAGCTCAACTCTTCCCTCCCCAGTGTTGGGCAACCAGCCTTCTGCTTTGATCTCTTCCCAAAATCTCTCTAATAAACAGTCCTGCTATCCTACCTTGCTTGTGCCAAGTTTTTCCTGGACTGTGTAACAACTGCCTATTAAAGACTATGGCTAGAATTCTGCCATCAACAGATCTCCACTAAATCATACTATCAGTGTAATGTGTGGAGTGTTATGGTGCACAGGGAAGGAGCCAATAATCTAGTTTATCATATGAAAGCCATACTATTGGATCTTTAACCACAGACCATGTACCTACCAGACCTTAGGAAGTGTATGATTTAAGGGGAGAAATAATTGGTTTAATAATGATGAACTGTTATAAATACTACTGATTTCTATTCCTTCTAAGTTCATGAAGAAACTAATGCTTCTTTAATCTTTGCTGTTGTCCTAATTCCTGCAGTTATTTGAAAGTCTTCACGTTTACACCATTAATTTAGAATGCACAAATACTTTCCATTTAAAAAAGGAAGTTTTGCAGATACATCTGACATTTGGAGAACAGCAAAATGCAGCAGTCTTAACATTCACATTTTCTAGAGCAAAATTTCAACTTATGAAGTATACCAGTGGTTAAAAAAATATGTATAATGCTATGGAATACTGAACTAATTTGGGCCTTTTCAAAAACTTAGTAATATACTAAAATTTACTCACTCTGTTTAATAGTGAGAGATTGACTAGAGAAATTCTGGTTTATCCAAATGACAGAATTTCTTGCAAATGTTAAAATTTGTTACAGGTGAAATACTTGACTCTGTAATTAATTGATTACTAAAAAATAATACATTCAGGATCTATTAGGTTTTTTAAAAAGCAATTTATAAAATACATAGTTTGAGGGGTGCCTGGGTGGCTGAGTCGTTAAGCATCTGCCTTTGGCTCAGGTCATGATCCCAGGAGCCTGGGATCGAGCCCCGCATTGGGCTCCCTGCGCCGCGGGAAGACTGCTTCTCCCTCTCCCATTCCCCCTGTTTGTGTTCCCTCTCATTGTGTCTCTCTGTCAATAAATAAATAAAATCTTTTTAAAAAAAATACGTAGTTCAGGGGCGCCTGGGTGGCTTAGTCATTAAGTGTCTGCCTTCGGCTCACGTCATGATCCGGGGGTCCTGGGATCGAGCCCCGCATCGGGCTCCCTGCTCAGCGGGAAGCCTGCTTCTTCCTCTCCCACTCCCCCTGCTTGTGTTCCTTCTCTTGCTGTGTCTCTGTCAAATAAATAAATAAAATCTTAAAAAAAAAAGTGTAGTTTTATCTCAATTCGAATATATATGCCACATACCTACTCCTGGATATATTCTGGGGGAAAAAAAAAAAACACACACAAGAAAAGTCACCAAAATGCTAATCAATTATCTCTGGGAGATAAGATTATAGTTCTTCTTTTTTGTGATTCACTTCTTTTCCATTTTTTCCCATTATAAACATGGATTTTATTTTTACTCATGAAAAAATATTACTTAAAATTTTGTAAAATTTTGTAATTTTTAAAATTCATATAATTTTTATAATTTATAACATTTTAAAAGAAGAATTGACTCTCCCTCAGACTCAAACCTTAAAAGTATGACATGTTAATCTTGCCTGACAGGCATTATCCATTTGTTGCTACAAAGTTGTCCCTCCCCAACCTTCCAAAGATATGCTATGTTGTACTGCTGTGCATCCCACTTCTCATTGTCCACAGCTGTTGCTTCTCTATCACCTACTGCCATCTCACGTATAATAATGGCCGTTAAGGATCAGCGTATATGATATATATATATATACACAAACACCTCTCTATATATGCCTGGGGTCCCATCTTTTTTTATGTTCCTTTATATTTTATTTACCATAAACATGAAGAGAATACAGCAAATACTGGAGAAGGGATTGTCAATAATTTCTGAATGTAAAGCTAACACTTAAAATTACACTTGCTCCCCCATCCACCCCAACTCAACAGATATGCTGATCCTAGAGGTAGTATATCAGCATATATAGGTATAATCCTCATGACAAATAACCCTTTTCCTCTCCATCAACACTGTTTTAATTGAAGTATAATTAACATACAATGTTATATTTGTTTCAGATGTACAACAAGGATTCAACAAGTTTATACATTACTCAATGTTCACTGTGGTAACTATGGTCACCATACAATGTTATAGAATATTACTGACTATATCTCTAATTTTCTGAGGAACCTCCATACTGTTTTCCACAGTGGTTACACCAATTTATATTCCCACCAACAATGCACGAGGATTCCCTTTTCTCCATGTCCTCACCAACACTTGTCTTTTTGATACCAGCCATTCTGACTGGTGTAAGGTGATATCTCATTGTGGCTTTAATTTGCATTTCTCTAATGATTAGTGATGTTGAGCATCTTTTCATGTTATCTGTTGGCTATCGGTAGGTCTTTTTGGAAAAATGTCTATTCAGGTGGTGTGCCCATTTTTTAATCGGATTGTTTTATTTTTTGGGTGTTGAGTTGTATTAAGTTCTTTATATGTTTTGAATATTAACCCCTTACCAGATATATCACTTGCAAATCTCTCTCCCATTCACGAGGTTGCCTTTTTGTTTTTTTGATAGTTTCCTTTGCTGTGCAAAAGCTTTTTATTTGGGTGTAGTCCCAATATTTTTGCTTTTGTTCTCCTTGCCTGAAGAGACATATGCATAAATATGTTGCTGAGGCTGATACCCAAGAGATTACTGCTTATGTTTTCTTCCAAGAGTTAATGGTTTCAGATCTCACATTTAGGTCTTTAATCTATTTTGAGTTTATTTTTGTATATGGTGTAAGAAAGTGGCCCACTTTCATTCTTCTGCATGTAGCTGTCCAGTTGTGATGCCAAATAATCTTTTATCTCCTCTGCTACCCACCTCCCTCAAGTTCCTTACAAACTTGTTAGATTCCAAAGAAATGACTCAGAAAATACTCCCATAAAATTCAGAACATGTAGGGAACTAATACTTGGTTAACAGTAATAATATTTACTCCCAATAATACCACCATACTGATATGTGCTACATGGACAAAACTTGAAATTATGCTAAGTGAAAGAAGACAGTCACAAAATAAAACACATATTGTATGACTCCATTTATTTGAAATGTCCAGAATAAACAAATTTAGAGAGATAAAAAATAGATCATTGGTTGCTTAGGGCTAGGGAAGGGGGAGGACAATGGGAATTTACTGCAAATGGACAAGGTCAATTTTTTTTTTTTAAGATTTTATTTATTTATTTGAAAGAGAGAGAATGAGAGAGAGCACATGAGAGGGGGGAGGGTCAGAGGGAGAAGCAGACTCCCTGCCGAGCAGGGAGCCCGACGCGGGACTCGATCCCAGGACTCCAGGATCATGACCTGAGCCGAAGGCAGTCGCTTAACCAACTGAGCCACCCAGGCGCGCGACAAGGTCAATTTTTAATCTTACAGATGAGAATACAAGTTCAGTGAAATTGAAATATTTACACACACAGAGCTGGTCAGGAATGATGCCCAGATACATCACTCCAAAGAAGTGTCTCTCTAAAGCCAATGTTTTCTTAACCATGCCATGCTTGCCATCAAATAGTGTACTGGCAATAAGTTTAAGTATCACTGACATCAAATGGCCTTGAAAAAACAGGCATTTTGTTTCTATCAGTGGCAGGAGAAAGTTTTTTTGAGGAATCATTTAGGATCAAGCCCCACATTGGGCTCCCTGCTCAGTGGGAAGCTTACTTCTCCCTCTCCCACTCCTCCTGCTTGTGTTCCTTCTTTCACTGTCTCTCTGTCAATAAATAAAATCTTTAAAAAAAAAAAAATACAGAAACTATAACCATTTCTTTAAACTACACTAAGTAAAAATATTCCTTTATTTAGATTTTATTACTTACATTTCATTTTTTTACACAGACATTTAGAAGTCTTTACAAACAACTTGCTAGTCATTCCAGAAAGGTATGCAGATAAAACAGGTAATTAAAAAAAAAAAAAGAGGAAAAACACAGATATACTAAACCATATATTGTGACTCCTCCACCTATAATGCAACTAATCACTATTTAGTTGCTATATTCACCTATTTGCTGCTGTAACAAATTGTCACATATTCAGTGGCTTAAAACAACACAAATTTATTCTCTTATGGTTCTGTAGGTCAGAAGTTTGACAAGTTTCAGTGGGCTAAATTCAAGGTCCCAGCAGGGCTGTGTTCCGTTCTGGGGGCACCAGGGGGAGAATGTTTCCTTGCCTTTCCCATTTTCTTAGAGGCTACCTGCATTCCTCGGTTCATGGTCCCTTCCTCCTTCAAAGCCAGTAAATAGGGTCAAGTCCTTACATCGCATCCCTCTTCCATTTTAAGGACCCATATGATAACACTGGGCCCACACAGATAATCTGGGATAATCTCCCTGTCATAAGGTCCTTGACTTAATTACATCTGCAAAATCCTCTTCCAGTGTAACAGAACACACTCAGATTCTGGGAATTAAGACACTGACATCTTTGGGTGGCCATTTTTCTGCCCATCATAGTTGCCATTGCCTTTAAAGAAATCAGGATATACCCACAGTAAACGGAGCCTACCTTGGAGGGAAAGAGGAACATACTAATGGTTTAAATGAAGAATGCAGAACTTGAGATGAAAAGCCCTCCTTTTTGGTTTGTCAGATTTTTACTGCCATTCTATTTTGAAGATGAACCACAATTAGATATGTGGCTGTAACAGGAAAAATCAATTGCAATTCAAGACCCCAAGAGGAAACAGAACTGTCCAAATGAATCTGTTGATTTTTTAATCTGAACAGAAACCATAAAAACTTATTTTGTACTTTCTTTCTATATATTGTTCCACTCTGGCACTCAGGAACTACTATTCATATGACAGTCACAGCCTGTAGCATATAACCGGATGTTGTATTAATTCAAACTAGAGAAAAGGTAGCTGGCTGGGAAGACTATACTGGAACATACTGACCATGAGTTTTTACAAACCTTTAAAATAAAATATCCAAAGGATCACTATCTATGTATATATGGTTAAGAAACCAAAATTCTCCTTTTTGAAAGGCCCAAATTCAAAATGAAGTATCACTACATTGTTAAGACTGACACTTTTTAATTTCCCAGAACAATGTTCTATTCAATGTTTAACTTTTTCAACTTAGCATTGTATCTTTTTTGACTCCAAGATAAAAGAGCGATGTTTGATGTACTGAAGTTATAGCCAGCATTTACCAATTCTTTGATTCGATTTTTTAAAGTATTTATGCTTGAATCCAAAATCCGAGGATTTTCAATTATTTGTGATATGCTAAATTTTTCTTCTATGAGGCAGTCTATTTTATCATTAAACTTTTTCTCTCCCAAGAATATCACATCTGGATAGCGTAAAATAAACTTGTGTATCTCTTCTTTAGTACACCCAAGAAAAAACAGCTTCTCTTCGATATTTGTGTAGTTTCTGTTGACATAGTCATTGGAAAGGTCTAGAATTTTAGCTCCTGGACCAGAGAGCAGAACAAGCAGCTTCTCACCATTCAAGTTGAAAGTTGACTGTAAAAACTCAATGTTAGTTTTTACCCGTTTGGTACTCTGAATTAAGATGAAAGGGTTTTTTAAAATTATCTTCCTAACAAAATCTCTGGGCTTATTGTGACCCAAAGACAAACAGACTTCTTGCAAAAATTCAATCATCTGTTTATTCAGATCTAGACTGTTGGAGAAGGTACGTGGAGCACTGGTCAATAATCGACAAAGGCATTTATGGGTCAATCCAAATGAATACAGGAACTTTATATTATTCTCTAAGTTTAGGTTATTATTGGACCGAAAAAAAGATTCGGGAGAACGTTGCAAAATATTTATAATTTCAAGGTCTGATGTCATAATTCTTCTCCACAGATCCCACCGTTCTGAAAGACTTTCAGGTGTGCGTGTTATGGCTCGTGGATATCTTGATATAATGCTAGCAACCACTTCTTTGCTAGCTCCTTTGGACAGAAGGAACATCTTCAGGTCCTGCTCTTTAGTTCCCGTCCTATTAAAAACTCCAGGCTGTCGTTTTTTCGCCATGTCAATGTCTACTCCCATTGTAAGTAAGTTATTCAGTAATTCTTCATTCTCCAAAGACTCCCTGTCTGCATTACCACACTTCACTCTAAAAAGCCTAAATGAAACTGTTTTAAGGAGGATTTCTGCTGAAAATCGGATCATCCAACATCTTGAACCAAAGAGAAAGTTACTTCTCATAGACAAGAAGTTTCTTGGTGCCATAATGGTCAGGTATCCCAAACCTTTTGGAACGCTGTGTAAAACAACATACATAATATTATACAAATGCATGTGTTAAACAGCTAAAAACCATATTAAGGTCCTATAAGCATCATGGTCATTTCTGTAAGAAAATATGTATAGCTCCAGCTCTCCAGGTGCTGCAGTAACAATTCAACCACCACACTCCCACTCTCTAGTTCACTGCTTCTGATTATCTGTGGGCCTGGGGCTGCTTCCATTCTTAATGTGAAGAAAAACATTATAAGCATCATCACTGATCCACAGCTATTCCCACCTTTATCTTGCTCTTTATATTTGGACTTGCCTATGTTTGCTACCCAAAACCAGTTGAACCTCCCTACTTCTGCTTTATCCTCCTAGTTTTCAAACATCTGGCTTATTCCTACTAACCAATGCTTTCAATTCTGCCTTGTCTTCCAACTTCCCAGATCTCTGGCCTTGCCTCTGCCTTAGCTACCAGACTACTTTGCCCCTATTCCCTTTTCCTGGTTCCTCAAACTCTAAATATAGCCTTGAAAATCAACACTTTCAGACTATCTAATTTCCACCTTAAACACCTTTTTCTAGACTCATGGTTCTCTTTAAACCCATGCTATCATTAGTCTTAATTCTTAGCTTTATATAGACCTCTGGTCAACAGTTCCCAATCTCAATCTCCATGTCCTTCAGTTTACCCTATTACCCCCTGGGTTGTAACCCAGCTACCCCAAACCAATTTTTATCTTCAAAATGATCTAGTTGCGCTATTTAATCCACACCGTGGAACTGTGCTGAGAGCACATAAACAATGAAGAGTTACTTTGACCATCCTCCTCTACCCTGCCACATTATAAAAGATGAACCCAGGGCTCTCTGCATCTGTTTCACAACACATAACTTCAGGCAAGTGACTAAAACCTCAATAACTCATTTTCCTAATCATTTAGAAACGGGGCCCAAAATGTATGAATTTATATATGATAATAACCATAGGTACCTACTAAAATAAGTATCTGCATTTATAGGAAATACTTTATCAGGAAAGCAACAGAAAAATTTTCTTCTGTTATTCAATTTGTCAGATGATTTATGTTCTTTAATTGTGGTCTGAGTCATAAAACACATATATTTTTTAATTGTACTTTTTCCTCTTTAGACTATATAGCTGTGACAAACTTAGTTCTTAATTTCTAACCATGGGCTCTTATCACTTAAAGGAAGCATTTCCCTTCTCACCTCTCCAATTAAACATAAAATAGGGGCGTTTGGGTGGCTGAATCGGAGCCTGCCTCTCCCTCTGCCTGCAGCTCCCCCTGCTTGTGCTCTCTCTCTGACAAATAAATGAATAAAATCTTAAAAAATAGAAATAGATGGTTCCAACTCACCACTAATATCTCTGGGCTTGAGATACTGCTTTCAAGATCAGTATCAAAGAAAGCCTCTCTGTGTCTGCCCTACACTATTTTTTTCTAAGATTTTATTTTTAAGTAATCTCTACACCCAACATGGGTCTCGAACTCCCAACCTCAAGATCAAGAGTCGCACGCTCCACCGACTGAGCCAGCCACCCATCCCTTAATTACACCAATATAACAAGAATTTAAGAGTATGCCTACAGGCAGGGAACTCTCCGATACCCCAGGTAATCTACAGATCTTCAAAGAATTAAAAAAAGATTCCCAAACTATAGAATCAAATAATATTCAAACAAAAATGCAAGACACTCACAAAATAAACACCAAACAGCAGCACATTTTAGATTGCCCCATACCCTGAGTTCACTATTCTGTATCGCTCCATAATTCCACATACTACTCTTTAACCACATCTTCTTCCAAAAATGCTGAATTTAGAAACTGAAAAATAAGATCCTCATTCGAACTACAGAATGAAGGCTCTACTTGCACAGCTCAACAATCTGTTCTCTCCTCCAGATACGCAAGGGTGACCTCTACTGGACAACGGTACATAACACTGACAGTGGTAGGTAAGACCTGTGCTTTGGGAATAGGGGTGAAAGATGATCCAATGGGATATAGGAAGCAAGCAGTGACACTCTAATTTGTATCTGTCTTAGCCTTTTAAAAATTCCATTTTATGTGTTTTAAATGTACAATATAATAGTACTGTAAAACATGTATATAATTAGTAAGTAAATATACATTGGAGGTACACGTATAAAACCTTTTTTACTGAGAGTGTACACAATCAAAAGTCTGAAGACAACTACTCCAGACAACAAACTCTTGAGATGATTAGCACCATGACAAACAGGCTGAGCAAGCCACAGAAAGTTCAAAAGGAATTGTACTAATAACAGACTAAGAGTGAAAATATATGCCAAATTTCTTAACAAAGGAGTCATAAATCTATTAAGGTTTCTCCTGAATCTATGTCTTATGTATAATTCACTCGCTGCGGAAATATCTTCCACATGAATTAACATGTCTAAAACCAAACTGAACATCTTTCCCAGCCCCCAAACTAGCTCTCTTCTGATGAATAGAATCACTACCACTTGATCATAATAGTCACTCATGATAAAAATCTAAAAGTGATTACTTTCTTCCTCTTCCTCAACCCCAAAGTCATTACATCATGTAGATTCAGCTTCTTCAGTATCTTCGTTAGCATCTCTACTCTTTGCTGTTCTCCCTCACCCAGACTGTAACAGCCACCTAACCTGCTTCTCTAACATCAGTCATGAAAAACTGCCACCATAGTATACCTATAAAACAAAGAAGTGATTATATCCCTTATTCCCTGATTAAAGACCTCTATTGCTCTCCCCTAGAAAGCAAAATCTTCACACTCACCTTCAAAACTCTCACCACACCATTCCAACTACCTTCCTAGCTATCTGCTCTATTCTACAACCTCACAACACGAGGCATTATTGCCTCTCAAACCTCAAATTCTAAACATTCTTGCCCATTTTTGTCTTCTTGCCTTTGTGGAAGCTATTCTTTCAGAAAGGCCCATCCTCCCATATCTATCCATAGTACAAGGTCTCATTCAAATACTACCTTCCCACAAATCTTTAACTTAACAAATACTGCTGAAGTGAATCATTTATCACTTATTACTAAAAAATCTAAAACCAGGGGCATGAGGGTGGCTCAGTCAGTTAAGCGTCTGCCTTCGGCTCAGGTCACAATCCCAGGGTCCTGGGATCAAGCCCTGTGTCAGGCTCCCTGCTCAGTGGGGAGTCTCCTTCTCCTTCTCCTACTGCCCCTCCCCTCTCCTCCTGCTCTCTCTTGCTTGCGGTCTGTTGATGAGCATGTGAGGAAATGCAGGAAATTCTCAAATACCACTGTTGGAAGGGAATTTGGCACCATCCACCATATCCTTTAACCAGCATTTTCACTTCTTTAAAATTATCCAAAAGAAATAAAAGGACAATACACATTTGTTATTAAAAAGGATGACTATCCTAACATCATTTGCTATAACAGAAAAGAAACCCACCAACAGAATGATTCATAAATTGTGATACATCTATGTAATATTAATACTATACAACCTGATTTTTTTAAAAAGAGGCATATCTGGGGCGCCTGGGTGGCTCAGTCGTTAAGCGTCTGCCTTCGGCTCAGGTCATGGTCCCAGGGTCCTGGGATTGAGCCCCGAATCGGGCTCCCTGCTCCGCGGGAAGCCTGCTTCTCCCTCTCCCACTCCTCCTGCTTGTGTTCCCTCTCTCGCTGTCTTTCTCTGTCAAATAAATAAATAAAATCTTTACAAAAATAAAAATTAAAAAAAATAAAAAGAGGCATATCTAACACAATGGAAAGATATCCAAGATATTCTAAGTGGCAAACCACATAACAGTACAGATAAAATAATATCACTTATATAAGGGGGGGGACATTAATATATAAAAAGAAGGTAAGGGGCGCCTGGGTGGCTCAGTTGGTTGGGCGACTGCCTTCGGCTCAGGTCATGATCCTGGAGTCCCGGGATCGAGTCCCGCATCGGGCTCCCTGCTCGGCGGGGAGTCTGCTTCTCCCTCTGACCCTCCCCCCTCTCATGCTCTCTCTCTATCTCATTCTCTCTCAGCTGAATAGATAAAAATCTTTAAAAAAAAAAAAAAGAAAGTAAAAAGGCAGTAAGAGTTTTCTCTGAGAGATTAATGGGGGCCATGTACTGTTCCTGAAATACTGTGATACTATTTAATAAACATGTTATTTTGCAACCAGATCAATTAACAAATTAAATTGGCTTAGGGGTACAAAAAGTACTGGGAAATATGTGACCTTTATCAGTTCTTCAGTTTTCAATACAAAAAAAGTTAAGCACCTGATCAACATTCAAAACATTCCTATAACATCTAGCAAGGTAATATGTACATAAGCAGCCTAATGCAAAAAGTATCAACTGTCTCAATCTACAGATTTCAAAAATAATATTCCCTAATTTATTTAAATCTTTCCATTCACTCTTTAATTAACCAAAACCATTATTCCAAGGACTAAATTCCAAAATTAACAAATACACTGAAAACCTCTGTACTCATAACTTGTAAGGCCTGAGGAATAAAAGAGGATTTCCTTGTTCTCTGCTGCACAATTCGCTTGATAAAGGGACTTTTAATGGAGATGGCTAATCACTGTCCCAGGGTACTACATTCCAGTTGGTCTTCTTTTGATAAAACAAGGGAAGTTTGGAGATCTTTACAGCAATCCATTTCTTACCTAATCTGTCTTAGAGAGGATGTTGCATTTCTCCTGAAGAGCTGGAAAACAGCTGTCCCTAAAAATGGCAAAAAAAAAAAAAAAAAAGAAAAAAAAAGGCAGGGGGGGGGGGGGACGAAATATTGTCAGCACTTCGTGATACAGAATAAAGAAATCGATCCCAGCTAACACTGCATAACGTCCTTGTGAAAAGCGCCACCTCTTATGTACTAAGCATCTCTCAGAGATACCGAGAGGAAAACGGCAAGAACACGCCCGAGTATTAATGGGAAAAGGTGGCGTAATCACGCATTGTTTGTAAAAACCGGAGCTAAGTGCTTCACATACACTGTCTTACTTCAACCCCACAACTTAAAAGGTAAGGATTATTCCTAAAATTAGAAAATCGGGAAAAAGGCAGAACTCTGTCACAAGTTTGTATTAGCTCACTTAAGTTAATATAGTAATTACACGGGTTCCATTCCATGGGTTCTCCCGCTCCCCCTTCCTCCCCAAAACCGACTCGCCAAGGGGTGCGCGGGAAGGGGACTCCACCATACATCAAAATCACCCAGACCCACTTCTAAAAAGAAAGCATAAGCGCAGCCAGCCACAGACCTCAACCTGGACTGTATTAATATTCGGTAGATGGCTTTACTTCCGCCTCTAGGGCCTGGGGCGGGACGTAGAGGCGGAAATGAACAAGACTAACTTCCGGTCGCGTAGAGGTGACGTCGCCTTCTTTGCGCCCCCCCGGCGGCCGCGCGGCAGCCCTCTGCAAGCCTGACGCGAAGAGCCCAGCAGGGGGCGGCAAGAGACCGTGGTGAACTCGGGGAACAGGCGGCCTGGGCTGGTTTTGGAGGGAGGCGGGACCATGGGCTTCCCCGAAGCCCGGGCCTGTGGCCGAGGGTGGCTGCAGAGATCGAGTGCCTGCTGGCGACGTGCGGTAGGAAAGTCGCTATTATATACATGAATTTTGCAACCTGATAGGGTAATTATGCTTATTAATATCGTTAACATATGCTGGTAAACACCTTGGCGTTTGGTGTCGGAAGACGCGTGCAATCTGGGGCTCCTGAAGAGTCCCAGATTCTCTTTCTTTCCTGAGCTACCTTGGAAATCCTGGAGTGTGGCCGCTAGTGCTAATTCAGCTTCAGCATTCAGGCTAGGAAGCAGTGTTGATATACTTCGATTTAACAGCTTGCAGCACGAATTATTTATGCTGCTTCTGAAATTGTGACGAGACTAGGCTATTTAAAGTTTCAACAGAAACTTAAATCTCCACAGCAGAAGCATTTTTGTCACCCTTGAAGGCGTTGTTTATTTAAATCTTCCTGGTCCTGTCATTCTCACTTGACTGGGGGCGGTAGCAATGGAGATTAAACTTCAGTTCAAAGCAATTCCGCTGAATTCTCCAAAAGAAAGATTATATCTAAATTAATGAAATAATCCTCAAACTGCCAGGTTATTTTCCAGAGGAAGTGATTTGGTCTTGAGAAAAACAAAAAGTGGGGGAGAGGGTTGATCCTGAATTCTACTGCAAGGAAGAATGTCCTGCTTTACCCTACTCCATGTAGGAGCATATCGTAAATTTTTCTTTATCTCATTTCTGCACCAATTAATGTTTTATTTTCACTCTGTCCCTTAGACTAGGAGCTAGCTGGTATGTTGTCACTTTGTTTTGAATTAATTTTCTGTTTTATTGGCTTATAAGGGTAAAGATTTACCTTTGGAACTTTAAATTACCAATAATCAGCCTTTCTGGTAAGTGAAATTACTCACTGCTGTCCCTCCAGGTAAAAAGTAGTCCTGAAATGTTAGAAGTGGTCTTTATGTGAATTTCTAAAATCTATTTCTGCATGGAAGGAGCTCTTATATCTGAGTTTATATTTACTGTCATATATAAATATATAAACTGACATGCATAAATATATAAATATTATATTTATAAGCTACTTTACAATGTTAAACAATAAAATCTATTCTAGGAATCACTGAATTTCAGACTTAAGAAGACCTTTGAGATTATGAATCCCTCATTATGAATCCTCTCATTTTGCCGATGAGACATTGAAACCCTTACAATAGAAGTCAGCAAGAGAATACATGTGTTATACCTCCTTAACCAGTAAGTCTTCTATGATTTATACCACATGCACTGATACAGATTACCAAAGGTTAGTTCAGACTTACTTAGGCAACATCACTTAAGTTTGTTTTTAGTGATATGTGTGGGTAAAGGAGATTGGTTCTTTTGAAAATAAGTGCTGTATTTCCTATCCAAAATTTTCTGATTACAAATAAATTTTAAATGCATATTATAAAACACTGAGAAGAATAGCAGCAAAGGTATAATGATGGTTGGATTAGCATGGTGTATTAGCAATTTTTTTCCTTCTCCTATTTCTGCAAAGAGGTTTAATATTTAATGATTTGTGAAATGTCGTCATTACCTCCAGTAAGGCAGTGACTACTACCTCACTGTCATTAGTGGTGTATTACAGTATAACCTATATATACCTTGCCTGTATTTTATTCATTGGTTCGGTGAACATTTATTAAACACCTGTATATTCCAGACCTTGTTTTCAGAATCAGGGGGATATAGTGGAAAACAAGCCAAAGCCCCTGCCCTCCTTGACCTTATTTCCCTTGATAGGTCTCACTCAGCCTGAGTGTCTGCTGCTCTGCATGCTTCCCCTCATCTGACCTGCCCAAGACCATAGCTGATCCATGCCCTACTAAGCTGATATAATTAAGAAGAAGTGTGGTTGGAAACATTGGAGGGCTGTGTGTGGTAGAAGACCAGAGGCAGGGAGTAAGCAATGATGAAGAAACAGAGAACAAAAGGGATAAGTAGTTGCAACATGGTGGAGGGGTGTTTTTCCTAGTGTCACTCACTTGGTCTTTGGGCTCTCTAAACAGTAGGAATTGACTGGAGGCCAAAAGAAAGTTCCAGGCAAGGCTTTTATTGGGGCTTATTCTGGAGCACAAGGGAGACAGCACAAAGAAAGGAGTTCTTCAGACTGAGTCCCCTAATATAGGCCAGGGAAAGTTTTTTAAAGGGACTAAAAAGAGAAAGGAGTGATGTCGAGACATATAGAGTCAGGGATTTCTTGGTGCCTGCACACTTAAAATTTATGCTTCTTCACATGTCACAAGTCTATTTATTTAGCATGTTAAATCTCCACCCATGTGTGTAGGTTTTAGTATTATAATGAGGGGAATAGTTGGTGAAAAGTCAGGGCGGGGGGTCCACCTGGGTGCAGACTAGTTTGGTTCAGTCTTTCTTGTCTTCGTAGTTCAGTCCCTCCATGAGGTAATCATCCTGCTTCCACATTCCTGCAAGATATACTACTCAAGAGGCATAGGGTTTCAGCTGTCCAGGAAAGCTAGATTTCACGGTCAGGTTTGAGGAGACCCAAGTCCAGTCCCTGCCCTGTCTCACTAGAAACTGTTCTAAAGTTGTCTTTCAAAGTTTTTTTATAAAGTCTAAAGTAATCCAATTTTTAAGTTAAATTTGTTTTGTTATATATCCCTTTTACAATTTTCTTTTCTGAAACCATGGTAATATTAGATGGCATATGTGTTTTTAAATGCCTTTACTTGAGAAAAGAAAAAGTTGCCAAGTCTGTATTGGAGCATCTCCTCCCTCTTTTTTTCATCCAAAAGTCTGTTGCAGGGGAAAGTAGGGACTCTGGCGCCCTCCCTCCCCAAGTAGGACTTAAGACACTCTGGCGGTGAGATGAAAGTCAAGTCGGAGTACAGAATCTATGCTATATTCAGAAGCACCTCTGCCCTTTTATAATTAAGGTTTTTTTTTTCACTATGTCAAAAGTGTCTGCCTGACCCGCTCTGCCCAGGAAGTATCCTTAGTTTTTCATGCAGATAGGCTTTTGGCACACCACAGCCCCTTGGTTGACCACTCATGTTTGAATCTCAGCAGACCCAGTTAAGGTCAGAAAGGAAGTAGCCCTCTAGTTCCCCACCCTCCACCCTCTACAGCAATACCCAGACTCCTGGACTCAATAGACAAATGCAACCCCCACCCACAGCAACTTCCTAGACAGACCTACCAGCTTCCTACCAGTGTAGTTTGAAGTCCTCAGAGGAACATCATATCTCTTCTCCCATTCTCTTGCTTGAGGTTATCTTGTGTGCTTATGAAAACACATGGAAAGGCTACAAATTGCTTACTGCTGAGTAAAACAGTAGATAAAGTTACCCTGATAATCACAGGTTAACACTCTTTCTGTTTGCAAACAACCAAAAAAACACCCCAACAAACAACTTAGCTTAATTTCCCCCCTTTTCAAAAACAATTGCTTTTTAACAACCTTGAATTTCTTTTGAAATCTAAAGATTTGACTAGTGGCAACTTTCTTTCTCTGAAATATGCCTGACTGGGGTCTAGAGAGATCCTTGAGTCAGCCTTCCCACTCCCACACTCATTACCACAAGGGCTACGGCAAGGAACTGAGTACTTAGTCTGGCAAATTTGCTGATTCCAGACCTGATATGATCCCAGATTCCCACAGTAGTTAGACTGCCACCAACAGCATGACAGAGTTGGCTGAGAGAAACACAATAATCATTTGAGATCCCATTCAGCCTGGTGAGTTTAAGTACCTTTTGGATTGTTTGATCCTATAGTACCATGCTTTCAATTACTATGAAGCCATTCTTAATCACTGGCAGAAAAAAGTGGGGCACCTGGGTGGCTCAGTCGTTAAGCATCTGCCTTCGGCTCGGGTCATGATCTCAGGGTCCTGGGATCGAGCCCCGCATCGGGGCCCCTGCTCCGTGGGAAGCCTGCTTCTCCCTCTCCCACTCCCCCTGCTTGTGTTCCCTCTCTCGCTATCTCTCTGTCAAATAAATAAATAAATAATCTTTAAAAAAAAAAAAAAAGAAAAAAGTGATCTTACCACAAAGCAGAGGAGCAAATATTCATGAAATAGAATAAAATCTTCCTTGTCCAAAACTATCTCCCTTCCTAATTACAGTATTTCTTCAAATTCCACCCTTAGAAATTTAGTCCTTGGTGTTTATAGCATGGTGGTTTTAAATCCTAAACATATTTGAAAGGGGAGACAAATTAAGCCAACAGCCAACAAACTTTTTCTATAAAGGGCCAGAGGGTATGTAGTCCACAAAGCCTAAAGTATTTACTATCTCTTTTGCACATTCTTCTTTTTTCTTTCGTTCTTTTTTCACAATCCTTTAAAAATGTAAAGACTGTTAGCTCATAGAGCACCTGGCCGCTGGTCATAGTCTGCGGACACCTGCATTAAACTACAGTGAGCTACTGTATACCTGTAACCTAGTTTCTTGACTTAAAGCATCCAAAGAATAGGCATTTGGAGGAAAAGGACATAAAAGAGAAAAATGTTAATAATATCTGAAAACATCATATAACACTATCTGGCAGATACTGGTCTAATCACGTCACCTGTATTAATCCATTTACGTCTATGATGGAAATAATATGATCTCCATTTTATGAATGACGAAACTGAAATAGAGGCTAAGTAACCTGCCCAAGCTCACACAGCTAATAAGTAACTGGAACCTAAGAAGTCCGACTCTAGAGTGTGTGATCATAACTGTGATGCTATGCTGACACTCAGAAAATAGTGTTTTAATTCACTGTAGAAACTATAAAAATAGAAATATTTTTCTATAGAAATTAGAAAAAGAGGGCAAACAAATTCACCCATAATTCCATCACCTAGAAATAATCACTATTTACATTTTGTTTATATTCTTCCAGAATATTCCTATACATAAAACTCTTTTCTTTTTTCAACCTATGAGGTAGGTATAATTTTACAGATGAGGAAACTGAGGCTTAGGAGGGTTAAGTGACTTTTTCAGGAACATAAAGCTGACATGTGTGGGGAACCAGGATTTCAACCCAGGTTGTTGCTTCCAGAGCCTGTGTTCTTAACTCCCCGCCTATACTGTATTTGAGTTTATACTTAGTCTTTCTTACTTTTCTCCCCACCTCCACTCATGTGCTCGCTTTCTCTCTCAAACAAATAAATAAAATCTTAAAAAAAGAATGAAGAAAGGTAAGTTGGGCAGACGAAAACATCTCTGTCTACTACTACAGTTGGTGAGCCAGAATTGGAGGTGAGATCTCCCAGTCCAATCCTCTTCTCACTCCTCTGTTTATTCATTTAGCACATATTTACTGAGCACTCTATCAGGATTGTATTTAGCTGCACATAACAGTGGTAGTTTACATAGCAAAATGTCTAGAGATGGAAGTGGGTTTTTGGCATCGTTTTCTAATACCAGGTAGTCTCACAGTTTCCTAAGCACAGCACTGCACTTCTTTGCCTCCGATCCTTTGTTCACTCCTCTGCTCACCATATCCACTTGTTAGGCACTCTTAGCCTCGGTTTGTTAGGACTGTTATAACATAAATGCCATAGGCTAAGTTGTTTAAACAACAGACATGTATTTGTCACAGTTCTGGAAACTGGGGAGTCCAGATCAAGGTGGTGACAGATTTGGTGTTCAGTGAAGTCCCACTTCCTGGTAGTTGACTGTCTTCTCAATGTGTCCTCACATAGCAGAAAGGAGTAGGAGAGCTCTTTGTGGTTTCTTTCATAAGGGCATTAATCCCCTTCACAAGGGCTTCAGCCCCATAACCTCATTACCTCCCAAGGCCCCTTGCCTAATATCATCACATTGGATGTTAGGATTTCAATGTATACATTTTGGGGGAAACACATTCAGTCCATAACAATCTCTTAACCTAGAAAGTGTGATACCATCTCTCCCTGAAGCTTTTCCAAACCCCCATTTGGAGTAAATCTCTCCCATTTCCATATCTCTGTAGTGCTTTGTGCAATCAGTATAACACCAAATTTATTCTACCTTGTGTTTAAATTAATATGGTGCATACATATCAATCTCTGCATGATACCGTGATTTCTTAAGGGCACAGACTGAGTCTCATTCTTCTTTGTGGAACCCAGATGCCAACTGTTCTCCCATCCTCCGACTGCACCATATACATCCTCCCTGCTAGACCCAGAACCACTTTGAGTTCTGCCAAAGTAAACCATATCACCTGAAAACATTAGTGAGCAAAGTGGACTTCACTGCAGGTTTTGTCATGGAGATGACCTACCACACTACACAGAAAAACAACTCTCAGATCCTTTGTTAGACCCACTGGCTCACATTTTCTTCCTTTTGGCCTGTCGTTCTGACTTCAAACTCCTCTCCACATTATTTGACCTAAATTCAGAGGTGCTTCAGCCCTAGCTCCCATTGGCACACCCAAACCCAGCATGAAGCTCAGCAAAATAAAGTCCCATGTAGGTAGCAGGTCCCACTCTTCTCCGTAGTGGGGGTTCAAAACAGCAGATAATATTAAATAATGCTAATAATATTTAGTGAGTATTTATTTTGCATAAAGTACTGTCATCCCTGCAAGGCATATTTTATTATTCCCATTTTACAGTTGAGAAAAGGGAGGGATGAAGAGGTTAAACAAATAAATAAATATCACACAGCCAAAAAGTAGGAACCAGAAATCCAACCCAGGCACTTTGAATCCAGAGCCTGGGCCCTTAATAATTAACCTCCACTAATTTTTATAGCACCTAATACCATGCCTTTACTAATAAGTACATCAAAGTGTTGGTTGGATTAAATTTACTTGTATTTCTAAGAGCATCAGAAATATGCAGTTTCTTATGTTTCTTTCCAGTTGCAAGCATTTATTTTTGTTTATGAAATACCAAATATCCATTATAAGAAAAAACACATTATGTTAAATTAAAGCAAAAATTATGAGTATATTGCAACTTTTGCTAGTTTTATTTTTCTCAGCTTTATTGAGGTATAATTGGCAAATAAAAGTTGTATAATATTTAAGTTGTACAACATGATGATTGATATACCTATACATTGTGAAATGATTACCACAAATCCTTACAAACAGATTAACACATCCATCATCTCACATAGTTACCATTATTTTATGGTGTGCTAAGAATACTTAAGATCTGTTATCCACAAATTTCAGATATACAATACAGGATTATTAACTATAGTCACTGTGCTGTACATTCATCCTTATGGATATCTAAAGCTTTCTGTTTGTACTGGTATTAAGTGAATGAATGAACTGACTAATTTACTGACTATGCAACTCAGCTTCCTCATCTGAAAATTTATTCATTCAGTTGGTCATTTAATATTTATCCATCTATCCTGTGGGCACTAGAGAAACAATGAAGCATAAGAAACACTCCTTGCGGGCGCCTGGGTGGCTCAGTTGGTTAAGCGACTGCCTTCGGCTCAGGTCATGATCCTGGAGTCCCGGGATCGAGTCCCGCATCGGGCTTCCTGCTCGGCAGGGAGTCTGCTTCGTCCTCTGACCCTCCCCCCTCTCATGTGCTCTCTCTCTCATTCTCTCTCTCTCAAATAAATAAATAAAATCTTAAAAAAAAAAAAAAAAAGAAAAAGAAACACTCCTTGCCTTTAACAGGTCTGTGGAGATATTCACAGTCCAAAAGAAAAATGTTAAACCAGATAATATCGAAGGTCCCTTCCAGCTCTAAAATTCTGTAATTCTGTTGAGTGGGAGGTTTGCTCTCCTTGTACAGAGGTGGTGGATGACTGTCGTTGTGTAGACACTGGGAAGAAGAGATGGAGATGGGGCTGCTTGTCAAATGATTACTGAGGAGAGAATTTCAGGCTGCCCCTGACCAAATAACAAGGAACAGGAAGCCTTGCCTACTGCCCTCCAGCCTTCCTCACTGCACTCCTAACTCCACTGTCTGCTCAGATGGCTGGTGTCCCTCTGCTGCCCTCTGAGTCCTCCAGATCCCATTTTGACACTAGGTTAGCCGACTGACCTTGCGTGTTCCCTACTCAGAGCTGCCAGTAGAGCTTCCCTCTTCACTTGTTCCCAGCGGCTGGACACTTGATCCTTTCACTCTGTCACTGTCATATCCTGCTGTTCTCAGGCCTAGCTGCACATCACCCAGGGAGCTTTTTACACACACTGAAGCCCAACTCTCCACCTCTAGGGATTCTGATTTAATTGGTTTGACATGGGGCCCAGATACTGGTCTAGTTTTTTGTTTTTGTTTTTTAAATCCTCAGCAGATGAGGGATGCCTGGGTGGTTCAGGTCATGATCCTAGGGTCCTGGGATCGAGTTCCACATCAGGCTCCTTTCTCAGCGGGGAGCCTAATTCGTCCTCTGCCTTCCACTCCCTCTGCTTATGCTCTCCCTCTCTCTCTGACAAATAAATTATAAAATCTTTTTTAAAAAAATCCTCGGCAGATGATTCTAGTGTATAGCCAGAATTGAGAACTACTATACTTCAGACACTGGAGTTGCTTAATTTTCCCTTGCTAGTTAAGGCCCCACTCTGGATTCTGTTCCCAGCCAGGGAAAATTCAAGGCTAGCAGCTCAGCAGCTCAGCAGCTCAGGGCTTAATCCCACTGTGGCCTGGACTCCCAGTTCCAGCAATTAAAGGCTGTTGTTATTCCGTGTGATTAAGCTCCTACCCCAAAGGAACATGGAGAGTAAACGAAGGCAAAACAGTTGCTGGGGAGGCAAAACAGCAGGTGTTTACTCTGATGCCCTCCCACTTCTTCTGTCCTTCCCGCCATTCCTTGCTCAAACCTCGGTAACAAAGTTGTCCTGAGTAAAGAGTGTCTCTTTGGTGATGGACATGGATAGGAAATTAATTATCTGACCTAACATCTCTCAGCCATATGTATGTCAAGCCAGATGTTTCTCTTTATTTGACTACATGCACCTCTGTTGGTGATACCTTAGTTTCCCAGAGACATTTCATCTTTAACCTCCTTTCCTTTCTTCCTCTTTGAACTTGTATTTAGCTAATTCCAGAGTCTTCTCTCTCTTGATCCATTTTTACAAACCTCCCTCACTATGACTGTGATCACACCTAAGCATAAGACTAATACCAGAGTAGGGTGCCTGGGTGGCTCAAATAGTTAAGTGTCTGTCTTCAGCTCAGGTCATGACCTCAGGGTCCTGGGATCGGATGCTGGGATCGGGTCCTGGGATTGGGTCCGCATCAGGCTGCCAGCTCAGCAGGGAGTCTGCTTCTCCCTCTCCCTCTGCTCCTCCCCCTGTTCATGCTCTCTCTCTCTGTATCTCTCTGTCTCAAATGAATAATTAAATCTTAAAAAAAAAAAAAAAAAGAAAAGACTAATACCAGAATAAAGGGAAGTGACATTTTTTAAAGTGTAGTTTTGGTGTGAAAAGGGAAACAACCTTTAGAGTCCATGAAAGTGCTAAAAAAACTCGTCACAATTTCCACAAAAATCTGTATTTTCTTTGTTGTCCTCTAATAAAACCTTTCAGTCAAAAACCAACATTTAACACAAATGTTGTGTTGTTTTTTTTTTTTGAGAGAGAGAGGTGGGGGAAGGGCAGAGGGAGGAGAGAGAGAATCTTTTTTTTTTTTTTAAGATTTTATTTATTTATTTGAGACAGAGAGAATGAGAGACAGAGAGCATGAGAGGGAGGAGGGTCAGAGGGAGAAGCAGACTCCCTGCCGAGCAGGGAGCCCGATGCGGGACTCGATCCCGGGACTCCAGGATCATGACCTGAGCCGAAGGCAGTCGCTTAACCAACTGAGCCACCCAGGCACCCCGGAGAGAGAGAATCTTAAGCAGGTTCCATACCCAGCATGGAATCTGATGTGGGGCTCAATCTCATGACCCTGAGCCAAAATCAAGAATCAGACGCTTAACTAACTGAGCCACCCAGGCACCCCATCATAAGTGTTTTTTTCATCAGTTTGTTGTTTTCTGCTTTGATACTTGTTTTACAATGGTTTTGGTTTTTACTGTTTTTTTTTTCTACTACTATTTCTTATAACACTTCATTTTGTGGATTACAGTAGTCCCCCCGTATCCTCGGGGGATATGTTCCAACACCTCCAGTGGATGCCTGCAACCATGGATAGCCCTGAACCCTATATGTACTATTGTTTTTTCCTATACGTACTTACCTATGATAAAGTTTAATTTATAAATTAGTCACAGTAGAGAGTAACAACAATTGGGCGCCTGGGTGGCTCAGTCATTAAGCGTCCGCCTTTGGCTCAGGTCATGATCCCAGTGTCCTGGGATCGAGGCCCACATTGGGCTCCTTGCTCAGTGGGGAGCCTGCTTCTCCCTCTCCCTCTCCCCCTGCTTGTGTCCCCTCTCTCGCTGTGTCTCTGTCAAATAAATAAATAAAATCTTTAAAAAAATAATAATAAAAGCAGTTATGACATATACTATAACAAAAGTTATGTAAATGTGGTCTCTCTCTCAAAATATCTTACTGTACTGTACTCACCCTTCTTCTTGTGATGATGTGAGATGATAAAATGCGTACATGATGAGAAGTGAGAGGAATGACGTAGGCATCATGACATAGTGTTTGGCTACTGTTGACTTCCTGCTGATTCGTCAGAAGGAGGATCATCTGCCTCCGGACTGTGGTTGACTGCAGGAAATTGAAACCACAGAAAGTGAAACCACAGGTAAGGGGGGCCTACTGCATTCTTAGAAGATTAGCACCACCTATAACGTTGTCTTAGTTGAAAATTCCACTTGAGTACCAAAGTTTTGGAACCCAACTCATCTGTAAATTGAGGACTGCATGAATATACCTAGGCACTCCCTTAACTAAGAGGTCTGCTTTTCCAACGTCACGGAGGCTGTTCTTAAGATTTCCCAAAGGAGAGGAATGAATATGAAGGCAGATTTTAATGACATCCGTTTCTTTTGATAAAATTGATGACTTCCCAGCCATCAGTGAGACGGCAGGAGTTACTCTCTTCTTTGGCCCTGGAGAATCTGCTATACATATGATTTTCCCAATGTCGAGGACAGTATCATGACACAGTACCCCTTACCCACTTAATTACTCTGACAATCTGAAGAAGCAATTCTTATCATAATGTCTACACCTATTCTCAGAAAAGTGCTTTTTCAAATCAAACATTTGTCTAATTAAACATACGTTCTAAAATATATTCATTTTTCTTGACATTAAATATAAATCTTAGTTTGATTGTTCTCTGTTTTGACCAGGAACTGTGATTCTCTGTGAACATTAGCAAAAGACAAAAAAGAAAAAAGAATTTTTAAATGTTTTAAAGCACATAAAACATTTTTTTCTATTATATGATGGAGTATGTGTTCTGTATTGCTCAAGAGTATCACAATCATGATTTATGATCTTGATGTATTTTTAATACATATTTAAATTAGTCATTATGAATCAGATATCCTAAGTTCATTTCATTAATTACCTGTATTATCTAACCCCTACTTAAATTTCTTTTCTAGACATATTACTCCTACAGACTAAATTATTCATCTCACCAAACTTTCTAACCTGACAAAGCTAGCTGAAGTGCTATTGTGAAAGCAAGTCTCAGCTCAACAAATACTTTTTCTTTTATTAAAAGATAAGGGTAAAGAACTATTATGTCTAAAAATAGATACTTGGAGCTTAAAATCTGTCAGACCATATGTTGTACAACTCCAAGATCCAGGAAACAAAGACATCTTTCTCCTGGGGGTATGTATTATTATTCATTCTAGGGGATCAAGTACCAGTCCATATGTATGACTATACAGTCATTTAAACATCGTTAGAAGAGAAACCGATTATGAATTCCTGGGGATAGTAAAGGGAAAATATGAGTCAGTTCGCACTGATCTGATCTGCATGTATTTGTCCTTGTGTTATGAGAATGCATGTGACAGTGTGATTTTTTCCCCCCAATGTCCTTGAGATTTCTTTTAAGGAAATTACTTTTCTTGTTTCTCTCTGGCAGTCAATGGAATGACCACAAAATATAAGATCTGAGACAATCTTTACCTATAAGCAAGATAGCATTTTATAAACTGTTAGACAATCTTTATAATTCTTTTTCTGTATTTAAATTTTAACCCTTTTTTCCTTGTGGATATGTTATTTTATTGTTTTAAGGTTTAAAAACTTTTAAAATTGAAGTAAGTCTTCAAACCTACTGCCACTAATGTCTAAAAATGTTCTACATATGTGGTACACATTCTGTAACATTGAATATATTTTATATGGTGCAAACTCAACCATCTTCAGAGATTCAGTTATAGTCTGATGCTAGAATATCATTCTGAGACTGTGTACATTAGTACACTGAAGCAATTTGGCAGTTACTAAGTTCGGACCACAAACAATTCCAGCCTCCAGCGGGGATTCTTCTCTGCCTTTATAACTATCAGGTCTCCACTTCTCTTTAGATTGCAGAGACCCAGCTACATTGGCATATTTATAAAGCCATACACTTTTAAAATGTTAAGGGTAAGAGGTTCAACCGCTCTCTAATTACTTGGCAATGATTGCACAGGCTAGTTTTAAAGGTAGAAATGTCTGTTCTTTGTCAACTAACAAAAGACCTTCAGTCCTCTTCAAGTGATGGAAGGGGAAAGAGGAAATGAAAAGTAATATCAGACAGTGTATTTCTTCTGGGACATGAGGCTATATTTCTTTTAGTTTTTAGAAATATTTGGGTGTACATGTATGTATATGTAAAGAAAAGTGTACACACATGATATAAAGATACAAAAGAATACTCAATATAAACCTAAATCTCTCCTTTTCCTTAGTTACCCAGTTCCCCTCTCTGGAGGCAAACATTGTACCCAATCTCTTGGAGATTCATCCAACAATAATTCATGCATTTGCCAACATACATGTATAAGTTCCCTCTCTCTCTTCCTCTTCCTTCACTCTAAAGGTAGTATACCATATACTTTTCTCTGTTCCTTGAGTTTTCATTCTTAAAGATTGTTCCAGGGGCACCTGGGTGGCTCAGTCAGTTAAGCATCCAAGTCTTGGTTTCGGCCCAGGTCATGATCTCGGGGTCGTGAGATCGTGCCCTGTCTCAGGCTCCATGCTCAGGGCAGAGTCTGCTTGAGATTCTCTCCCTTTTTCTTTCTCTCCCCCTCTGCCCCTCTCCCCACTCAGGTGCATTCTGTCTCTCTCTCTCTCAAATAAATAAAATCTTAAAAAAAAATAGATTGTTCAAAATCAGTATATATAAAAGTCATTATTTTTATAGTCTGTATAGTAATCCACTGTACAAACGCACCATAATTCAACTGAACAGTCCTTAATAACATTTACTGTTTCCCATCATTTACTATTACAAATAGGCTGCAAAAAAAAAATTTCATTTGCATATATTTTGTGTTGTACATATGCAAGATTATAGAATAAAAACCTAGGAGTTTAAATTATTGGGTCAAAGAGTATGAGCGTTTTTAATTTTGACAAATAGAACCAAGTTGCCCTCCATGAACATTGTACCAATTTTCACTCCTAACAGCAATATATGAGAAGGAAGCAATGTTTTTGACTAAGACCCACTTCATATTTATACTCCAAAAGAAATAAAAGCATCAATATATTTTTTTACATGTTATAAATGTCAGGAAACTCTAGCATTTGGGAAATAATAAAATACAAAGTAAGAGATAGCAAGCTGACAGAATATAGTAACCATTTCATACTTTGTTGATAAGCAGGAAGACTACCATCATGTTACAAGAGAGAATTTTGAATTATATTTTCCAAAACCATGAAAACTGTTAAATTTTCGTATTTCTAATGATAATGCTATTATTAAAAGTAATAGAGTTATTGCCCATAATAATGATAACAAAAGAGGAAATATTGTATGGAATATACAAAACTGTCATGATATATAACACAAATAGACAATTGGACTGTGACTTTTTAAAAATCTGTATTGTAATAATAGGTATCACAATGTTCTAAGACACAAATTAGCCCTCAAATTTACTAACAGTTATTCTGGAAGTACATCTTAAAATAATTTGGAGGGAAAAAAAGCCCTTGTTAGATATATTTAGTTGTGCTATAAAACTTCTTGACCAAAAGACCAAATACTGTATTATTCATAAAGTGAAAAAAGTTTTATAAACTTATAAAAATAGTAGAAATGGTACAGAAAAATCTAAGTGCATACTTTTGGAGGTAGGAGCCTTATGGAATATGAATATAAAAACTCTTCTCCCTTGGTGAGGTTCCTATGAGTACCAGGTAATTGTTCCATAAGAAAGAGACTAAGTATGCATTGGCACCAGCTCAGATTGTCACTTCTAAATTTTTGTGATGTAAATAGGTAAAAATGTATTTTTATGAAGAATTGATGAATTATGATTAGAGCAATCTGTCCTATAAAATTTCATAGCAATAATATGAATTATAATTTAAAAAATTAAAAAAAATTCAAGTCACCTTTATTAAGAAAAGAGTCTCAAGAATTCTCAACCATCTTTTTGTCATCCAAAGTTTATTTTGTCATTCAAAATTCATGCTTAACTGAAAGTTAATACCACTGCGTGTATTTTTCTGATAATATTACAGGGATTGGGCCAGATAGTTCAGTGGGCAACCTCATTGTTGAAAATACCACTGCATGTATTTTTCTGATAATATTACAGGGATTGGGACAGATAGTTCAGTGGGCAACCTCATGTTGAAACCTCATTATAGAAGTAGCTGAACAAGCAGTTTTAAAGACAAAATTCGACACAGCTGGTTATCCCATTTAAATTGTGTCTAAAAAATACCAAAGAGGGCGCCTGGGTGGCTCAGTTGGTTGGGCAGCTGCCTTCGGCTCAGGTCATGATCCTGGAGTCCCAGGATCGAGTCCCACATCGGGCTCCCTGCTCGGCAGGGAGTCTGCTTCTCCCTCTGACCCTCCTCCCTCTCGTGCTCTCTCTATCTCATTCTCTCTCTCAATAAATAAAATCTTAAAAAAAAAAAATTTTTTTTTAAATACTCTTTAAAAAAAAAAATACCAAAGAAAACAATTTGGTCAAACAACTAGCCAAGTCAATGAAACATAAAATCAGTCAAACCTGTCTTTTGGCATCAAGTAAGGAACAAACTGTCACTTCACTGGATATTTCATATTTCACACAAATGCTGTAATTGTAGCTCTATCCTCAGATGACAGTGAAAACAAGGTGGCAAAAACACTTCTTCATAAGAGTCCTTTAAAATTAACCTAATTATGTAACTCTGTCATGTATTTCAACACAACATATTAGTCACCACTTAGGACTACAATTAGGATGCACATCACATGACAATGAAGTAGCACTGCTCTTTAAGAAGAATGGGCAGAAATGTACTGGGGAGCCTGGGTGGCTCAGTCGTTAAGTGCCTGCCTTCAGCTCAGGTCATGATCCCAGGGTCCTGGGATCTAGCCCAACATTGGGCTCCCTGCTCCGCGGGAAGCCTGCTTTTCCCTCTCCCACTCCCCTTGCTTGTGTTCCCTCTCTCACAGTCTCCTCTGTCAAATAAATAAATAAATAAAAATCTTTTAAAAAGAAAGAATGGGCAAAAGTGTACTAAAATGATTGTATTTAACACTAATATTAAATCTTCTGTCCTGATTCTCTCACAATTGCCTTTTCATCATCAGCACTGTTACTGTCACCATTTCTAGCATCAGCATCATTGTGATACTAAACATTAAGTAGTTTTAAGTATAAAGGGTCAATTCTTTATACTATTGTCTTTTTGGCACTGATTTCACTTCTGCAACTATTTGATGTTGGCCATCTTAGGCCTGGAATTTCACACACTAGTTATCTTCTCTTGAGAAGATACCATTTCATGCAATTCAGAAGTATAAAGAGAATGGATTTGTTATCTCTTCAGATAAACAAGTCTGCTCATACAAATGTAGGAGTCAACCTCAGGATTTCTAAAATAATGTATTTTACATGTTCCCCAGATGCTGCTACCATGGTGACAGGCTAACTGGTAACATTCCGGACTGCTTTATTTTAACAGCTGGTTACATTATTTCTTAAAGCAGAAAAATGATTTTAAAAAATGAATGATGAAAATATAATGTTTCTCAAGTCATTGCCCCTTTTTCTGTGTATCTATGATGCTGTCCCAGCTAACCACAAGATCTAGACTTAATTAATATCCAATGAATTTCTCATGTGCAATTTCTGCTGTTTTCTTCATCTTTATGTTAGTCTTTTGAAAGTCATTGAATTCATTAAGAAACAGGACATTAGGCACCTTGACAACCAGTATCTGCAGAGCCAACCAAAAATCATCCATTGATTGGATTGGAATGGATTGGATTCAGTTATTAAAATATCCAGAAAAAAACAGGATGAATTATTTCTTTTTAAATTATGTTTGTTTTTGAAACAAAGATTACCAAATGAAGAAGTTAGCCAGACATGTAATTACTTTTTTTCACACTTTGCAAAAAGATTCTAAGATAAGATCATAATGATTTATTTTCTATAAAATAGATATACGTAATGAATGCTTTACAAATGAGGAAATTGTGGCTCAGAAGAGTTAGATAACTTGTCTACAGTTACACAGTTAGTAAGGTTATGTCAGAGCTGAACTTGAAACCAGATCTATCAACTCTAAATCCCATGCTCATTTATTTTGTAAGTGAAAGCAAAGATGTTTCATAGATAATTCATCTCCAGAGAACAGAGCCAGAGGAAATTAATTTAAATCATAACAGGAAGTATTGAAGTTAGTTATAGAGAAAGGTATTTTATTTTATTTTATTTTTAAAGATTTTATTTATTTATTTGACAGAGAGAGACACAGCGAGAGAGGGAACACAAGCAGGGGGAGAGGGAGAGGGATCATGACCTGAGCCGACGGCAGACGCTTAATGACTGAGCCACCCAGGTGCCCTAGAGAAAGGTATTTTAACAATGAGGATGGGATGGGGAAAGGAGCATCTAGGGGGTTACTACTATAGCATTGCTAGTGTTCCAGTTCTTATATTGAGTGGTGGGTTGACTGTTGCTCATTATATCACCACATTATATCTCTTATGCATGTGTTACTATTTTCAGTATGTATTAAAATATGTAATAAAAACATTTTAAAAGAAAATTTTAAAACATATGAGTTATTGAGGGATGTTGTGAAATTTTTGTCTAAGTATCTTAAAAAATAAAAACAGTTTCCCCTGGGTAAACTCAATGTAATTAATGAGTGGGTTCCATGCAGCCCCCCATGGTGCACAAAGTTCTGATCGAATACTTATCATTACTGTTTCGTTGCTATTTCTGTGTCACAACTCAAATAACTCCACTTGGTATTAGAGAAAATCTGCTCCTAAAATAAGATTAGAACAAAATCCCAAGAGGATTAATTCTTCTAGGAAGGTCATTCTGATTCAAGTGGACAATTTTGAATTTGAAATTTAGTACTTGGGTAACTCCTATTAAAACCAACATGCACCTTTCCTTTATATTAAGATACTAGATTGGGTTTTTAAAATAACAAATCACTGTAACATCATCACATTAAAGAGGAAACATGTCCATTTTCTCAAAATAGCAGTAGTTTCTTTTTGTTTGCATAAGTGACCTTAATAAAAACAGGCTAATTCACAATTGCTATTGAGTATTACCCTGTTCTCACAGATACCTGATGGACCAACCCATACTGTGGTTTGGTTTTTGGTGGGTTTTTTTCGTGTTTTTTTTTTTTATTTTCTCATGTTATGTTAGTCACCAGTCACCACATCAAAAACTAATGATGTATTGTATGGTTTTATTTATTTTTGTTGTAAAAGCAATCAAGCTTATGGTCATAACAAGTCAGCCCCCAATCCAACTTTTCAGTGGTAACCATTGTCTTTTACCATTTTTTAAATCTCTGCACCCAACATGGGCCTTAAATTTACAACCCCAAATTCGAGAGTCACGTGCTCTACTGACTGAGCCAGTCAGGTGCCCCTGTCTTTTACCTATTTGTAGTCAGTTCTTTTTATTACCTCCATAACTCTAAATGACATTTCTATAATACTATTTTTTCATTTTATTTGAACTTCTTAAATTTTAGTTCTTTTTTTTTTTAAAGATTTTTTATTTATTTATTTGAGACAGAGAGAATGAGAGAGAGAGAGAGCACATGAGAGGGGGGAGGGTCAGAGGGAGAAGCAGGCTCCCCGCCGAGCAGGGAGCCCGATGTGGGACTCGATCCAGGGACTCCAGGATCATGACCTGAGCCAAAGGCAGTCGCTTAACCAACTGAGCCACCCAGGCGCCCAGTTCTTTTTTTTTTTTTTAATAAAAACAATCTCACAGCATTTATTATCCTCTGGTAATAACTTAGTAAAGGTAATCAAAACAATGTTTTAGAACTACACTCCCAACAAAGGACATCTAAAAAAACAAACTACCTTTTCAAGAATTTCTCACTTCCTTGATCATTTCTAGTTGGAGACACTTTGGAGCAGGGTAATATTACCTCCTTTTAGCATGATCTGACCCAGTTGTTTTCTTGACTTTGTTTTAGAATGAATCTCTTCGGCATCATCTAATACGAGGTTCATGTACTCATCAAGACCATTGATAAAGCCCTCTATTCGCATGTTCACTTGCTCCTAAAGCCACACCTGAATTCAAGATCTATTTTGGAAGTATCTGAAGATGAGGTTGATGGGCTGAACCATCACCTTCTGCACTTTTTGGCCCTGGCCATGGTACGCCATGGTGGAAGCCGACCTTAATTCTTTACTTGTATTGAAATTGCATTTATATAACCTAAAAAGTCAAATACTACTACAAGGCTTAAATGAAGACTAGTAGACTTTGAGGGTCCTGTTTTGTTCTGTCTCTCTTAAGCCAGGCTCACAGGCAACTTCTTTCAACTCTTTGATCTCTTTCTTTAATTATTTCTATTCATAATTCTAATTAATATGCTTATACTGTTTTATTCCATTTTAGGTGTTTATATATAACCTTTTTATTATGAAAAATCTGGATTCAGTTCCTGTATGTTACTTACCCACATTCCTTTTTTAAAAAAGAACAGAAACAAGATTTTATTTTTTATTTATTTATTTATTTATTTATTTATTTATTTATTTATTTAAGATTTTATTTATTTGCGAGACAGAGAATGAGAGACAGAGAGCATGAGAGGGAGGAGGGTCAGGGGGAGAAGCAGACTCCCTGCCAAGCAGGAAGCCTGATGCGGAACTCGATCCCGGGACTCCAGGATCGTGACCTGAGCCGAAGGCAGTCGCCCAACCAACTGAGCCACCCAGGCGCCCCAAGATTTTATTTTTAAGTAATTTTTCCACCCAGCATGGGGCTCGAACTCACAACCTTGAGATCAACTGATTGAGCCATTCCTTTTTATGCATCTTCAATTTTTGGTCAAATCATTTGACCATTATTTTACGTATTACTATACAAATATTGTTCATAACTAAGCCACATAGTGTTTAGTTTTATATTTCCTGTTATAATTGTTTCATGAACTCTTCAAAAGTACAGAAGTCCTTTCCTTATAAGCCAACATACCAGGTGAGCTTTATGAGCAACAAACCAGGTTCTGGTTTGATCTCCTGGAGTCAAGCTCATTCTGCCTCTGTCTGGTAGATCCCTCTCCAGACATTCTGCATGGTGAGAGCCTAGAATTTTACTAAGTATTATCCTATTTTTTTCCTTTGTCTCTCCCCTTGTGTTGAATCTATTATTTCCTGTAGCCTATGTCTTCTATTTCTTGGGGTTTTTTTTTTCTCATTTTAGTGTAGTTATCATTGATAGCACCTTTTAAAACAATTTTTTAAATTTAAATTCAATTAACATACAATGTATTATTAGTTTGAGAGGTAGAGGTCAGTGATTCATCAGTCTTATATAATACCCAGTGCTCATTACATTACATGCCCTCCTTAATCACCCAGTTACCCCATCTCCCCCACTCCCCTCCCCTCCAGAAACCCTCAGTTTGTTTCCTGTGAGTAAGAGTCTCTTCTTTTTTTTTAAAAGATTTTATTTATTTCTTTGTGAGAGAGAGAATGAGAGAGAGCACATGAGAGGGGGGAGGGTCAGAGGGAGAAGCAGACCCCCCGCCAAGCACGGAGCCCGATGCAGGACTCAATCCAGGGACTCCGGGATCATGACCTGAGCCGAAGGCAGTCGCTTAACCACCTGAGCCACCCAGGCGCCCTGAGTAAGAGTCTCTTATGATTTGTCTCCCTCTCTGATTTTGTCGTTTAATTTTTCCTCTCTTCCCTTTTAATCCTGTTTTGTTTCTTAAATTCCACATATGACTGAGATCATATAATTGTCTTTCTCTGATTGACTTATTTCGCTTAGCATAATACCCTCTAGTTCTATCCACATCGATGCAAATGGCAAGATTTCATTTTTTGATGGCTGAGTAGTATTCCATTGTGTATATATGTATATATATATATATATATGCTATGTCTTCTTTATCCATTTATCTGTCCATGGACATCTGGGCTCTTTCCATAGTTTGGGTATTGTGGACATTGCTGCTATAAACATTGGGGTGCAGGTGCCCCTTCGGATCACTACATTTGTATCTTTGGGATAGATAACTAGTAGTGCAATTACTGGGTCACTGGGGAGCTGTATTTTCAACTTTTTTGAGGAACCTCCATACTGTTTTCCAGAGTGGCTGCACCAGCTTGCATTCCCACCAGCAATGTAAGAAGGTTCCTCTTTCTTGGCATCCTCACCAACATTTGTTGTTTCCTGACTTGTTAATTTTAGCCATTCTGACCAATGTGAGGTGGTATCTCACTGTGGCTTTGATTTTTATTTCCCTGATGCCAAGTGATGTTGAACATTTTTTTTCATGTGTCTGTTGGCCATTTATATGTCTTCTTTGGAGAAATGTCTGTTCATGTCTTCTGTTCATTTCTTGATTGGATTATTTGTTCTTTGGATGTTGAGTTTGATAAGTTCTTTATAGATTTTGGATACTAGCCCTTTATCTGATAAGACATTTGCAATTATCTTCTCCCATTCTTTCGGTTGTCTTTTGGTTTTGTCGACTGTTTCCTAAGCTGTGCAAAAGCTTTTTATCTTGATGAAGTCCCAATAGTTCATTTTTGCCTTTGTTTCCCTGGCCTCCAGAGATGTGTCTAGTAAGATGTTGCTGTGGCCAAGGTCACAGAGGCTGCTGCCTGTGTTCTCCTCTAGGATTTTGATGGACTCCTATCTCACATTTAGGTCTTTCATCCTTTTTGAATTTATTTTTGTGTATGGTCTAAGAAAGTGGTCCAATTTCTTTTTTTTTTTATGTTGTTGTCCAGTTATCTTAAAACCATTTGTTGAAGAGACATTCTCTTTCCCATTGGATATTCTTCCTCCTTTGTCAAAGATTAATTGACTATATAACTGTGGGTTCATTTCTGGGTTTTCTATTCTCTTCTATTGATCTATGTGTCTATTTTTGTGCCAGAACCATACTGTTTGATTACTACAGCTTTGTAATATAACTTGAAGTCGAAATTGTGATGCCTTCAGCTTTGTTTTTCTTTTTCAAGGTTGCTTTGGCTATTCAGGGTCTTTTGTGGTTCCATACAAATTTTAGGGTTGTTTGTTCTAGCTCTGTGAAAAATGTTGTTGGTATTTTAAAAGGAATTACATTAAATGTGTAGATTGCTTAAGGTAATATAGACATTTTAACAATATTTGTTTTTCCAATCCATGAGCACAGATTGTCTTTCCATTTCTTTGTGTCATCTTCAATTTCTTTCATCAGTATTTTATAGTTTTTAGAGTACAGGTCTTTCACCCATTTGGTTAGGTTTATTCCTAGGTATCTTATTGTTTTTGGTAGAATTGTGAATGGGATTGATTCCTTAATTTCTCTTTCTGCTGCTTCATTATTGGTATATAGAAATGCAACAGATTTCTATATGTTTATTTTGTATCCTGTGACTTTACTGAATTTGTGTTTCAATTCTAGCATTTTTTCAGTGGAGTCTTTCAGGTTTTCTGTGTATAGTATCATGTCATCTGCAAATAGTGAAAGTTTTACTTCTTCCTTGCCAATTTGGATGCCTTTTATTTCTTTTGTTGTCTGATTGCTGTGGCTAGGACTTCCAGTACTATGTTGAATAAAAGTAGTGAGAGTGGACATCCTTCTCTTATTCCTAACCATAGAGAAAAAGTTCTCGGTTTTTTCCCCAGTGAGGATGGTATTAGCTGTGGGTTTCATGTATGGCTTTTATTATGTTGAGGTATGTTCCCACTAAGTCTACTTTGTTGAGGGTTTTTATCATGAATGGATGTTGAACTTCATCATTTGCTTTTTCTCTGTCTGTTGAAATGATTATATGGTTCTTATCCTTTCTTTTATTAATGTGGTGTATCACATTGATTGATTTGTGAATATTTTTTTTTAAGATTTTATTTATTTATTTGAGAGAGAGAGAACGAGAGACAGAGAGCATGAGAGGGAGGAGGGTTAGAGGGAGAAGCAGACTCCCCGCTGAGCAAGGAGCCCGATGCAGGACTCGATCCCGGGACTCCAGGATCATGACCTGAGCCAAAGACAGTCGCTTAACCAACTGAGCCACCCAGGCGCCCTGATTTGTGAATATTAAACCACTTTCACAATCTAGGAATAAATCCCACTTGAACTTGAATAAATCCCACTTGTATTTTTTGTTTGTTTGTTTGTTTGTTTTTAAAGATTTTATTTATTTATTTGAGAGAGAGAGAATGAGATAGAGAGAGCATGAGATGGGGGAGGGTCAGAGGGAGAAGCAGACCCCCCACCGAGCAGGGAGCCCGATGCGGGACTCGATCTTGGGACTCCAGGATCATGACCTGAGCCGAAGGCAGTCACTTAACCAACTGAGCCACCCAGGCGCCCCAATCCCACTTGTTTTTTTAATGTATTGTTGGATTCAGTTTGCTAGTATTTTATTGAGAATTTTTGCATCTATGTTCCTCAGGGACATTGGCCTGTAGTTTTCTTTTTTATTGGTGTCTTTATGTGGTTTTGGTATCAGGGTAATGCTGGCCTCATAGAATGAATTTGGAAGTTTTCATTCCTTTTCTATTTTTTGGAATAATTTGAAAAGAATAGGTATTAACTCAAGAACTTAGCTTTTTATTCCAAAAAAAATTATATGCTGTTGGAGAGTTCTGAGCAGAAATGTGACTGCTCTGACTTTCCGTAGCTGGGTAAATAATGGCCTAAGGGCAGAGTAGGACAAGCACTTAGAATGCTATTGCAGTAATTCAGATGAGAAGTAGTAGTGGCTTGGACTAGAATAGAGCAGTAGTAGTAGAGATATAAAAAATGGTCAAATCCTGGGTATATTTTAAATGTAGAGCTAACAGTATTTGCTGACTTATGAGATGTGGAATGTGAAAGAGAGGAGTCAAGCATGACTCTAACGTTTTTAACTGCAAAACTAGAAAAAAGGAGTTGCCCTTAAGTGAGGTAGGAAAGCCTGTGGGAGGAACAGATTGGAGGGTATATATCAGTAGCTCAGTTTTGGTCATATTGAATTTGAGATACCAAGTGAAGATAGCAAATAGAGAGTCTTGGGGAGAAATCCAAGCTGAGATGTAAACATAAGAATCTTCAGTATACTGATGGTATTTAAAGTCATGTGCCTGGATGAGATCACTTAGGGATCACTTTGCACTTAGTTGATACAAAAGTCAAGGACTGAGCTCTGAGGCACTCCAACAGGTGGGGGTTGAGATGAAAAGGAATTGGTAGAAAAGACAGAGAAGGAGCAGTCAGAAAGTTAAGAGGAAAACTAGGTGAATGTCATACATCCCTGCAAGTCAAGTGAAGAAGTGTCCCAAGGAGGAGAGAGTGATCATGTGTGTGTCAAATCCTGTTGGTAGATCAAAGAAGATGAGGCCCAGGAGTTGATCTTAGACTTGTCATCCTGGAGATCATCAGAAACTTCTGGAAGAGAGTTTCAATGGCATAATAGAAATGAAAAAGAGGTTAGAGTGGGCCCAAGAGAAGTAGGCAGAGAGAAACGGGAGATAGTGGGAGTGTTGAGAAGGAAATAATAGAGAATAGAGAAGGAAAAAAATAGAGCAATGGCTGGAGAAGTAAAGTTAAGAGAAGGTCGGTTTTGTATATACACATAGAAAGAGAAAGACTGTATTCTAATGAAAAATGATGCTGTAGAAGGAGAAAATTTGATGATTCAGGAGAGAAAGGGAAGAATGGCTAGAGCAATCTCCTTGAGTAGGTAAGGAAGGACAAAAATCTAATGCAAAGAGAAGGTTGCTTAGAGAAGTCATCAAAACTAATGAGAGTAAGTAGAACACTGATCTCATGATGCAGGTGGGAGGATGTTGTAGTGGTATGTGTATGTGGAAGACCTTTCTTTTAATTGTTTCCAAATTTTTCTCAGCAAAAGAAAGGGGAGGTTGTTAGCTGAAAGTGAGGATGCTGGAAGAGGGTTGGAGTTCAATAAGAGAGGAGATGGCATGAAGTAGTCAGTAAGAGAATGAATCATGGAAATATATCATGAGTAATGTAGCATTGAGAGCCCACTAGGGGTTAGGGTCATTAATTTAAAGCAAAACCATTCAGCACGGTTTTTCTGTAGTCTTATTGAGGAGGGTTGGGTACAAAGAGTGAGCTTAGAGTTGGATTTAACCAGAGTTGTGGCTTTCTCAAGCAAGGGCAAAGAAGGAAGAAGGGCAAGGGAGATGAGGATACAAGATCTCTTTATCCCCAGAGTTCTAGAATTTCTCAGTGACTGCCCTGGTCGAGTACTTGCATACATTATGCTAGGCAATCTGTGGGCTCTTTCAAAGTAGAATGTCATACTCTTTCTTTCTGAGAATCAGTTCTCTTGTATCTTTTTTTTTCATATCTATCTCCTCCATTTTCTCTGTTATCACTTTGTAAAATTCCTACTAGTTGGATGTTAGACCTCTTATTTTCTTATTTTTTCTCATGTATCTCCTTCTCTGACTTGTTTTCTGAGAAATTTTCTAAAGATCAGTTTCCAACTCTTCTATTGAAAATTTCATTTTCACCATTCTTTTTATTTTCCAAGAGCTTATTCTTAGTCACTAAATATTACTTTTTTATAGCCTTCTATTTTTGCCTCATGTACACAATACCGTCTCTTTCTCTCTGGGGATATTCATTACATGTGCTTAAAAATTTTTTCCCCTCTGTATACTGTCTCTTAAAATTTTTTTTTCACTCTCTATACTCTTGCTGTTTTCTCTAAGTTCCTTGTTTATTTTGGCTTCCATTTTAAATGTTAACAGTTTACTTCAAGTATCTGGTAATTCTTGATTGTTTGTATGTGTATATATATTGGCCAGGGCTTATTGATGAGTGGGCTCCTCTAAGGGAGATTTGACAGGGCTATTGACTTAGAGAGCCTCCAATTACTTTCCCTTGGATTTATCCATTTCCTCAGGATTTTTGCAAATCCCATATGGAAGTATATGTCTAGCCTCCAAAATTCTGGAAACCAAGAAGGGAAATGGGGGCAGAGAGGTTTGCTAAATCTTGTATCAATTGGGCTCTTCACTCCTAACCTCAGTTATTCCTGGTGTCTATAGGTTCAGGACCTCTCTAATTCAGAATTTCTAGATAGGACTTCTGGTATCCAGCTCTCTACATCATGGGAGCTTGGAAGTCTGTTCTAACAAGTGAAAAGCTGAACAGGCTGAGAAAATCAACAATTCTTCTTTCATCCGTGAGAGGGGAGGACATAGGGCAGGTAACTTCTCCCAAGACTGGAGAGATGAGTAAATACAGGGAAGTCATGACTAGAGCAAAGACTCAGGGATGGAACTGGCTGGAGAAACCAGTGCTGAGAGCAGAAAAGCTGAACTGTAATTGACAAATTGCTGGAGGTTCAGTGTGGACAAGTATGAGAGTTAAAAAACTTGGATGTTTATATGAAGTAGATAATTGAGGCTTGACCACTAATTATGCACCTATATTTATGATATAAGAAATTAAAAATAATTTCACAGAACAGCAGTTCTTTATTTCATCTCTTCACATTCTCCAACCCTGCAGAAAAGCAGATTGTAAATGCTGTTTCTGTTTTCTGAGATTGAAGGAGCTTAGCATGATAGTAAATCTTCATGACTCGACCAAGAAGTATAATCAGTTAAACTATTTTTGTGAGGATTTTCCAGATGCTTTCAACAACTGTGTGGGTGAGGGGGAGATGCTAGTCCCTATTTATATGATTTTATTAAATGTTTTCTCAAAAGTCATTGATTTTTTTCCTTATTTGGAAGAAGGTTATTTAATATTTTGAAACCATTTTATCACTGACCAGTTTTAATGGATGGTTTTGCAATTATTGCCACTACTGCCTTTTAAAGGTTACAAAGATGAAATTGCAAAACTGAAAATATTCTAGTCACCTTTAGAAAGTTTCACTGTAGTCATTACATATCATTATCTTTCCAATTCTTTGAGACGTTGTAATTATTCTTCTTAACAGATTATAACTGATCATTATTTTAATATCTTATGCAAAGTTTTACCATCATATAAATGTTAAAATGAGGACAGATTATGGAATGTGTCAGAATTGTATGTGGTCTACAACAACCATGATTAATAGCCACAATATCTTTCTTTAGTTCAAAGTAAGATTGCCTTTTAATTTTTAGAAGGAAATCAGTTTTTGAATTTATAGTTATAAGAACACCCTAATGAGGATCAGAAATTGTCATGGTCCTTTTCATATATGAGTTAGACAAAAAATAAAAATAAAAATATTCTGCTTGAAACCTAATAAAATTGTGATGCATTGTCCTTGGTGGCAGGAAGAAAGTAAACATAGTCATGGTTAAGGATACTAAATTTTACCATCTGAAAGACCCAAGATCAAGTCCCGAGTCTGCTTTTTATCGGCCCCACAACCTTGGGAAAATTGCTTAACCTCTCTGCAGCTCAATCTCCTCATACCAAAATAGAGATGATATGTTCCTCATAGAGTTGTTAGAATTATGTTGAGATGATGCACATAAAGCATTTAGAACATGACTGATAGGTATTTGGGAGACAAACAACAATATTATCTGTCACAATTATTTTTATGGTGGGCAGTTTGAACCTTTTCAGCCTGCATAATATCTTCCTATTTTATCAACTGTAGTTTTGTTCCCTTTTAGAAACTGAAATTCTAAAACAGAAGAATGTTGTGTAACATCTTGTTCTTTATTCTTACTTGTTCTCTTATTTATTTTAAAAACCAGTGCTTAAGTTTTGTAAATGTACATTCTAGTTTATCATTACTAATATTTAATCAGTAATGAGGTAAATTTCCTTGAATGAGGCAAATTTCCTTGGTATGCCTATTTTCTCATGTCAATGCTTCTATGATGATAAACCATTTAGGGTCATTGTAGAACCTCATTGGGTGAGATGTGGACTGTAAACAAGTCACATAATATGAAATTATTACATCACTAGGTTCATTCAAAAGTCTAAGTAAAATGTATTTTTCATTTCATTGATTGACCCAACTATGGTAGGTAGAACAAATAGGACTTTATTTTTCTGACATCAGGAGTCTAGAGGTGAACAATTATTGTAGTGGTTCAGTGGCTTTGCAAAGTTAGGGCAAATATCTGCAATTCTCTCTCTTGAGCACAGGCAAAATGAAATGACTATGGCAGCTCCAGGAATCATGTCCAGGAAGAAAGGGTGATGACCAAAGAACACATGAGCCACCTCTGGTGCTTTCTTTTTCCTTTTTTTTAAATTGTACTATAATTTATGTGTAGGAAAATGAACTATCTTAAACATACCAATCAATGAGTGTTGACAAATGTATACCCAATACATAAATGTGATCATCACATAAATCAACACAGAGAATATTTCTGTCACCCTTGAAAGGTCCCTCGTGCTTCTTTCCAGCCAGTTACCTCACCAACCCGGAGGCAACCATACTTCTATCAGTAAAGCTTAGTTTTGCCTTCTTGAATTTCATAAAAATGAAACCACACAATATATACACTTATCTGCATTTTTTCACTCAACATAATATTTTTGAGATTCTCCTATGTTACATATATTAAGAGATTGGACCTTTTATTGCTGAGTGGTATTGCATTGCCTGTTCCTTTTTAGTCAGAATACCAAAAACTTTCTAAGATACTTTCCTAGTAAATGTCTACTTGCATCTCATGGGTCATATCTGGTCACATGGCCAGTCCTTGTTGCAAGGGGGGCTAGGAAAGTACTTGTCTTTCTAGCTTCTATCATGGGAGGCTACAAAGGAGGATCAGGTTGGGAATGGCTTTTGAGTAGCCAAACAGCATCTGCTAAAATGAATTTCATAATTTTAAATTTTACGATGAAACTTAGGTTTCATTATTTTTATTAAAAAGTGCTGGTTATCATATTTATCTTATTTATGTTATTGTTTGAAATGCACAAAAAATTCCAGGGTAAATCTAAGTTTAAATTTTAAAGAAACCAGTGAAAAAAATTTTAATGAGAATTGTGAAGCAAACAAAAGTAATCTTGAATTAAAATAAGGAAATTGTTTTAAAAAGAAAAATGAAAACATAAAATTATGAAATGTGAATTGGAATACTAAAAAATGGTATTGTCCAAAACTGTACTACCCAATAAAATAGCCACTAGCTACACATGGCTATTTAAATTAAAATAAAAAATATTCAGTCCATCAGTTGCACTAGCCACATTTGAAGTATGCAGTAACTACATGCAATAACTGTATGGCTACCATATTAGTGCAGATATAGAATATTTTTTCAGTCACTGTGGAAAGTTCTGTAGGACAGCACTGCTTAAGGTAGAAATACCAAAAATGATTATTTACCATCATTAGAGTAGAATCTTAATTGATTTGGAGAACTATCAAAGAGTGGTGAGTAGTTTTACTACAGAAAGATTTAGTTAATATTTAAGTAAATATTAAAGCAAAAGAGAGAGAAAGAGAGAAGTAAAATATTCATTTTTTTCAATAAATACTTATTGAGCACCCATCATGTGCCAGACTTTGGAAGTATAGCGATGAACAAAGTAAACAAAATCACTGTTTTGGGGACATTTCTGGCATAAGATGGGAGAGAGACATAAAGTAATTGATACCAGGTGATGGCAGTCCTATGAAAATAAATGAAGCCAGGCAAGGAATGGAGGAGGACATTCTTACAGGGGGTTCAGGAAAGGCCTTCTCTGGTAAGATGATAATTGTGCAGAGACCTGAAGGTTATTAGAAAGTGAGCTGTCTGGCTACCTGCAGAAAGAACATTTCAGGCATTGGCAGTATCAAGTTTGAAGACCCTGAGTTAGATAATGCTTGATTTTTTTAAGAAAGACCAAGAAGACCAGTGACAGGATCAGATTAAGTAAGGCGGAGAGGGTAGATGAAATCAGAGACCATATCTGATAGGCTTTTTGAAGACTTGGGGTTTTACTCTGAATGATATGGAATGCAATTGAAGGGTTTGAGCAGAGGAATGACATGATGTGACTTATATTTTATAAGGATCAGTCTGGCTACTGTGTAGAGAATATCCTGTGAGGAGGCAAGGGGAGAAACAGAGATGCTAGTTTTATGACCTGAGCAAAAGTCAAGGTGAGTGATCATGGTGGCTTGGACCAGGGTGATACTTGTGGAAGTGGGGGCAAGTGGCAGGATTATGGGTATATTTGAACACAATTTACATTGGACTGAATAAGAGTCATAAGAGAAAAAGATGGGACAAGAGTGACTCCAACATTATTGGTCTGAGGAACTCCTAAAGTAGTGTGACCATTCACTGGGAGATGGAAAGCTATTGGAACAGCAGGTTTTGGACATATCTAAATGTGTATTGCATATTCAAGTAGAATTATCAAATAAGTAATTAGATATTTGAAGTTGGAGTTCAAGAGAGAGTCCAAGCTGGCACTATAAGTAGGCAGCATATAGGTGGTATTTTAAGCAGCGGCACCAAGTGAGATCGCCAAAGTAGTGAGTGGAAATAGAGGAAAGATCTGAGGACTGACCTTGGGCACTGCAACATTTAGAGGTCAGAAAAATAAGAAGGAACCAGACCTGAACAGTGGATTTGCCAACCTGTTGGCCATTGGTGACCTCAACAAGAGCAGTTTGGGTAGAGCTGTGGGGATGAAAGCCTGCTCCCCCCACCCCCCTCTAGCCCCAGTAGTACAAAGGGTCTTAGGGAAGAACAGCTCCCACTTAAGAGGATTGCAGGGAAAGCAGTGCAGTAAGGGAGAGTGAGTTTCAGGAGATCAAGAAGTGAAAGGAAAGATAAGAGGTTTCAGATATTTGGGATTTTGCTGACTATACTTGGTAAATTCCAAAGGGCACATTAGAAAGGTTTGATTTGAGAGATGAAAGAGAAATAGGGAAAGGAAGCAAAAGATGGGGATTGTACTACAGAACATGTGAAAAGTTCTCTTGAGTTTTAGTTAAAAAAAAAAAAAGTGGAGAATTGAAGCCATTAGCTGAATGATTCAGTCATTTACTCTGTTCAAGTCTTCTAGATTATTACATTAATTCTTCTTTAGGTTGTATTATGCAGATACAACTTTCATAAATTATCGAAGATGAAACATGAAATTAAACAGGGGGAATCAAAACTATATATAGGCTCTATAGATTTGTTGTTTCCACTACTTTCTCTAGTTCCTAGGAGCTCCTATATGATTGCTATAATAATTTGGATTAAAATATATGGGACAGAAATTATCACAACAAATTTATTGAAAACCAATACATGTTTTTATTAACAACAGGTAATTGGAAGAAAAGCAATCGTGAAAAGTACAGCAATGCTGATAATAGAGTGTGTGATCCATTTCCAATTTTATGTCTTCACGCCTAAGCGGTTTTTTTATTATTATTATTGACTCCATTGGTCAATCTAGGCAGGTTTGAATTTCATTGATATGTGAATCAATATTCCGCATTGCAAAACTAATCAGACATGCATACGAGAAATGAGGACAAATTTTGGGAAATCATTACTTGTACCAATATATAGAGCATAACATGCTTAAAAATACATTTATACAAGTGAGTTGTATATCTTATATTATTAGGCTTCTTTAGAGCTATTCAGGTCACAAGTATCCTTATAAGTAAAATGAAAATCAGATATTGATTGGCAGCATGCTTAATCAAAGACTTTATAACCAATGCTAAGTCATCATGCTAAATATACTGTTTTTATATATAACGGTTGGGAACTGGAAATGTTTGCTGGTGATCTCCTCTAACAGCCAAAATAAATGCCTTTTGAATTATAAAATACATTCTTTGAACATCGCCTTTATTAGATTTTCACTGATGAGGATGTGCTTTACCCACTTGGTATGTTTGAAATGGTATCTGAGTACATTTTTAATTTGCATTTGTCTGATTATGAGCTAGGTCCAGCATTTTTCCATACATTAAAGTACTGTTTACATTTCTTTTTCTGTGAATTGTTAATATATTTGTCTGTTTTTCAAACCTAGATTATTTAAAGATGATCTTCCCATATTAAAATTATATCATATGCACATTTCCCCAAATTTAAATTCTATAGCAAAAGCTATCATTCAGATGGTAAAAAAAGAAATGGTAATTTCATATCTGTGTTGGTACATATTTGGCATTATTTATATAATAGAAGCTGTCTCTGTTTGGGTTGTACTAACAAAATACCATAAACTGGGTGGTTTATAAACAAGAGAAATTTATTTCTCACAGTTCTGAAGGCTGAGATCAGGGTGCCAGCGTGGCTGGGTTCTGGTGAGAACTTTCTTCTGGGTTGCAGACTGCCAACTTCTCATTGTATCCTCACATGGGAAGAAACAAGGAGGGAACTTTCCAGGATGTCTTTTATAACGGCACTACTCCCATTCATGAGGGCTCCACTATTGAGAACTAATCACCTACAAAAGGCTCTACCTTCTAATACCATAACAACAAGGGTAAAATTTCTACATACGGATTTGGGGTGGGGGGGTAAACATTCAGTATACAGCATTAGTCTTGTCCTCAGACTACCTGCGTCACTGTCACAGTGGGCTGCCTGTTAAATATGCAGATTACTGGGTCTCTTAGGTCTGGCTCAGATCTTCTGACCTAGAAATTTACATTTCTAATAAACATTTGATATAATTCATATGCACAGTAACAATATAATTCATATGCACATTAAAGTTTGAGAACCACTGTAGTAGAGGGTATAAAATCAAGAAATCAGCAAATGTGGACATCAAAAGAAAGCTGGAATAACAATATTTATATCAGACAAACAATTTTAAACCAAAGACTGTGAGAAGAGATGACGAAAGGCACTATATCATAATAAAGGGGACTGTGCAACAAGAATATCTAACAGTGATAAATATTTATGCCCCAGCATGGGAGTACCCAAATATATAAAACAATAAGAAACATAAAGGAATTCACTGATAATAATACAATAATGGTAGTTTAACACCCCACTTACATCAATGGACAGATCATCTAAGCAGAAAATCAACAAGGAAACAATGGCTTTAAGTGACACACTTAAAAAAATCAGCAAAAAATCAGCAAATGTAATCTGGACATTAACAAAATATAAAAAAAATTTGAAACTACTACAGAAATGTTTAAAGATAAAAGTTAAAATTACTCTTGGGGTGCCTGGGTGGCTCAGTCATTAAGCATCTGCCTTCGGCTCAGTTCATGATTCCAGGGTCCTGGGATCCAGCCCCACATCGGGCTCCCTGCTCTGGGAGAAGCCTGCTTCTCCCTCTCCCACTCCCCCAGCTTGTGTTCCTGCTCTCGCTACCTCTCTCTCTCTCTGTCAAATAAATAAATAAAATCTTTTTTAAAAAAAAGTTAAAATTACTCTTATAAAGGAAAATCAGCAAAGTTTATAACTCTAAGTCAATTTTATCTGTAGACTTTGAGGCTTTGTATTTTAAATTAGAAACAGGATATTTTCTTTCAAAAAGTGGTATTGTCATACCTCAGTTTATCAATATTGATGTCAGATTCAACTCTTTCTAATACATTAATTATTTTTAAACCTTTAGGTAGTTTTTAGTAAATCATTGCTAGAGAGTTCCAAGTGGTATTCTAGTCATTAGATTAGAAAAAGAAGTTTGTGAGGCACCCTGCTGGCTCAGTTGGTGGAGCTTGTGACTCGTGATCTCGGGGTTCTGAGTTTGAGCCCATGTTGGGTATAGAGATTACTTAAAAATAAATTCTTAAAAAAAAAAGAAAAAGAAGTTTTTGGTGATTGTTGGCTGGTAACTTATTCCAAGAGACTCTCTAGTAAAGTGTTATAGACTGCAACACACATATACAGAGACACACACACACAGACATATACACAGGGCTATATGAACACATCCAGAATTACCTTACATACCTTCACAATGGTGAGTTCTGTTCCTGGTTTCTTGGATGAATGATGAGGGGATAGAAATTAATGTGAAGGGGTGCCTGGGTGGTTCAGTCAGTTAGGGGTCTAACTCTTGATTTTGGCTCAGGTCATAATCTCAGGGTCATGAGATTGAGTCCTGCATCGGGCTCCATGCTGGACGTGGAGCATGCTTAAGATTCTCTCTCTTCCTCTCCCTCTGCCCCTCCCCCCCAAATAAATAAATCTTTTTTAAAAAAGAAAAAATTAATCTGAAAATACATATTAATTCTGGAGATATAGAAAGGGTTCAAGTATTTTAAATTATTTTGCCCATTTTTTAATGGCATATAGTTGAATAGGTTGATTAGGTTCTTTAAAAATGAGAAGAGAAGTTATACTCAGATCATCTTTGGCAATGGGAGTTTTTGTACATGGATATCCTGGGATATAAGGTAGTCCAGGACATTATTTCTGAGTCATAGAGTTACTCCGGGAACTTCCAAGACTGGGAAGTATGACATGACAGGTCTCATGGAAAACTGGAATCATGCCTAAATTCTCTTAGTTCACAAGGCATTTTACTTTACAGAGGGAGAGAATGTGATTGGGTCCATATACCACCATTCAAAATGGAGTGCTAAAATTGGTTAGAATTTTATGCCACACTAACTCACAGGAGCTCAGCCTCCTTTGTGCCCAGTCTTCCCAGAGGTTCAAACATTAGTAACATAGGATAAACAGTCTGGTTTCACTCAAATCCGACACAAGCCATAGCAACTCAGAGCAGTTTGCCTAAAGAAGGACATCATAAGCATAGTGGGTATGCAGCATTTCACAGACTCTTGGCTGAAACAGAAGAGAAACTGAAAGATTAATTATTTAAAATTTTCTTTCATGTTTAAATGTATCCTGACTCTAAAAACCACATGGGCCCTTGATACAACTCTTTTGGAAACTCATATATAGTTTATATTCTTTGTCTGCTTGGCAATATGAAAATCCTTGAAGATCTGAAATTATGTATTCTATTCAGAGGTATGTATTCTATTCAGTAATCAATTATCTATTCAGTAATCAGTAATCTATTGCAATCTTTTGGATTACTGGCTTATAATTCCATCTTGATAATAGTTACACCTTAGATTTTTCTAACACATCATTAGTTCATTAGGCCGCTTTAAACAAGTACTAGTTTTGGGGCGCCTGGGTGGCTCAGTCATTAAGCGTCTGCCTTTGGCTCAGGTCATGATCCCAGGGTCCTGGGATCGAGCCCCGCATTGGGCTCCCTGTTCCGCGGGAAGCCTGCTTCTCCCTCCTCTGCTCCTCCTGCTTGTGTTCCCTCTCTCGCTGTCTCTATATCAAATAAATAAATAAAATCTTTAAAAAAATTAAAAAATAAAAATAAATAAACAAGTACTAGTTTCATAAGCCATGAATAATCTTTTGAAACCTAAAACATTAACTAAAAATGTCCTAAGTTTTATTTAGTACATTCTGTAAGCAGGTACTGATTTTGTTTGGAGAAGCAGGTTAGCAAAATGGAGTAACACTTAGATCAGGGAACCGGGGCCAGGACATGGTAGGACTTTTCCTACCCAACCATGAAAAGTTGGGCAAATTATTTAGCCTCTCAGGCCTTTGTTTCTTATTTTATAAAATGTGGAAGATACATCACTATGCTTCCTCCTATTTTCTTTATTATATACCCTTCATCTCTATTAATAAGTAAAAATAGCCATTTTTGGTTTTAGCATTTAATGTCTTTTTCTTTAATTTAATTTAATTACAAGGGCCTAGTCACCTTATTTGCAAAATAAGCAAAATTGTATTCCTATAAATATTTGTCTTATGAAGCCTATAACATTGTGTATGGATTTCTGGCATTGCAGGAAATGTGATAAGGAGCCCCTTGAGCACCTTTCTGACTAGAATGGGGAGTTGGTGAGGGAGAGGAATTGGAGTTAGGAGTCATAGTAGAACTGGGGCAAGTTATGGAAGGCTTTGAATAATGGATTTAGGCAGTAAGGAGTCATTTTATAATGGAATGACTTTGTGAAAGTTGCATCTTAGAACGCTAATCTGACAGTTATGGGGAACAGTATGTAATAGGGAGAAATGAAGCCAAAGTACCAGCTTAGAGTCTTCTGAAGTTTTCAAAATATGGATAATGAGGGTCTAGTCTATCATGTTGACAGTGGAAAAGGAAAAGCTTAGAAGGAATTAAAAGACTGCACAATGGGACCTGTTCCTAATAGATATGATAGATGAGGTAGAGAAGAATACAAGATGTCTCCAAAATTTAGGTTGAGGAGACTGGAAGAAGGTCAGTAACTGATATAGAGAAGTTTGGAAATGTTGCTATTGGAGGGAGGATTTTGAGCATTGTTTTAGGCAATTTGAATGGCAAGTGAGGGTGAGAAATATTCAGTGGAAATGGTAGCTGGTAATGTCTTCTAATAAGGGAAGAAACAAAGACATGAAGATGGACAAAATGGTGAAACAATAAGGTCGATAATTACTATCTGGTTTAGCAAAAAAATTATAGATGAAAGTTTTGTCTGAATAATTTTGGTCCAGGTTAGAATAAGATAACAGTTTATTATCATATGATCTTGTATCTGCATTCTCAGTGTATTATTCTAGCCTTGGAAGAATTGAAAGAAGCAATCAGTAAAATCCTTGGTATTTAGTTTCACAATGAATACTTTTGAAAAATGAGAAAGATAGATACCTGTTTGGAAAGAGTCATTGATGAGATATTTGAGGGAATCTGACTCATTTTAAATCTGACTCATTTTTAAATGGTTTCATAACAAAATACAGCAGTAGGTGAGGTGCCTTAAAGAATGGATTAAAATTCTAAAAGTCTATGTACATTTTAAAGATTTGTGGACAAGGACATAATTGAATTGCATATTGATACTTGACTCAGGCAAAAACTCCAGAAAGCCACATGTTAAAACAAAACCAGAATTATAAGGGAAAAATATGTCTGCATTTAAATGAAAATGAGGTTAATAAATCAATCATGTAGTATTGTCATTAAAATATGTGTGACAGAAATAGGAGTTAAGCACATAGGAAAACACAAGATAACCTGCTATGGTGAAACACATAGTTTAAATATTTAATGAAAATCACTTGATTAACTTAAGTGAGTTATTAGAATTTGGCAAAGATCCAGTGAATGGCAACTAAAGTGATCAAATATATTTTAAATAGACCATATAAGAAAGAGCTAAAGAAAAATTATTTAATCCATAAGAGAAAAGGTTAAAGATAAACCATAATGTCCCTCCTCCTGAATTTAGGAGTTATATTTACTCCCAAACAATTTCACAGAGAAGAACCATCTTTTTTTTTTTTAACACATAATCTAAAGAATTGCTTCAGTTGCTGCTGTAGCTTTTGTGAGGTTGAGGTCTAGTGACATATATTGGCTACTAAAATGAAATGACTGCTAGGTCTTATCTGACCAATTTGTGAAGGATCAATTAACATGGAAATGGCAATCACAAAATACAACCTTGGAGATATTGCCGGTTCAGTTCCAGACCACCACAATAAAGCGAATATCAGAATAAAGTGAGTCAAATATATATTTTAGTTTCTCAGTGTATATAAAAGTTGTGTTTACACTGTACTGTATTCTGCTAAGTGTGCAGTAGAATTATGTCTAAAAATACCATAATTAGGAAATACTTTTTTGCTAAAAAATGCTACCCATCATCTGAGCTTTTGGCAAGTCATAATCACTGATCATAGATCACCATAACAAATATAATATTAATGAAAAAGTTTGAAATATTGCAAGAATTACCAAAATGTGACACAAAGACACAAGCGAGCAAATGCTGTTGGAAAAATGGCGCTGATAGACTTCCTTAGCATAGGGCTACCACAAACCTTCAATTAATTTGCAAAACACGTAATATCTGTGAAAAGCAATAAAACAAGGCATGGCTGTACTGTGGGGCGGGATGGAGAAAGCCTCTCAAAATATGATTTAGCTGTAATTAGAGCAGTCTCTTGTTTGCTGATCCCAATAGGTACTCCTCATATACTAGCTTGCTATCTTGCCAATATGAACTAGCACTCCAGACAATCCCCAATTTAAGATGATTCAACTTAAAATTTTTTGACTTTACAGTGACGTGGAAGTGATATGCATTCAGTAGAAACTGTACTTTGAATTTTGAATTTGGATCTTTTCCTGCATTAGTGATCTGCAGTGGACTTGCTCGCGATGCTAGGCCCCAGCAGCAAGCCCCAACTCCCAGTCAGCCACTCTGTTCTGAGGGTAAAAAACTGATACACTTAGAGCTATTTTGTACCCTTACAACCATTCTTTCAGTACAGTATTTCAATACATTATTCAATAAATTTTCACTTCAGTGTTGTATTCAATAAACTACATGAGATAGTCAACATTTTATTATAAAATGGGCTTTGAGTTAGATGATTTCACCCAGCTGTAGGCTAGTAGAAGTGTTCTAAGCAAGTTTAAGGTAGGCTAGGCTAAGCTATTATGTTTGGTAGGTTAGGTGTATCAAATGCATTTTCAATTTATGATGGGCTTATCAGAATGTAACCCATCATAGGTGGAGGAAGATATGTATTTAAATGGAAAGTAGAAAAAGTACCTTTAGAAATCTTTATCTTGGGATGTAGTGTCATACAGGTGTAGTGCAGTATTCTTAACTATTAAGTCAACACTAAAAGAAGTGTGGCTTCATTATGAGTTGTACAGATGTTATACAAGAGAATCACTAGAATGTAACTCCAATCAGGAATGACAAGTAGATAAGATTTCCCTTTTCAATTCTGGTCCATTGGAAGTGACTTCCAGGGGCTCTTTGTTGAGAAGCATACTGAAGCAGAGTTTGCACTCAGTAGGAAAGAGTTAACGATTGATTTACAACTTCCATGGAAACTTCCAGTGACCTTCACCTTTCTAAATTCAGGGGCCATTTCTCAGGCCTTATTTTAATTAATCTATTAGCAGCAGTTACCACAGTTCATCACCGTGAAGGCAATCAAAACCCTGCTGGCTTAAGAGAGATTTTGCCCCTCCCTTAACTACCTGGAAAAGTCTAAATTGGGGGGTCTTTCCCAGAATTTGAGTTATTACAAGATATAAATTTTACCTGAATGACTTATCTGTATGGCAGGGCAAACATCTGATTACTTAACAACTTTTGTACTGCCTTGTAAATTGCCCTCCTCCCCTTTGATGCCCTAGACCCCATCCAATTCCTTAGCTCAGGATGGCATATGTACCTCATTTTACCTTTCTGTCTTTGAACCTCTCATGTATGTGGGGCTCCCATAGATGCAAAATTAAATGCAGTTCTCTCCTGTTAATCTGTTTATGTCAATTTATTCTTAGGCCATCCAGAAGAACGTTTGAAGAGTAGGGGAAAATTTTCCTTCCTTGCACTAGCCTCTGTACTCTCATTTGCTGGTTCCTCTCCCCTTCGCTCCCTTTTAGAGTTGGAGTGCTCTGAGACGGAGTCATTGTATCACTTCTTTATCCAATCTTGCTCCCCAGAGCAGCAAGGTTCAATAGGAAAATAATGTGAGCCACAAATGCAAACCATATATGTAATTTGAAATTTTCTAGTAGGTACATTAACAAAAAAAGTAAAAAGAAACTGGTGAAATTCATATATATATTATTTAACCCAGTATACCTCGAATATTAGCATTTCAACATATAATCAATATAAAAATATATTAATATGCGGTATTAAATTATTATTTTATTTTTCTGTCAGGAAACATTGTTGCTCTGAGTTTAAGAATTTTCACTGACAGAAAATCAGCACTTTCAGAAAATCTCTCACATAGCCCTGCGTGGCTTCTGAATCTCAATTTTTGTAGAAATATCAACATACTTCTCTTCAGTACAGTCATTCCATCCATGATTGATGGATCAGTCTTAACCTCCTATTTCTTTCTTTCTTTTTTTTTTTTAAAGATTTTATTTATTTATTTATTGGAGAGCGAGCGAGAGAGAAACAGCATGAGAGAGGAGAGGGTCAGAGGGAGAAGCAGGCTCCCCGCCGAGCAGGGAGCCCAATGCGGGACTCGATCCCGGGACTCCAGGATCATGGCCTGAGCCGAAGGCAGTCGCTTAACCGACTGAGCCACCCAGGTGCCCTTAACCTCCTATTTCTGTACTTGGCTTTGACTTATGAAGCTCTTCAGGACTGTTTTTAATTCAGAAAGAGTGACTTTGTCTAAAGGAGATGCAGTGGTAACTATGCAAGGTAGTTTTTTACAGTGGACACTCATCATTAATATTAATGAGATATTTTAAGTTCTTTTGTTTTAATTCTAAGTCTTTGAAATGCACTGTTACACTTATAGCATACCTCAACTCAGACCGGATGTATTTCACATGCTCAATAACCACATGTGGCTAAATGGCTGCTGTATTGGACAAACATGGTCCTAGATGATCTTATCCAAGCCCTTAACTTAAAATACCATCTATATGCTATTCTCAAATTTATATTTCTTGCTTGGACCTGTCTCCTGAACTCCAGACTCAGAGGGTCTATGTGACATCAATTCTTGAATACCTAAAATGTGTCTCTAACTTATGTCCAAAATTGAACTCTTGGTCTCCTCCGAATTTGCTCTTCCCCATCTCAGTTACTGGCAACTCCACCAATTGCTCAGGCCAAAAACATTAGACTCAACCTTGACTCCTCTCTGTCTCAAACTTCACATATAACATACAACTACTGTGGTATTATTAGTTGCATGTGCAAGATATATACAGACTCTGATTCACTACCACTACCATGGTCCAAACTCCCATTATCTCTGTCTGGGTTATTGCAATAGCATCCAGAGTGATCCCCCACAGGTGTCATCATAGCAGCAGATATCCTTTCACAACATAAACCAGATCATGTTACTTATCTGCTTAACATTCTCCAATGGCTCCCTGTCTCACTAAGAGTGAAAGCCAAAGTCCTTCTAATGACCTTCAAAACTCTATAGGATCTGGCCTCCTATTACTTCTCTGACTTCATCTCCTACTATTCTCCGTCCTCAGTGTACTGTAGCCACCTTTACGTCCTGCTTTTTCTTTAACATGACAGTCATATTCTAGCTTCAGGGCCCTTAGACTTGCTATACCCTCGCTTATCCCCATGGCTCATTCTCTCATATCTTTCAAGTCTTTGCTCAAGTATCTTGTCAGGGAATAAATGAATGACATGACATGAATTTGTGCCATAAGGAGGCATCAGAGCACAAGTGCCACATGCCTTTCTAACAGAAGTCAACACACAATTAACTTTCAACATTTATTGAGCATCTATTATATATAAAACAGGTGTCTATGATTGGTCTGTCTTAGTGAAGGGAAAGGTTGAAATAATCTTGTTGCTTTAGAAGGTTTTTGAACATTTTTAGTACATAATGGAACAAACAGCTGACTTCCTTAGTCATTGAGAAAGCAGTATCTATTAACAAACAAATACCTTGTTAGATAACTTAGGGCTTCCTCCTTTTGGCAACCAGAATCTAGAAACACAATCCCTTAATCCATGCAGTATTTAAATCACTGCAATATTAGAACACCTGGTTGTAGTCCTACTTTGACTCTTAGCTTAGTGGGTGACTAAATAAATCACTTCTCCTTTTACTGGCTCAATTCTTTTATTCCTATGATAAAATGTCTAATCTCATCTATTGCCGAATTCAGGTTAAGGTAACAGGTCAGTATATACTTGGGTGTTACAACTGGCACAAATATGTATGCATTGTGGAATTTGAGAATAAAAAGTCTTTTTAGGGGCGCCTGGGTGGCTCAGTCGTTAAGCGACTGCCTTCAGCTCAGGTCATGATCCCAAGGTCCTGGGATCAAGCCCCGCATCGGGCTTCCTGCTCCGCGGGAAGCCTGCTTCTCCCTCTCCCACTCCCCCTGCTTGTGTTCCCTCTCTCGCTGTGTCTCTCTCTGTAAAATAAATAAATAAAATCTTTAAAAAATAAAAAAAAATAAGTCTTTTTAAAATCTAAGAATTTATAAATCAGAGCTATTTAAACCTAGTCTTCAGGTAGTGGTAGACTTTAGATCTTTAGTCTTTTCATTTTTCAACCTTATTTTCACTAGCATGACCAATTCTATGATTGAACTCATAGCTTATTTTAGTTCACATCTGCTAGAGTCCAACCTACCTCAAAACAGAGAAACATGATCGGCCTGAGTAATCAACCTGAGACATTAACATGTGTAGCTCACCTCAGAAATGGATTTGAGAGTAAGAGAGTGGGGAGAAAAAAGGTAGTATTGAAGGAAGAGACAAAAATTATTAAAATGGCTTAATTCAATCTAACACGTTTATTGGGTGCAAAGCACTATGGTAGTCATTTTTAGTAATGCCAAAATAAGCAAGACAGTCACCGCCATCAAGGACTCTAGAGTATAAGGTGAACTAAGAAGTGGTGCATAAATTACTAAAATATACAGAGTACATAAAGGAAATACGAGAAGAGAAAAAAAACACCATTAATTAAGGACATTTTAGTACGTCAGAGGCAGTCACATATATTGACTCACATATATTAACAGCCCTTTCAAAACTTCCAGGTAAGCTGAGGGAGGACAGGTAACTTGTTCAAGGTCATTCAAGCTAGAAAGTGTATACTGGCTTTTGTCCCCAACCCAGGTTCCAAAGCCTACCCTCCTTTCAGGACATCATTGCTAAGAGGGAGATCCAAGGAGGAGTGGAAGGGGATTAAGTTATGAACGGATACTCCTAACTGCGGTGGAGGCAACAAAGAGATCAGAAAAGCTGTTTGGGGCGGCTTGTGAGGTGGGCCTTGAAGGATGAATCGGAGATTGGCCGGGCCGATGTGGGGAAAAGGGAGCGACTTTGAGCGAAAGAAGTACTGAGAGCTGCTGGCTCATCTCCCAGTTCTTCGACTGGAGGAGTCGATCTGGGTTGAAAAACTAACGTCCGGTGGGTCTTTTCCTTTGGGCTTTTCATCAGTCACCAACTTCGCCGTTAGGAATATATTATTTTTGTAACTTGAAAAATCTCAATGTTTTAAAAGCGACCACTGAGTCCCTTGCACGGTGGGCGGAATCCTGCCGGCACCCCTGGCACACCCCCTCTTTCCGAGCTCCTCAGCCACGCCACCACCTGGGGAGCGTTCGTCCCCGAGGAAGGGCGCTCACCCTCGTGGGCTTCTCGCCTGCGGGAGCCGGGGTCCGAGGCAGGGTCCAGGCCGGGGTAGCCCGGGCAGAGGCGCGCGGGCCCAGCGGGGGCGGGGCGGCGCGCGGGGCGGGGCCGCGAGCGCACCTGCCCGGGGCGGCGGGGCTCGCGGCGTCTGCGCGGACCGACGTGCCCCCCCCCGCTCCCGCCTTGCCGTGTGTTTACGTGGAGACGAAGATGGCGGCGGCGGTGACGGCGTTGCCCGTGCGGCTGAGGACGGTCAGCCAGTGAGCGCGGAGACTGGTTCCACGCCGGGCGGGGGGGAGCGCCAGGCCCGGCCCTGCTCCTTAGGCGGCGGATCTTGCGGTCCCACCTCTATCGGAATCGACCTTTCCTTTTTACCCCCGACCCTCTCCCTGTCTTCCCCCAGCTTTCCCTTCAGAGGCCATGGAGGACGAGGAGAGACAGAAGAAACTGGAGGCCGGCAAAGCGAAGGTAAGAGAGCCGGAGGCTGTTGGGCCCGCGGTGGGAGGTGGTGGCTGGAAAGGGGTGGGAGAGGGCCTGGCAAACGGAGATCGCAGGAGCTCGGTTCCCTGCCCGGGAGGGAGGGGCTGCAGGACCTGAATTTTCCCCTTGCCCTCTACTCTCCTTTTTCCAATTGAAAAAGCCTGGTGGTGTTACTACCTAGCAGATGATACTTCCGTGATGATTGGGTGGTGTGGCTTCTTTCTTGTGAATGCTCAAATAAAACCCTTCCTTTACCGTATAGCTATAAGCTGGTATTTATTGGTTCTAAATCTCCAGCCTTTCGCTGTTTTAGGGAGTTTCCTGGGTAGTGCAGGCATTGTGCTTTTCAGGGTGGGGATTTAGGGCTTTTCTTTATTTGGTGGGGGATTTGTACGCCGATCATCAGCTTAGCTTTCTCTGGTGGCACGCTGGCACTGTTGTGTGTGTGATTGGCCTGTGACAGCTGCCTTAGCGGTGGCTTGAGTGTGCCACAAGTGCCAGCTGTGAAGTTCGCCTTAGGGGCGTTTTAGAAGCATAGCTTTATATGTTTGTGTTTGGAGGTCTTTGTCATGGCATGCGCTTTTGTATTGTGTGGAATGTTAGTGCAGTCTGTGAATGGAACGGCGGGGGACGAAAGGTACCGTATTCTAAGCCATCTATGGAATTCCTGCTTCAAATAATTGAATTGTTATATATGTCTCAGAGAGTCCCTATTTTATGCCTGCGTGAAAGAAAAACTGTAAAGCAAACAGTACAAGACTATAAGCAGGTATTACTCACTGGGCTTCGTGAAAAATTTGATATAGACAAGGTATAAATTAAATAGCGTACTTCTTTTAAAAATTACATATTCGAGCATATCTTCTAGCTGGTCTCAAAGGCCCCCTTCCTCCGTTATGACGACGTTACCTTTTATAGATTATATTCTGCCTTATTAGAGATAATTGTTAGCAATCATACTTGGACCACGATTAAATTATAATATAGTTAACTGTTTTTCTTTCTTCCTCTCCTTTGCTCCCTCCAAATAAAACAAAGGAGGCGGGCTCCATGATTTCAGTAATCATTGAAGGGCCATACTGTAGAGATGCCACAGTAGATGCTCAACACAAGTTTCTTAGATGAGTATGCATATAAACTAGCTTCATATTTCTGAAGTACAGTTGGCTTTCCCATAAGTCCCTTCTATCTAAGATCAAAGCTTGAGTGCTTTTATATTACCTGGTAGATTATTACTTTAAAATCTGTAAATGGTGGAAAAGGGGAAGCAAGACCTCTTCAGAAGCCCAAAGTTGATTATATTTCTGTAACCTGAGGGTCTGAGCAAGCTCTGAATCCAAGAAGGTGGAGGTAAAGTGTGTGCCTCCTTTGGAAACCATTGATCTTCTAGTTAGACATTTTGTTTCTTAATTCAGAGTTTGTATTGCCTGTCCCCAGAAGTATGTTTCCTAAAGATAATGCATGAAGCAGTCCTACAAAATATTCTTTACTTTGGATGATACATATCATATCAGAGGATTTATTTAAATTGACTTGGCCAAAAAAAAATTCTATTTTCTTTGTGTGTATGTGTGTTTTTGTCTGTCCTTCAAAACTCTGCCTTTGGGGTGAAAATTTTTTTCTTTTGATATTCACTTTTATTGTAGAAGATTATCGTTTTCTAGAGTTGAGCCCAATTTTTCTAGTCAGAAATAAATCTGTCAGATTTATAAGGCAAGATATGTTTGCTGGAACATTAGCTGTACAATCTAAAAACACTGGAAACAACACTCAAAGAGAATATTAGAATAATTATTTTCTAAACCGTATCATGTAAGTGCAATGGAATATTATGCAGTCACTAAGATTATGAAGACCAATATGAATATGAGAAATAGAATGAAAATTGCATCATTAAAATTAGTGTATACATTATTCCATTTGTTTAAACTTGTGTGCTTTTAGATTAAGACTTAAAAAATTTGTAAAGTCATTCAGCAAACCTTTGTTGAACTGTTTTATACCAAAAGTTGGAAATTCAGAGGTGGTGTCAGTCTCTTTTCTCAAGTTGCTCACAGTTTAGTGGGAGAGACTAGACACTGGGTAGTAAGTACAATGAGAGAGGAGGTACAGTAGGATTTGGGGTGAATTTTTTTCATTTGTAAAAGTGCATTAAATACTGCTACCTTGTTTTTGAGACTACAAAGAAGGCTCTTGATGTTAAGGCAGCCAATCATGGTGCCTACCATATAAAATACTTGCTTAATGAATGAATGAGCAGAATGACTATAGTCGTTTGTAGGTACTACTTTACTAGAATATTGTAATTTAATAGCAGTAATCCAGAATTCTCTTAATTGAAAGTCTGTTATTGCTGGCATCAGAAATCACTTAAACTGATCATTTCTTTTTTTTTTTTAGATTTATTAATTTATTTATTTCACAGAGAGAGACAGCAAGAGCCGGAACGCAAGCAGGGGGAGTGGGAGAGGGAGAAGCAGGCTTCCCGCAGAGCAGGGAGCCCGATGTGGGGCTCGATCCCAGGACCCTGGGATCATGACCTGAGCTGAAGGCAGATGCTTAACGACTGAGCCACCCAGGCGCCCCTAAACTGATAATTTGTAAAACTTATTTAGAAACTTGGCTTTCTGAATGTCTTATTTGTTCATTGAACTTAAATATTGTATTTGATAATCTGATTTTATGAACCATAACTTTTTAATTTTTTTCGTGGTGTTTGGTAAGCTGATCATTGAAAAATTTCCTTTCTGTATCTAGATTTTATAAATGATTATTTTTTATGGCTTGTTTGCAGTACAGTATGCTTTATAAAATAGCAACCAAAATCTGCAATGATAGAATAAATTCTGGTATATGTAGCCATTAAGATAGTGCTATAAAGACTTTTTGAGTTGGGAAAATGTCCACAAATAATGTCAGGTTAATAAAAATGTTATCATATAAAGTATATGTACATATATATGAAGACACCTGGAAAAAATGCACTAAGATGTAAATGATGGCTATCTCTGGGTGCTGGGTTATTGGCAATTTTAATTTTCTTTACACTTTAGTATTCTCCAAATTCTCTATAATATTTCTTTTAGGATCAGTAAAAAAATGCTTAAAAATCATTTTTAAATACAGTAAAAGCTTATCAAATACAGCAGGATGAAGAACTCATCCTACTGTATGGTTATTATAGAGAATAAAAAAATGAGGCACAGAAAAGGTAGGTTTCCTAAAGGCCCTCACTTTGGTATAGTTCTGCAACTAATTCTTAATTCCAGTGTTGCTTATATTACATAGTTGGGAGAGCCTGTATTATTAGACTTGCATAGACTTCTTTTCCGTTTTGTAATTCTTTTTTCCTTTTTGTCTGTTCTCAATGCCATGGTCATACTTGTCTTGCCTTGCTCCATCTCATCTGCCTCTTTCCCTAATTTGCTGTTTGAGATTTGCTGTGACTACAAAACTCAGTGAGTTTGATAGAATGGTTTATAAAAATCAGAGCCAGTGGAGGCCAGTGAGTGGGCTTTATGATAGTTCAGTTTTTCTACTTGTTGGTTTTTTGGTTGCTGTTGAGTCCTCAGCTACTTCCTCAGTGTTAATATAGCAAGAAGCCTGACCCATGGAGATGTGAGACATTACTGCATTATTAAGTAAATATTTTCAGAGCTGGGCTAATCCCATTTACAAGGTGCTGATGGGGATGGCACTACATAGGCTGTCTTTGTGTTAAACTACTTTTAAATGACTTCATTTTTCTCCAAGTGAAATTATTTACACTGTTATATAAAGGAAGTATTGTAATATTAGTGAACAAAATTAGAGGACAGTTGGGTATTTAGTATTAATTAATGTTACTACTATAAATTCACATTGGGTATACTTAACATTCTATTCATGTAGCAGAATTCAGTAAAACCAAAGTTTTGTACCAGCTATTCAGCATTGTATATATTTGGCATTATTTGTTGAATAATCATTAAAAATTTTGCCTATTGCATTCAGTTAATTAGTAATTATATGATTTTTATTTGTTTAATGAGCATTTTCAGTTTGAAAAGCAGTGCCAGTTGTATGCAAAAAAGGACAGGACTCTATGCAAGCTGTGTATTAGGTTATTGATAGCTGGACTTTTCAATTACTGTTTATACTCTGATAGACAAAGTTACTTATGGTGCATAATTGTTCTTTGCGTATTTCAGATACACTACACCACCACTAAGAAAGTTGCTCTTCATTCTTGTTTCTTTAAAACTTTCTAGTTGTTTGTGTGTGTGTGTGTGTGTTTTTGTTTTGTTTTGAGTAAGGTCTACGTGGGGCTTGAACTCACAACCTCAGGATCAAGAGTTGCATGCTCTGCCACTGAGCCAGCCCGGCACCCCAAAAACCTTGTAGTTTTTTATTCCTTATGTGTCATAGCTTACTTAGCTTCAGAGTGGATACAGCAGTTTGATACCTTTATCGTCATTTTTTTCCATCATCATTTATTCTAACCGTTGTGCATTGTGACTTAAAAATTAATTCATGACCTTCAGGCTTTGTTGAAAAACAAAACAAGACATGTTTTTTAGATTATGAGCCTTAAGAGGGATAATATGGAGAAAAGTATGGGCAGAATAGTCTTTTTAAAGTGAATAGTGAAGAAAGGTTTCTAAAGCAAATCCAAGAAGTGGCAGGAAGTGGGTGAAAGAGTGGTAAGATCTAATGAAGAGAGACTTACCAAAGAGGTCTGTGGTGTCCCATCAGTGAAAGTGAAAGTTGAATGAGCACATGGAAGAGAGGAAGTGAAAAAGATAGGATATATCCAAGTGGCTAGAATATGACAAGATTGGGCAGGAATTATTTTTAAACAAAAATACCTCTTACCTTTATATATAAGGTTTGTAGGAAGAGATAAACTATGACTGTAAAATACCTATTATAGGCTACTAATTATTGAAATGTAAGTAAATTTCTAATATGGAACTAGAAAATTTTCTCATGGTAAATTGTTAAACATTAAATGATAAGGAACATTATTTAAATTTTTTTATGATTCCACTAAAGTTGAAATTAGTCATCGTATTTCATTGGTTAGCATCTCTTTAAAACTTTAATTTGGAAAAACTTCAAAAAAATTTTAATTTTATTTATTTATTTGACAGAGACACAGCGAGAGAGGGAACACAAGCAGGGGGAGTGGGAGAGAGGGAACACAAGCAGGGGGAGTGGGAGAGGGAGAAGCAGGCTTCCCGCTGAGCAGGAACCCTGATGCGGGGCTCGATCCCAGGACCCTGGGACTATGACCTGAGCCGAAGGCAGACGCTTAACGACTGAGCCACCGAGGCGCCCCAAAACTTCAAAATTTTAAAAAGTTTATTTATAGAGGTTGTTTTGCATCTGGGGTATATATGTGTGAGAATTTGTAATACAGCTATTTGGCATACTAGAAAAGACACTAGGACTTTGGAAACATTTATTTGCTTATTCAGCTGACATTTTTGAACGCCTACAGCTGCAACTATGGACTTTTACTTAGCAAGCATTTATATAAATTATCACAAATTCTGTGCTTTATTGTCTATGGGCATAATCCTGTTGCAGGACATGAATCTCAAGAGGTGTTTTGGAGAACAAATGAGATAGTGATTGAGAACTTAAGTTCTGGTGCGAGATACAAAGAAGCTATGATTTTTAAAATTGAGATGAAATTCACCTAACAAAAATTAATCATCTAAAAATGAACAATTCAGTAACATTTAGTAAATACACATTTCGCAACCACTGATTCCATTTAGTTCCAAAACATTTTTATCATCCCAGAATAAAACCTATATATTAAGCAGATAGTCTTCATTCCCTCCTTCCCCCAGTCCCCAGCTACCACGTCTGCTTTCTGTTTCTATGAGTGTACCTATTCCAGATATTTATTACAAATGGAATCCTATAATATTTGATCCTTACTGTCTGGCTCTTTTCATCCATGCATCCATACTTCATTCCCTTTTATGGCTGAATAATATTCCATCGTATGTAACATTTACTGCACTTGATGGGCATTTGAGTTGTTTCCGCTATTTGGCTATTATGAATAGCGCTACTGTGAACGTTCACATGTAAGTATCTGAGTACCTGTTTTCATTTCTCTTGGAATTGCTGGATCATGTGTTTTTTGAGGAACTGCCAAACTGGATTTCCACAGCATCTGTAACATTTTACATGTCCACCAGCAGTGTATGAAGGTTTCAGTTCCAGTTTCTCCATATACTCACCAACACTTATTGTTTTCTGTTTTTTTATTATAGCTGTTCTAGTGGGTGGAAAGTGGTATCTCCTTGTGTTTTGATTTGTGATTCCCTAATGACTGAGGATGTTGAGCATCTTTTCATATACTTTCTGGCCATTTGTCTATTTTCAGAGAAATGTCTATTTAAGTCCTTTGCTCATTTTTTAATTGGGTTGTTGCCAATTGCTATATAATATTAGCTATTGTATGTATTTTTTCTATATGCAAGGAGAGAGTGAGAATACATGTGCTCAGGCAGATAGGAGAGAGGGGTAGACAGAGAGAACCATACATCTCAGTAGGATTATCTTCCATTTGCTTTTTTTTTTTAAAAGACTTCTAGGCTCTTCCAAAATTTAAACTCTTGCTTTGAATAATAGGTTCTAGGTGAATTGATTAGAGCATGATACAGAAGTTTGAGTTCTCTGTGGGCCATTGAGTCATTTCATTCCATGACCAGCTGTTTTACAAGAGCATGCAGTTGGTCAAAGGGACACCTGTTGGATTTTTGGCTTGGACATTACCAAACCATTTTCACTGTGGTAACAAAATAACCTAGTCTTGTTCAGTAACAAAAAGGCCTGTCATTTTCATATGTGAACACAGTATTTCACTAGTATAACATATTTTTGTTTTGACTTTTAAGGGATCATTTCTTAAAGCCCCCAAAGATATTATTTTGACTTGTAAAAACTACACTAAACTTTACTATTCAAAATCCTAATCTATAAAGATTCGAATTTGTAAATTGTATTGATTGAATAGGTTCTCTGGTTTACAGTTCTCTGAAAAACAGGGTGTAAAATCACTTTCTTGCTCTCCCCTTTTTTTTCTTCTCTTGATACTGAACACACTACAAAATTCCTTATTCACTAAGAATCATTTATTATGGGCTCTGTGATTAAGCTGTATTTATTCCTCAGGAGTTTCACTTTTACTCAAGTTGATGTTGTCTTATTGTTTCCCCAGGGAAGATAGATAGGGTTAGGGACCAATTATAACTAAAAATACTTGTTCTCTATCAAAAATCAAATTTAACGTATGAAAGTATATGAGGGTGATACAGGGAATTGCGATGTACTTAGGGCAATGATCCCAGTTAATTACCACACCATTTATGGTCTGTTGACTGTTATGTATATGTTGATTTCTTAAGTCAAATAGGTACATACTCTAAAGGGAAAGGTAATAGAAACTGTTTAAAAACTGCATTAGCAAGTATCTGCTGGAAGTTTATATATGAAATAATGGGTTTTGGCTAAAAGTTATAGAAACTATTTTCTATTCATAGACAACTTAAAAATATTGGAAATATTTTTATGTAAAATCTTTTACATTTATCAAGTTAGTATTTAAATTTTGGTTTGCATAAATTCCTTTTGTAATGAAAATACATGTCTGATCATTTTTACTCAGTGACTTCCCTGTAATAAGGGAACTCTCATTTTTCCACTTCAACCAATAGCAATTTTTATAATAGAGTTTGAGAAGAAAAGATAATTTGGGATGGAGATATATATATATTAGTTGAGAAGAGTATATATTTTAAAATTCAAAGGGTAAAATCCAATGTAGGTAATTTTAATAGGCCTCATGTTTTTATTTATTTATGTATGTATTTATTAGCGAGAACGAGCAGAGCAAGCTGGAGAGAACATGAGTGGCAGGGGAGGGGTAGAGGGAGAGGGAGAAGCAGGCTCCCAGCTGAGCAGGGAGCCCCCTGCAGGGCTCCATCCAGTCAGAGGACTCTGGGATCATGATCTGGGCCAAAGGCAGACAGGCAGACACTTAACCAGTTGAGCCACCCAGGTGCCCCAGTAGGCCTCAGGGTTTTAATCTTAAGACAGAAGAGTCTATATGTAGTCTTTTTTCCTTTAGGATTTGGATTTAAACTTTTTTAATGTTCTAGAGTTCTTTTCTATCTCATGTGCAATCATATTTCAGAGGCGTAGTAGTTTATACCTATTCAGAAGGCATCTCAGTTGAAAACTAAAATCCTTTGAAGTATTGTGCGACTATTTTCCTAGGTCCTGCAAGCTTGTAACCCAATCCCATTCGTTTGTTTGTTTTTTAAAATTCAAAATCTGTCTCATACTTAGCCTTTTTCTTCTCATTCTAACACCATTCACTACCCAGTGAAACCAGGCCCACTTTACCTCACCTTCTATTTGGTTTCCCTGACACTCTCCTTAACCTTTCAGATCCAGCCAGTTACCACATTCTGCTAATTTTACCTTCTAAATATTTCTTGATTTATCCACACTTCTGTTCCTACCTTATCGCTCACATGGGCAGTGGGAAGTTTGACGGTGGAAGAAAGAATATGAATTCGATAGTAATAGTAGCTACCAGTTCTGGAGCACTTTCTAATGCTAGGCATTATGCTAAGGGTTTTATTTATTACCTCATTTAATCCTTATAACTGTTCTAAGAGCTGTGGATACTGTTGCTATCCCTGTTTTATAGGTGGGAAAACTGGAGAGGTTAAGTGATTTGCATGTCATAGTGGCAGGGCAATGATTTAAACCTAGTTGTCTGACCAAAGAGATTGTGTTCTTAACTTCAATCCTACATAGGCTCTTAGATCTTTGATCAGTGTTTAGGAGGTAGGTTTGAGAGGCCTTGGTAATTGGTTGTAAAGGGTAAGGAAGATGCTATGGTCTGAATGTTTGTGTTTCCCCAAAATTCGTATGTTGAGATCCTAACCTCCAACGTCATAGTATTAGGAGGTGGGGCCTTTGGGAGGTAATTAGATCGTGAGGGCGGAGCCCTCATGAATGTGATTAGTTCCCTTCCAAAAAATATTTCTTGCCTCTTCCATCATGTGAGGTTACAGCAAAGAGATGACCACCTATGAACTAGAAAGTGGGCTCTCGCCGGATCCTAAATCTTCTGGCCCCTAATCTTAGACTTTAGCTTCCAGAACTGTGAGAAATAAATTTCTTTATATACTACTAAGTCTATAATATTTTATTATAGCAGCCCAAACAGGCTAAGGCAAGAGTTGACTCTAGTTTTCTGACTTGAGCAACTGTAAGGAGGTAGGTGCTAGTCTCTGAGATAAGGAAGATGAACGTATTTGGGGGAAGAGAAGAGTTTGAATGAAATGGATATCTGAGATAGGAAATGTGGGCATATTTGGAGGGAAACAAATATTTGAGTAAGATGAAAATGAGTTTTGTTTTGGATATGTTGAGTTGGAGGTCCTTATAGGACATCCTAGAGGAATGGTCCAGTGTAAAATTGAATGTGTCTGGAGCTGAAGACAGAAGCCCATGCTAGAGATAAATATTTGGTTTAAAGATACTAGCAACACTCTGGAAGTGAGAAGTTTAGTCAGGAAGAAGACTAATGCAGACTTGAGAGTTGAATCCTGTAGAAGCACCTGTGTTTGTTTGCTTTTGTAGAAGCACCCATGTTTAAAAGGCAGGTGAAGAAGTATCTGCAAAGAACACTGAAACATAAACTGTTCACAAAGCTAGAAGACAATGATGTCTGTGAAACTGAGGGAAGACAGAGTTTCAAGTAAGGAGGAGTACCACTAGTCAAAAATGAGAAATCAAGTGTGATGGAGACTTGAAAAGTGACCATTAGCTTTAGCAGCCATTGGTCAGAAAGGGAAATGTAGATTCCAGTTTAGGGAATGAATGGGAATCAGGAAAAGGTGGTGTATGCTACCTAATTTTTCAAAGTTGTTGTTGTGAAAAGCAGTATAATTGTAGTGGTAATGAGCTTAGACTAGACGAGACCATCTGGAATCAAATCATGGCTCTGCCATTTTTAGCTTTGTGACTTGAGGCAAGTTACTTAACCTCTCTGTGCCCCTGCTCCCCATCTGGAAGATGAGAATAATAATAGTACCTGCCTTGGGGTTATTATGAGAATTCAGCTAATACTTATAAAGCACTTAGAATATTGTCAGACTATGAAAAGTGTTCAAGAAGTATTAACCATCATCATTATCCTTTTCATGCTGGAGCATAGGGGATCAAGCTACATAGCAGAAAACTAGATTGGAGAAATAGTCTGGGATCAGATAATGAGAAGCCATATGTACTCTTTAAAATAGTATGGATTTTATCCTAAAAGTAGCAGAAAACTGTTAAAAGAATATATATTTGATATGTTTAACCTTTGAAGAGGTTATTCCTTTCCAAAGAATATATCCCATGGTCAAGTAGGTATGCTGCCACCCGGTGGCAGTTCTGTTATTGCTATATAGATGAAGCAGTTAAACCATTTTTTAAAAGATTATAAAATATTGATTTGATTAATACAGCTAAATGTAAATCAAATAGCCAAATTCAAGTAAGGCTTTTTTCTTTTATTTTTTTAAGATTTATTTATTTGAGAGAGTATGTGAGCAGGGGGAGAGGCAGAGGGAGACAGAAAGGGAGAGAGAATCTCTAGCAGACTCCCTCCTGAGTGTGTGTGTGTGGGGGGGATGGGCAACATGGGGCTTGATCCCACGACCCTGGGATGGTGACCTGAGCCCAGGCAGCCTGGGCTTTTTTATTTTCAAAAGCCTAGTATTATTTAAGTGAAGGAAAGAAGATAGAGGGTTATTATAAAGATAGATTTCAAAGGAAGGTAAATGAAATATAGTTGGGCCTCATGGGAAACTGAAAAGGCATTTGGAATCAGTGCTGTTCTCTACATCATCTGTTATCTTTCACAATATCTGATACTCCTCTTGTTGTAGATCAGCTTCCTTTGCGTGTACATCAGTTTACACATGACCAGAAATTATGAGTCCCCACATCTGTTCTATTTAATGAAGTTGTTTCTCACTATATACACTTTAAGAAAAGAAGGAGGAGAGAAAATTTATTTAAGTAGTGGAAGCCTGTCTATTCATAGAATAAGCATCTAGGCTAGCGGTTCCCAAACTGCAGCACAACAGAAGCACTTGGGAAGCTTCAAACAATTTTGAATCCTAGGTCACACTTCATCCCGAAATCAGAATATCTGAGGTGGAGCCAGGACTTACTTTTTGTTTTGTTTTTTAGAGAGAGTGAGTGAGTGCAGGGGTGGGGGTGGGGGAGAGGGAGCCGACAACCCTGAAATCACGACCTGAGCTGAAATCAAGAGTCAGACGCCCAACCGACTGAGCCACCCAGGCGCCCCTGGACTCACTATTTTTTTTAAAGATTTATTCATTTGGTGGGGGGTAGGGGCATAGGGAGAGAATGTTCAAGCAGACTGCATGCTGAGCACAGAGCCCGACGTGGGGCTCAGACTCACGAACCATGAGATCACAGCCTGAGTCAAAACCAAGAGTTGGACACTTAACCAACTGAGCTACCCAGGCACCCCAAGACTCATTATTTTTTGAAAGATCCTCAATATGTAGTAGAGTTACTGATCCAGTAACATCATCACTATGTGTGATTCTGCAACACTGAGTGATTGTATATCATGAACTGTCATATGCCAGCTACTTTCCTTTGTGTGCAGCTGAAGAAGTAGGGATGATATATGTCAGCAGGAAAACAGCAGAGAAAAGTATTTGAGTCTGCAACATGACTAGTAGGTTTATCATGTAAATTGTACTTTATGGTTGATTTTAGGGATATTTATAGATTTATATGATTATTGTATCGTGCATGTAAGATGCATCTCCCCTCTGTTGTCTTTCTGGACATCTTTCTTGCCTCCTTGTTCCCTAATTCTAGAAGAATTGAATTGACTCACTTTTTTTTTTTTTTTAAGATTTTATTTATTTATTTGAGAGAGAGGATGAGAGGAGAGAGGACATGAGAGGGGGGAGGGTCAGAGGGAGAAGCAGACTCCCCGCCGAGCAGGGAGCCCGATGCAGGACTCGATCCCGGGACTCCAGGATCATGACCCGAGCCGAAGGCAGTCGCCCAACCAACTGAGCCACCCAGGCGCCCAATTGACTCACCTCTTTTCTCAAACTAGAGCAGCAGGAGAGACCCGGGTGTCATGGATGGTAGGAGCACTGGCTAATTTCCTCAGAAGAAAGTTCTGCATACTTTAGAAATACCTAAATTAATTATGTTTCACTTACAAGAGGATAAATATAAAATGTATAGGTAAGGGATGCCTGGGTGGCTCAGTTAATTCTTGGTCTCAGCTCAAGTCTTGATCTCAGGGTCATGAGTTCAAGCCCCACACCCAGTGTGGAACCTACTTAAAAAATGTATAGGTAGGGTAAATGATAAAAAAAAAAAAAACAAAAAAAACCTACCTTTATACTTACTACCCAGCTTAAGAAATAAGCAATTCAAATACATTTGAAAATCTAATCCCAGCCACTTGACACCTCAGGTAGCTACAGTTCTGAATTTTATTTATCATTGCTTTGCTTTTCTGTATCACATATATATACATAAGCAGTTTGTTGGTTTTCCTGTTTTTGAACTTAATGGTATCATGTTGCAAGCGGTCTTTAGTGATTTGCTTTATGTTCAATGTTATGTAAAGAGTGTTCACTCCTGCATAGTATTCCATTATTGGAATTTGCCCCAGTACCAGTGAGCATTTGGGTTGTTTCCAGTTTTTTTGTTGTTACAAACATTGCTGCTGTGTTAGCTTTTGTCCATCTTCTGATGCACAGCACGTGCCAAGGGCTTAGATTTGTGCAGAGATTGTGATCGCAAGGTCTATCAGTTCTTGGGGAGTAGTGACTGTGTGAGGGAATGAGATAGGAAGAGGAAATGAAGCGAAAAACAAACTGGTATTTGTGTGTTTATTATATACCTCATTACATCACATAAATGATCTCTGACAGATGTCCTTTAGAGCTGTTGATGGACACTGGATACCTGACAGGATGGGCCTTTGAACTGACCAGCTGTAGCAGTTCTTCCATTATTAAATTGAGAATTCCTGCAAAAGGAAGATACATGTATCAGAAGGAATAATAGTTTATAACCTGTGGCTTGTGAATGAAACCTCAAGTGATAAACTGGCATATATTTATGTTGCTGAGAGAGATAGTATTTGTTACAGCTATATCTTGGTTTAAGGATTCTTCTTTATAAGAGATGTACACTGCTTTTATTTATTTTTAAGGAGATTAAGCTTCATAATATGGAGAGACTAGATAAGATTGGGGCAGAGTGCCATTATTCTCACTGTTCCTTGTTAATAACTGAGGTGACAGTGAAATGAAACAGGTAGATGGCATGTGAACAGTGAAGATGTAATGACCTGTCAGTGTTGGCAGTTATGCTTATGAGGTTTGGTAACCGTGTCTGGAGAGGCTGATGAAAGTGGCGAGGTCCCAGGACAGCATATTCCTGGGGCTCTGCCTTCTCTCTGCTTTTTGGAATGAGATTTGTGGTAGATGTGTATTATGTCCTTTAAAAAAATGGTGATATTAACTTATAAGTCCATGATAATTTTTATTAGCGAATATTCTTTACAGAATATTCTTTACAGATCTGAGGGGAAGGAGGCAGTGAAGATTTTTCAGAGAAGAAAACAATCACTCATAGTCTCAACCCACAAATAATCACTATTAGTTTGTTGATTCTTTGTTTCTGTGTATATTTTTAAACTTAACTTGAATCATACTCTGTGCAATTTTGGCTTCTTTTCCCCAGACTTTATGTTGAAAGCATTTTCTCACATTAAGTTTTTTTTGAAAACATTATTTTTGACAGTTACATTGTATGGTTATGCAATAATGTAACCATAGAACTGATGTGTCATCTTTTAAGAAAAATTATTTATTTTAAATAATCTCTACACCCAGTGTGGGGCTCGAACTCACAACCCCATGATCAAGAGTCACATGCTCTTCTGACTGAGCCAGACAGGCACCCCATTTTTTTAAAAAGAAACTATGCAGATGTTCTGAAATTCTGAGGAGTAATACCTAGAATTATTGTTTGGTGGTGCCTCTTTTTATAAAAAATAAATTATCAGGGCGCCTGGGTGGCTCAGTTGGTTAAGCGACTGCCTTTGGCTCAGGTCATGATCCTGGAGTCCTGGGATTGAGTCCCGCATCGGGCTCCCTGCTCGGCAGGGAGTCTGCTTCTCCCTCTGACCCTCCTCCCTGTCATGCTCTCTGTCTCTCATTCTCTCTCTCTCAGATAAATAAAATCTTAAAAAAAAAATTATCTTTTTTTATTCAACAAATATTCATTGAGAACCTATGTGCAGGCACTCTTCTAGACTTAGAGTATTATGTAGGCTTTGATTCTGATTAAAAACCCCTTTCCTCCTGAAGCTTGCTATCTAGTTATTTGTTCTGAAATAAGTTAACTTCATATAATCAGTAACATGAGCCTAAAATAGTATTTTAATTATTTTAAGTACTTAGAAGAGATTTGTTCTAAGCACTATAAAGTAATCATTCTAATTTTTATTGCACATCTGTCTTTTTTCATTTGGGGTCATTTAGTAATAGATACTGTTTATTGATTTTCAAGTAATGGTTTTTGTGTGTTGTTGTTGTTTTTTAAGAGGGAGGGGGGAGGGGCAGAGGGCGAGGGAAAGAGGAAATCCCAGGCAGGTCGCACACCGTGTGCAGAGCCCAACACCGGGCTCAATCCCACAACCCTGAGATCGTGACCTGAGCGAAAACCAAGAGCCAGACGCTTAACCAACTGAGCCACCCAGCCACCCCTCAAGCAACAGTTAGGGAAAAAAAAAAAAAACAACTCTTGTAATGTAAAATTCTAACTTTTCCTCCTTTATAATGGAGAGTAGGAAGAGGAGAAAGGACAAAGAAAAATTGAAAACAGTTCTTCAAGAGAGCCCTTAAAACTGGAAGAAGTCTTTTATTTTTTAACGTTCATTTGTTTGAGAGAGAGAGAGAGTGTGTGTGCGTGCACCGTGCTAGCAGTGTCGATGCAGAGAGAGAATCTTGAGCGATTCCCCGTTGAGCATGGAGCCTAAGGCGGGGCTTGATCTCACGACCCTGAGATCATGACCTGAACTGAAATCAACAGTTGGACACTTAATTGACTGAGCCACCCAGGTGCCCCAAAACTGAAAGAAATCTTAAGAAGTCCTTCTAATCTATCTCTGCATTGTGCAGTTGAAGAAATTGGATTCTGCTGAGGGCAAATGGCTTGTCCAGTATCACAAAGCTAGTTTATTAGACTCTCTTTAGACATAATGATTCAGGATTCTATTATATGTCATCCATATTCTTTTTGAAATACTGTTTTCATTCAACAAATATTTGCATCTACTATGTGCCATACGATGAAATGTGTTAAAATATGCAAAATTAAGATGATTCCTTAGAGTGCAGAATCTCTTTTCTTCTTAAACATGAAGGTGTTCCAAAACCTAATAAAAAATCTACATTGAATGAGATTATAGAATATAAGTAAGACAGATGGCTCAGTAATGTAAAGTTCTGAGGTCTTTTCCGTATCTGATATTTTGGGGGCTATTTGGCACTGTTATTTTCCAACAGTTCGTGATACTGTTGGAAAATATGCTTCAGAGCATCCTTAAAATGTTGCTTTTGTCTTCCTTGCTTTTCAGTTGCCCCACATACAAATTGTCTTTGGGTCAACTGTTGTAATCTTCTTTTTGTTTTCATAGTTAGGCCCCTGGAGTTTTGTTGTAATAGTTTGTACAACATTCTTGTGCAGCATTCATTAAGGAATATTAAAAAGGCTTAAAGGCAGTACTGACAAGTACAAATAGTCACCATAATTAGAATTAATTAGGATTTCTTAAATTTTCTACAGCAAAAAACATAGAAAATGGCTCAACTCACAGCTGTTTTTGGAAACTGGAGCGACTAGATAACATTTTTAAAATATTTTACAATGTTCTCTTTTGGGTGTGTGTGTGTGTGTATTGTTGTTGTTGTGGGTGTTTTTTCCCCAGTTTTGTCAAAAAAGTATTTGTTGGTTTGGTGATTTCATGTATTCATGACTTTGAACTTAGTGTTCTAGAATTTGAAGTATAATGACAAATGAAGGAGAAAAAGGAACTCAATGCATGGAACATAAATTGGTATAATGGGAAAATACTGGATTTGGAGTCGGTGTTCTTACTCTGTTTTGCCACTTAACTGATTATGATCTTAGACAAGTAACTCATATTTGTCTTCAAATCTCAGCTTCATATTCTTTTTTCCAGTAGGGTATTTCCTCACTTCTCCCGACATCCCCAACCAAATTAAATCTTTCCATTGTAGGCTTTCTTTACTACCTATACTTTATCTTCAAGGCATTTTTTTCTCTCTCGAAATGATGTATTTCTGTGTTTTTCTATATTTGTTTAATTTGTTCTTCCGACCTGGATTACAATTCATAGGAGTATGGTGTGTATCTGTTTGATTCATTACTAACTGTACTGCCTTTAGCACAGTGCTGCATACGTGATAGGCAGTCAATAAATATTTTTTAAATAAATAAACTACTTAATACCTGTCCTATGCCAAGTTATTATCCTCACAGATCTAAAACTTCACCACCACACCTCTTATAGAAAGCTGCCTTTGAAAGTCATCAGAGAGGGAGAAAAACCATGAGACTTTTAATTCTAGGAAACAAACTGAGGGTTGCTGGAGGGGAGATGGGTGGGGGGATGGGGTAACTGGGTGATGGCCATTAAGGAGGGCATGAGATGTGATGAGCACTGGGTGTTATACACACTGATGAATTATTGAACTCTACATCTGAAACTAAAGATGGACTATATGTTGGCTAATTGAATTTAAATTAAAAAAAGAAAATTATTTTTAAAAAAGCTGCCTTTGAGAAAATCAGGGTATGAGAAGCTCCCATACCACCTCCTTAAAGATATATAGGAGTACTTTTGATTATGAAATTGTACACTAACTTTTATCTTACTTGCTTCCCACAACTCAGTGATGTAATAGGCTGGCCTTGACTAAAAGATCCTACTTGTAGGACCATGTATTTTGGTTCATGTCTAGCACAGTGCCTGGCACATAGTTAACACTCAGTGAACATTTGATAAACGTTATAATTAGTAGTTTTTTTGAAGTGCCATTATAAAAACTTGGCCTGTTTTTATACAGGATTTTTTAAGTTCCTTGTTTTATTGAGAATGATTACGTATAAGGTTATAAATATTGAACTTAAGGAATAAATTATCAGTCATTTTTGTTTAGTCGTTTATTCATGTTCTGGTCAAAGTAAGATATTTGCTTGAGATTTGAATTAGTTCTGAAAGACAAGTGTATGTGGACATGATATCTTTCCAGTAAATCTTGCAACTATTTCTGTGCCTACATATGTTAACATTTTTATAATTGGCTTCCAAATGACAAACACAGATGGCTGTAGTCTGAATTTTCAGCATGTTTTAGAATAAATGTTTTCCCAGTAATTTAAAGTGTATCATTTCAATATCAGATGATTAGCTAATTAAGTAGAGTTTCTGATTTTTGCTTATCTGCTAGCTTGCCACTTTTCAGATTTAAAATAAAAATAGCTTACATAGGTGTAAGAAATTAGACTTATGATCTTACTCCTCCCACGTTTTTATGAAATGGAACTCTTGCTGAAAAGCTATTCTGGGCATTATATATTTATTTATTTTTAAAATCAAAGTATAATTAACATAGTATTAGTTTCAGATGCGCACTATAATGATTCAACAGTTCTATACCTATACAAGTGTATTCTCATTCACCTTTATCTGTTTCATTCATCTCCGTACCCACCTCCCCTCTATAGTTTCTTCTCTGTATTTAAGAGTCTGGGTTTTTTGTCTCTATTTTCTGTTTGTTTTGTTTTTTAAATTGCACATATGAGTAAAATTATATAGTATTTGTCTTTCTTAGTCTGACTTACTTCACTCAGTATAATGCCCTCCAGGTCTACCCACATTGTCTCAAATGGTATGCTCTCGCTCTTTCTCTCTCTCTCTTTTTTTTTTTTTTTTTGAGAGGGAGAGCGAAGGAGGGAGGGGCAGAAGGAGAAGGAGAGAGAGAATCCCAAGAAGGCTCCACTCTTAGCACGGAGCCTGACACGGGACTTGATCCCACAATCTGAGACCATAACCCAAGCAGAAATCAAGTCAGATGCCCACCTAACTAAGCCACTGGCGCCATCTCATTTTTTATGGCTGTGTAATATTGCATTGTATATTGTACCACATCTTCCTTATCCATTTGTCTATCAGTGAACTGTTAGGTTGCTTCCATATCTTAGCTATAGTAAATAATGCTGCAGTAAACATGGGGGTGTATATATTTTTTAAATTAGTGTTTTCATTTTCTTTGGGTAAATACCTGGTAGTGGAACTACTGGATCAAATGGTAATTCTATTTTCAATTTTTTGAGGAATCTCCATACTGTTTCCCACAGTGGCTGCATCAATATGCATTCCCAGCAGCCATGCATAGGGTTTCCATTTTCTCCACATCCTTAGCAACACTTGTTATTTCTTGTGATTTTGATTTTAGCCATTCTGAAGGAGTAAAGTGATATCTCACTGTGGTTTTGATTTGCATTTCCCTGATGATGAGTGATGTTGAGTAGCTTTTTATGCATCTGTTAGCCATCTATATGTCTTCTTTGAGAAACGTCTATTCAGAACCTCTGTTCATTTTTTAGTCAGATTGGTTTTTTTGGTGCTGAGTTGTATAGTTCTGTATACATTTTTATGAAACAGAACTCTTGCTAAAAAGCTATTGTGGGGCATTCTTTTTGAGAATTAATTTTGTTTTGTTTTGCCTGATGGAGGAAGAGATGGTAAGAGGGATTATTTTGTGTTTTGATTCATTTAATTGCTGATTTTAATTCTAAGACCATGGAACTTTTCTAGATAATAGAATTAGATATGCCTGTTATATCATCTGAATTGTCTGGTTCTATGAAATAATGCTTAAAATAATTTTTTTTAGTGGTAACTTTTCTGTAAAAAGATAAGTTATCTTTTTTTCACTTAACATGTATTTTTTTTAAAAAAAGATTTTATTTACTTATTTGAGAGAGAGAAAGCAGGAGTGGGGGCAGAGGGAGAGGGAGAAGCAGGCTCCCTGCCGAGCTGGGAGCCTGATGCGGGGCTCGACCCCAGGACCCCGAGACCATGACCTCAGCTAAAGGCAGACGCCTAACCAACTGAGCCACGCAGGCGCCCCTCAACATGTATTTTTTTAGTATTGTTCCAGACTTTGAATATATAGCAGTGAACATAACAAAAGTCTTTACCCTCATGCTGTCTACCTTCTGGTTAATTGTTCTGAAAAAATAGTATGACTTTGTATAATCAGTAAAAAGCCTAAAACAATGTCTTGGTAATTTTATGTTCTTAGAAATGATTTGTTCTAAATACCATTCTACTTTTAATTCTACACCATTCTACCAGAAAACCATTCTACTTTTTAATTCTTATTTATTTATTTTAAGTAATCTCTATTCCCAAGTGGGGCTCAAACTCACCACCCCAAGATCAAGAGACACATGCTCCTCTGACTGAGCCAGTCAGGCACCCCGAAAACCATTCTACTTTTTATTCTATATCTATTAATAACTTTTTCATTTGCGTTCATTTAGTAATGGATACTACTGTCTGAGAGGTGTTTTTTAAAAAATCAGACTTTTTAAAATACAGTTTTAGTTTTCTCCTTTGTTATGTATTTGTACATAAAATAAATATTAAATATAAATTATATAACCCTACAAGTTGGAATTTTAAACAGAATATTCATCTTTGTTTTTATACTCTCTGCTCTCTGGGTATATTTTCTAACACAGACAACATGGAATTTTAAGAAGTTTCTGAGGTTGAACTTAAATATCAAGAATGTCATTATTAATGTTTTTCTTGGTTTTGTGTTCTCTCTGTGGGATCTTTTTAAAATGCTGTGCCTAGACTTTTGATTCTATTTTCAGATAATATGTAATAGTGTTTCAGTTGGTTTATTTTTAAGAATGAATTTAGTATCCTCCAAAGTAGTTTAAATGCATTCCAGCAGCTTAATAATGTACAAATAGAGGCAACTGGTCTTGCATCTGTTCCTTAAGCAGACATGAAGTAGGATAACAGGCTAGTTGCTAAATAACTGGGGAAAATTTTTAATGTGATATATTTTTACATTCTACAAGGTCAGTGATTGATTAGATATTTCTGACTTATGAGTTAGATGTCTTTATTAAGTAATCACTACTACATAGCTGTATCCTTTTTTTCATCTGCAACAGACAAAATAAGTATAAAATATGCTGTGTGTTATTCTATAAGTTCTGGTATTTGTCACATATTTTGATAGTTAATGATAGCAACATCATTAAGATTGTTTTAATACTTCATATCATAAGAAATTTACTGGCCATCTTTGTGCTTGGTCTAATTAATAGTTATATAATTAATATGCTGGTAGTAGATTTCCTTTTTTTATTTTTATTTTTTTTTTAATTTTTTATTTTTATGTTAATCACCATACATTACATCATTAGTTTTAGATGTAGTGTTCCATGATTCATTGTTTGTGCATAACACCCAGTGCTCCATGCAGAACGTGCCCTCTTTAATACCCATCACCAGGCTAACCCATCCTCCCACCCTCCCTCCCCTCTAGAACCCTCAGTTTGTTTTTCAGAGTCCATAGTCTCTCATGGTTCGTCTACCCCTCTGATTTCCCCCCTTCATTCTTCCCCTCCTGCTATCTTCTTCTCCTTTTTTTTTTTTCTTAACATATATTGCATTATTTGTTTCAGAGGTACAGATCTGTGATTCAACAGTCTTGCACAATTCACAGGGCTTACCAGAGCACATACCCTCCCCAGTGTCTATCACCCGGTCACCCCATCCCTCCCACCCCACCCCCCACTCCAGCACCCCTCAGTTTGTTTCCTGAGATTAAGAATTCCTCATATCAGTGAGGTCATATGATACATGTCTTTCTCTGTTTGACTTATTTGGCTCAGCATAATATGCTCCAGTTCCATCCACATCGTTGCAAATGGCAAGATCTCATTCCTTTTGATGGCTGCATAGTATTACATTGTATATATATACCACCTCTTCTTTATCCATTCATCTGTTGATGGACATCTTGGCTCTTTCCACAGTTTGGCTATTGTGGACATTGCTGCTATAAACATCAGGGTGCACATACCCCTTCGGATTCCTACATTTGTATTTTGGGGGTAAATACCCAGTAGTACAATTGCTGGATCGTATGGTAGCTCTATTTTCAACTTTTTGAGGAACCTCCATACTGTTTTCCAGAATGCACCAGCGTGCATTCCCACCAACAGTGTAGGAGGGTTCCCCTTTCTCCGCATCCCCGCCAACATCTGTCGTTTCCTGACTTGTTAATTTTAGCCATTCTGACTGGTATGAGGTGGTATCTCATTGAGGTTTTGATTTGGATTTCCCTGATGCCGAGCGATGTTGAGCACTTTTTCATGTGTCTGTTGGCCATTTGGATGTCTTCTTTGGAAAAATGTCTGTTCATGTCTTCTGCCCATTTCTTGATTGGATTCTTTGTTCTTTGGGTGTTGAGTTTGATAAGTTCTTTATAGATTTTGGATACTAGCCTTTTATCTGATATGTCATTTGCAAATATCTTCTCCCATTCTGTCGGTTGTCTTTTGGTTTTGTTGACTGTTTAGTAGATTTCCTATTTTTAAGGCCCAAAGGGGCTTACAGCTATTCTTATGCTTTTGTTCTTCTCTCAATGATCAAGTAGCTCAAAGTAAATTTAAGAATTGGTGGTTAGTAGTTGCTTCATATAAAATTTAGAAAATGTGTTGCATAAAAAAGGAAATTTCAGATGAGCATAAGGAAAAATACCTGAAATCTCCAGTCTAGAGAGATATCAAAGTTGTGGTTATATTCTTCCAGAATTTATATATGCCTATGTGTATAATGTTATTAAAATTCAAGCTAGTTAGAATTATTGAAGGCTGTGGGCCTGAGCCCTGCTTATCTTTGTTGAAAGAGATGCACACCATTTTCCTTTTATTAAAAAAAAAGATTTGGGGCGCCTGAGTGGCTCAGTTGTTAAGCGTCTGCCTTTGGCTCAGGTCATGATCCCAGGGTCCTGGGATCGAGCCCTGCATTGGGCTCCCTGCTCAGTGGGAAGCCTGCTTCTCCCTCTCACACCCTCCCTGCTTGTGTTCCCTCTCTCGCTGTGTCTTTCTGTCAAATAAATAAATAATCTTAAAAAAAAATATTCTTTTGCAGTATTATTTTATATATACCACTGTGTCATAAACATCTTTATTATTTTTTCACATATACTTTTTATATAAACATCTTTAATATTATTGATTATTTGCATTAACATTTTAATTGAGTTAATCCAGTGTTACCCAAAGTATGTAATGCATACTTCTGATTTTAGGTGGTGACAGGATATTTTAGGTGATAGCCTGATCCAGTATTAATTAATAGTGAATAGGGGCACCTGGGTGGCTCAGATGGTTGTTCGTCTGCCTTCGGCTCAGGTCATGCATGATCCTGGGGTCCTGGGATGGAGCCCCACATCAGGCTTCTGGCTCAGCGGGGAGCCTACTTCTCCCTCTCCCGCTGCCTCTCCCCCGCTCATGCGCGCTCTCTCTCTCTCTCTCTCTATCTCTGTGTCTCAAATGAATAAATAAAATCTTTTTAAAAATAAATAAATAATAGTGAATAGTATCATAAGAAAGTTAATACTTTTCCAGGTTTTTTTTTAGACCATCTGTTTACAGTAAGCCAAAAGTCTGTTTGATGCTCATATATCCTTAATACTCCTTTAACACTTGCCTGTTTCTCTTATAACCTTCAGCAGTAATACCTAGCTAAAATTTTGATAATGTAGTATTAGTTTTCATTACATTCATTTCTGTTTACTATTTTATTTAAGGAAATCACAAGTGATACTGGCTTTTAATTTATACCAGGATAGAAAGTCTCCTTTTAAAATAAATTTAGATAAGTACACTAGTGAAAACATGTTAAGTTAATGATAAGTATAGATGGCATTAGGACATGGCAAAAATCCTGATGATGATATGCAAGTGATTAGGGGATAGGAAGCACTATTGTTTGACATTTAAATTATTTCAAATTTTTTTCCCATTAGAAACAAGGCTGCAGTGATCGTTTGTGTAACTAAATCTTTTGCATGGACTAATTAAATTTAGTACAAATCAGTAGAAGTCCCAGAAATTTCACAAGGTAAACGCATTTAGACCTCTTATATTTTTATATAATCTAACACCCAGAGATTACACTCTTGCCAAGCTGTGAGTGAGAGCGCCTGTTTTCCCTATTCTACCTAACTCTGGGCTAATTTTTTTTCTTTAGACATGACATTTTCAGTTCTTCTTAATATTTGAATAGTATTTATTCAGAAGTACCTAATTTTTTTGCAATTCAGTAGTTATATTAAGGACTGTAACAACTGTCCTTTATTTAGTGATGGTTTGATTTTGTAAAGAAAATGATTCCAAAGATACTTGCTTTTTTCATAGTGGTGGTAAAGAAAAAGTATCTCTAATGATAAGGACAATGTCTTTTTTTCTGTAGCTTGCCCAGTTTCGACAAAGGAAAGCTCAATCTGATGGGCAGAATCCTTCTAAGAAGCAGAAAAAAAAGAGGAAAACTTCAAGCAGTAAACATGATGTGTCAACATACCATGCTTTGAATATTGAGCACTCACAGAGTGATGAAATGTACATAAATAGTTCTCAGAGGGTAGGAACAGCCGTGACTCCTGAATCCACAATAATCAAACGTGATGAGGTCTTCTCTGTTGAAGTAAGTATTCATCTAGATTTTTGAAAATTAGAAGTCTAAGTGGAAAGTTGTTGTAATGACAACACTCATTATTACCCTGTGCAGTTTTTGTGAGCTTAATTCAATAAACATTTATAGTACAACTATAATATAATACATCAAGGATTCAGCACCAAGGATACAAGGGTAAATATGACATTCTCTGCCCTTTAGGAAAGTCAAGTGGGGAAGGCAGATGTAAGGTAGTCTGTGTATTCTGATTAGCTATGGTAACAAAAATGCATATGGTACCCTAGAGTACCATGATTTGGGGGAATGCTAAATCGGCATAAGCTATCAGCAAAGAAGTAGCAAGGCAACCTCTGTGATGAAAAAGCAACATCCACAAGAACATGAAGCTATGATATGACTTGGAAACTGTAGGAAGTTTAGTTTTAAAAGCATCACAGAATGTTGGGGATGGGAGGATGGTAAAGGTGAGAGGCAGGAGATTGCACCTGGCCCATAGAAGGCCCAAAATAAAGGCTGATTTTCTTCTTCTCTTTAATGGTGTGATTTTCCAGAATAAGGCGATGAGGGAGAATTTAAAAGTGGATTGGGATGGTGGATGGGTTGGAGCTACCAACTAAAACCACGAGTAGAGAAGGCTGGGATGCTTAGGAGAAAGAGTGGTGTGTGAGACAGGTAATAATTATAATTTAGAGTGTACCCTGACATATTTATATGGAAACAGAAAGATTTAGATAATATATAGGATTTGAGCTTTATTCAAAAGGTTTGGGATGTTAAAGATTAGCTAAGAGTGGATCTTTTTGATATTCTCCTACTTAGAATTTGTTGAGCATCTTGGATATGTAGATTAGTGTTTTTCATCCAATTTGGGAAGTTTTCGGGCATTGTATTGTCAGATATTCTTTCTGCTCCTTTCTGTCCCCTCCTCTGGGTCTCCTATTATGCATGTTAGTATGTTTGATACTGTTGCACAGATCTCTCATGCTCTGTTCATTTTTCTTCATTCTTTTTTTTTAAAGATTTTATTTATTAAAAAAAATATTTATTTATTTGACAGAGAGAGAACACAAGTAGGCAGAGTGGCAGGCAGAGGGAGAAGGAGAAGCAGGCTCCCTGCTGAGCAGGAAGCCCAATGCGGGGCTCGATCCCAGTACCCTGGGATCATGACCTAAGCCAAAGGCAGATGCTTAACCGACTGAGCCACCCAGGCGCCCCTCTTCATTCTTTTTTAATCTTTTCCTCAGACTGCATAATTTCAATTGAACTATATATTAAAGTTTGCTGATTCTTCACAGATCTGTTAAGCCCCCTGAAATGAATTATTCATTTCAGTTATTTTACTTCTTTAAAAAATTATTTTTAAAAACTTTATTTTATTTTTTTAAGTAATCTCTACACCCCACATGGGGCTTGAACTCACAATCTCGCGATCAAGAGTCGCATGCTCCACCAACTGAGCCTGCCAGGTGCTCCTCTTTGGTTCTTTTATAGTGATGCTCTTTATTTTGTAAGGCAGTATCCTTATAGTTTTCTTCAGTATTTTAGATTTAATTTTATTCACTTATTTGACTCTATTTAAAATAGGTCATTTAAAGTCTTTGTATATGAAGTCCAGTATTTGTGTTTCCTCAGGGACCATTTCTACTGACTGTTGTTTTTTTCTATATGGGCCATACTTTTCCTTTTTCTTTGTGTATCTTGTAATTGTTTGTTGAAATCTGGATCTTTTAAATGATGTAAAATGGCAACTCTGGTGCTTGACGTGGTTTGAAGATGTATTTGTTATCTTTTTCTGCATAACAAATCAATGTTTGGGCTTCTCACTAGAGTTTTAGCATTTCCAGTGCAAAGAGTGTCTTGTTCACCATTTCATCCTTGGTAACACAGTTTTTAGTACACAATATACATTTAATCTATAGTTGTTTAAAAGGCATAAGTGAATCAGCCATGAGGACTTATGTCATGAAAGTATTTTAGATTTAAAAGAGGGTCATATAGGGGCGCCTGGGTGGCTCAGTCATTGAGCGTCTGCCTTCGGCTCAGGTCATGATCTCAGGGTCTTGGGATCGAGCCCCGCATCGGGCTCCCTGCTCGACGGGAGGCCTGCTTCTCCCTCTCCCACTCCCCCTGCTTGTGTTCCTTCTCTCGCTTTGTCTCTTTCTGTCAAATAAATAAAAAATCTTTAAAAAAAAAAAAAAAAGAGGGTCATATAAGTTAGGAACCCCTATGACAGAATTTTAGGATAGGGGTAAGCTTCTTTCTGTTCCTGGCATCAGTTACTACATCAGAGAGGAGGTAGACTTAGAACTTGGTATTGAGTGATGAATAAAATTTCCTTAAGTATAGATGGGAAAGGAGACAGTGATGGTTCATATTTGTTGAATGAAAAGGTGAAATATCTAGGTCTCTTTTCTCACTTGTAAATTGAGATTCTTAGATGAGTGGGTGAACAGTGAAAGCAGTGAAAATTTAAGTTTCCTCCTTGAGGAAACTTCCTAGTGGTTCTGAACTGAGGGAACCTCTTTCTAGTGGTTCTAAACTAAGGGAAGCTCAGAAAAGCCACTCACTTCATACCCAAATCCCAGGGTTGTAAGAATAAAACAGGAATGTCTTAGTAAGTGTTTTATAAGCTGCAGAGGTGTTAGTAACAATGAAGATTGTTGGGCGCCTGGGTGGCTCAGTTCGTTAAGCGACTGCCTTCAGCTCAGGTCATGATCCTGGAGTCCCTGGATCGAGTCCCGCATCGGGCTCCCTGCTCGGCAGAGAGTCTGCTTCTCCCTCTCATGCGCTCTCTCTCATTCTCTCTCTCTCTCAAATAAATAAATAAAATCTTTAAAAAAAAAAAAAAACAATGAGCATTGTTATTTTTCTTCAAGTTCTTACTACTTTTCTAGCATCAAGATTTGGTGGTTTTTTTTACCCTTTTTTTTTTTTTTAAGTAATCTCTAAGCTCATGTTCTACCAACTGAGCCAGGCACGCTGATGATTTTTCTTTTTGAAGAAATTGAACTCTTTGAGTGACATTTTAAGACTTTCTTTTATTTAAAAGAGACATAAGAATTAGAGGGATGATATCTTATTTGGTGCTTGTCTTACAAATGATTTGTAATGTATATAAGACCCTGTGTGAAAGTACCTCTTGATACATTTATATTTAGAAAAATGCTTTATGATAAATGTCAGGTGTGTTAGTTAGCTATTGTGATTCATAGAGTGAAAATTTTATAGGTTTAGGGGTGTATGGTTGGCTCAGTTGGTAGAGCATGTGACTTTTGATCTCAGGGTTGTGAGTTCAAGCCCCATGTTGGACACAGAGCTTACTTTTAAAAAAAATGAATAAAATAAAATCCACATACTTAAAGTTTTTTTTTTTAAATGCTTGAATAATTTTGCTAGTTTTTTAGTGATATTTTTATATGAATTTTCTATCATATGTTACTAATAGTAATGGGTTAATGAAGTACAATGTTTGGCGGGGGAGGGGAAGGCTTTAATGTAATTGGTTTTTATTTTTGTTTTAGCCAGAAAGTGAGATTTCAACTACGGCAGATGATTATAGTTCAGAGGTAAGAATAAGTAATATTATGTAGATTAACTTTTTATGTATTATTTTTGAAACATTAATCCTTTATTTCTCGCAACTCACCTGCTTATGTATTTTTATAAATATAATGAAGTATAGCATAACAAAATACAATGTAAATGACCTAGAAAACCTGAAGGTTATGTTTTTCTCTCTGTATTTTTTTCAGATTATTAACTAAGGTCTTAAATCTGTTTGAATAGCTTGGGCCTTAATTAGAGGCCTTTAAGTTTCTAGGAAAATGATATTGAGATTTAGGATTAATTATCATCATAAGGTATCCATATTCAACACAGTAAATATTTCATTATACATATACTATTTCACATTGTGAGTGATGCTTTTTACAAATGCTTTAATTCTATATAATTACATAAATTCATTTGTTGAAATTAATGCTGCAATAGTGATTTTTAATTTAGGTGATAAAAGCTAATGTAGGCATTGGCCACATTAGGAAATACCTTCTTTATGTATTATTAATAAATATATGTCATATTGTTATCTTTTTCTTATTGTTTTAGATATCATTATCATTTCTTTGGTCCAGAATTTGAGGATATGGAAAATTATCCCTTGTTCTGAATGGTTCAGCAACTCAGTGTATTCCATAAGTTTTGATATATTGTAGGTTTCTAATACCAAAAAAAAAAAATCATGTTCTAAGTGAACAGACTACTGTTTTGAATTGCAAATGGGAGTAAAAACTCTGATACTTCAAAAGTTTAATGTGCTTAAAAGCTGGGAATATACTTATTGGTAGTTTGGTCAAGAAGATAATTAACAAGGGTTGAATAAATAAATTGGTACCTGATTTACATTACATAAAGTTGCCTATAGGGAAAGTATCTCAATTTAAAATCACGACTTGCAGGGGTGCCTCGGTGGCTCAGTCGTTAAGCATCTGCCTTCAGCTCAGGTCATGATCTCAGGGTCCTGGGATCGAGCCCCACATCGAGCCCCACATTGGGCTCCCTGCTCCGCGGGGAACCTGCTTCTCCCTCTCCCACTCCCCCTGCTTGTGTTCCCTCTCTCACTCTGTCTCTCTCTGTCAAATAAATAAATAAAAATCTTTAAAAAAATAAAAATAAAAAAATAAAATCACGACTTGCAATTCAGAGAATCTGGCCTTGTGACTTTAAATTTGGGGCTTCTTTATGAAAGCAACACTGCTTTTTTTCTTTCTATAACGGCTATAGTCTTTTTAAAAAAATTAAGGAGGGCACGTGTTGTGATGAGCTCTGGGTGTTATAACAACTAATGAATTGTTGAACGCTACATCAAACACTAATGATGTACTGTATGTTGGCTAACTGAACATAATTAAAAAATTATTTTTATTCATTTTTATATTGAAGTATAGTTGATAGAGACTATTAGTTTCAGGTGTACAATGTAGTAATTTGACATTGATATATGTTACAAAATGCTCCCACAGTAAGTGTAGTTACCGCCTGTTACCATGCAAAATTATTGTTATATTAACTATATTCCCTATGTTGTGGGATATTCCACATCCTTGTGACTTATTTATTTTATAACTGGAAGTTTGTACCTCTTACTCCCCTATGCCTATTTCACCCATCGCCCTACGTTCCCTCTCCACTGGCAACTACCAGTCTAGTCTGTGCTCTACGTTTATGAGTCTGTTTCTGTTTTGTTCATTTGTTTTGTTTTTTAGATTCCACATATAAGTGAAATCATAACGGCATTTGTCTTTCTCTGACTTTTTAAAAAATATTTATTTATTTATTTATGTGATCTCCACAGCCAACGTGGGGCTCAAACTCATGGCCCCAAGATCAAGTGTCAGATGCTCTACCTACTGAGCTAGCTAGGTGCCCCTTTTTCTGATTTATTTCACTTATCCATGTTGTCACAAATGGCAAGATTTCATTTGTTTTTATGGTTGAGTAATTTTCCATCATATATAGACAAATGCGCGCACACACACACACACATATATATGTCACATCTTCTTTATCCATTCATCTACTGATTGATACTTAGGTTGCTTCCATGTCTTGGATATTGTATATAAAGCTACAATAAACACAGGGGTGCAATATATCTTTTCAGATTGATGTTTTCATTTTTTTCAGATAAATACCCAGAAATAGAATTAATGGATCATATAGATCTATTTTTAATTTTTAGAGGGACTGCCATACTGTTTTTCATAGTGGCTGCACCAATTTACATTCCCACTAATAGTATACAAGGGTTCCCTTTGTCCCACATTCTCACCAACACTTGTTATTTCATGTTTTTTTTTAAATAGCCATTCTGACAAGCATGAGGTGATATATCATTGAGGTTTTAATTTGCATTTCCCTAATGATGAATGGTAATGAGCATCTTTTCATGTGCCTGTTGGTCATGTTTATATCTTCTCTGGAAAAATGTCTATTCAGGCCCTCTGCTCATTTTTTAATTGGATTGTTTGGCTGTTTCCTTTCTTTGCTTTTCTTTCTTTCTTTCTTTCTTTTTTGGGGTTGAGTGCTATGAGTTCTTTTTATTAAATTTATTTTTTTATTTTTTAAAAATTTTATTAAGTTTTTTACTTTAACATAGTTAACATACAGTGTTAATATTTGGTTTCAGGTGTATAATATAGTGATTCATCAATTCTAAACATTACTCAGTGCTCATCATGATAAGTGTACTCTTTAATCCCTATCCCCTCTTTCACCCATCCCCCCCACCCTTCTCCCCTGTGGTACCCATCAGTTTATTCTCTGTAGTTAAGAGTCTGTTTCTTCGTCTGTCTCTCTTTTTTTCCCCTTGGTCATTTGTTTTATTTCTTAAATTTTACATATGAGTGAAATCATATTGCATTTGTTTTTCTCTAACTGACTGACTTCACTTGGCATTATACACTCTGCTGTGAGGTTTTTTTTTTAATATATATTTTGGATATTAACCTTTTTTTTTTTTTAAAGATTTATTTATTTATTTGAGAGAGAGAGAGCACGAGCAAGGGGGAGGAGCAGGGAGCCTGACCTGGGGCTCGATCCCAGGACCTGAGATCGTGACCTGAGCCGAAGGCAGATGCCCAACCCACTGAGCCACCCGGGTGCCCCGAATATTAACCTTTTAATGGATATGTCATTTACAAATATCTTTTCTCATTTAATAGGTTGACTTTTAGTTTTGTTGATGGGTTCCCTTAATTGTGCAAAAGTTTTTTAGTTTGATGTAGTTTCAGTTGTTTATTTTTGCTTTTGTTGCCCCTGCCTAACAAGACAGATCCAAAAATATATTCCTAAGACTGAGGTATAAGAGTTTACTCCCCATGTTTTCTTTTAGGAGTTTTATAGCTTCAGGTCTTTAAACCAATTTGAGTTTATTTTTGTATATGGTGTAAGAGTGGTTTCATTCTTTTGCATGTAGCTGTCCTGTGTTTTCAGCACTATTTATTGAAGAAACGGTCTTTTCCCCATTGTGTATTTTTGCTTCCTTTGTCATAGATTAGTTACCATATAAACATGGGTTTTTTCCTAGGCTCTCAGTTCTGTTCCATTGATTTATGTGTCCATTTGTGTGCCAGTACCATACTGTTTTGATTACAGTAGCTTTGTAGTATGGTTTGAAATCTGGGACTGTGTTCCCTCCAACTTTGTTCTTTCTCAAGATTACTTTGGGTATTTGGGGTCTTTTGTGGTTCCATACAAATTTTAAGATTATTTGTCCTAGTTCTGTGAAAAATGCTATTGGTATTTTGATAGGGATTGCATTGTATTTGTAGATTGCTTTGAGTAGTATGGATATTCTAACAATATTAATTCTTTCAACCCATGAACATGGTATATCTTTCCCTTTATTTGTGTCATCTTTGGTTTCTTTCATCAGTGTCTTATAGTTTTCAGAGTACACGTCTTTCACCTCCTGGGTTAACTTTATTCCTAGATACTTTATTCTTTTTTGATAAAATTGTAAATGGGATTTTCTTAATTTCTCTGCTAGTTTATTATTAATGTATAGAAATGCAACAGATTTCTGTATATTAATTTTGTGTCCTGCAACTTTACTAAATTCATTTATTAGTTCTAAAGTTTCTTAGTGGAGTCTTTAGAGTTTTTATATATAGTATCATGTCATCTGCACATAGTGACTGGGCTGCAACTGCTGTGGGTACACTGGTGGGTAGGGCTGGCCCCAACGTGGCTGGCTAAGAGGACTGGCTGCAGCTGCTTCAAGTATGCTGGTGGGTGGAGTTAGGATGCAGTGTGACTTGGCTGGGGGGCTCGGTGTCCACGGTCATGGGCATGCAGGTGGGTGGGACTCCCTAGAGCAGGAGTCACTTCGGAAGGGCCCTTGCCAGGGCAGTCGGGTTGGTTAGAATGATTCTGCAGGGGAACATCAGGGCAGGGTGAGTGGTGCTAGGAAGAGTGTCCGAATGGGGGCCCACCAGTGTCAAGCCAGCTGGGCTGAAGGAGGGCAAGAAAAATAGTGCCTGCCAGCACTTCCATTCCCAGAGAAAGTTTTGCAGATCCTTGTCCCTGTGGCACAAGCCCTAAAATTAATAAATCTCCATCACATAATATAGTCCAGGCGCTTTTCAAACTGCTACCTCTGGGCTGGGTCTCTGAGTAGGTGCTGGTGTACACTGATTGGCCTTTTTAAGAGTGGAGTATTGGTTTCTTATAGCCCTCCACTCTCCCAGAGTTAAGCTGATTTAAATCCAGATACTTATGGAGGCTCATATTCCCAGTGCAGATCGACAGGAAGAGGGGTGCCCAATGTGGGGCTTAAGCCCCTTGCTCCTCAAGGAGGACCTTCACACCTGTGATATCTCTCTTGCTTGTGGGTTGCCGCATGGGAGGTTTAGTTTCTGATTGCATCTCTGCCCCTCCTACCCTTTTCGATGTGGCTTTTTCTTTATATCTTTAGCTGTGGAAGAGCTGTTCTGCTAGTCTTCAGGTCGTTCTCAGTGAGTTGCAGTATATGTAGTTGCAGCCTTGGTGTGTTCGTGGGGAGAGGTGAGCTCAGGACCCTCCTACTCGGAAGTCTTCTCTCTCTCTTTCTAACGCCATAATTCTTATAGTTTGTCTTTCTTGATTGAAAGTTTCAGGTGTTTTTATGCCTGAACTCCCTATGTCTTTGGGATACCCCAGGACTGCACAAAGTGCCTTTTTTTCTTTACAGTAAGGTGAATTTTTTTATAAGCCAAGTGGCTATTGATCAGACCATCTCATATATGCCTTTGAAATTTGATTAAAATTATATAGCCATTTTCTCACTTTGGGATAAGAGAGTAACTTTAATTTTTATTAATACAGATTTGAAAGGTAAGGACATCAAAAGATTGTGATTTCAAGTTCTCTTTTTGAAAACAGTAATATTGAAAAGTCTTATTACAATAAGTTATTTTTTGCCTAGATTTTTTTAAGCTATAAAACTGGTGGGAATTATGAGGTCCAGAAGAATGTATTGAAACTATCTATGATACCTAGTAAATCTGATGTGTTTTGAAATAAGGTACAAGTAATATTTAAATATAATTCCTACAGTTAAAAGTTAAGAGTATGTTGACCATGGTTGAACAAGAAATCTATACTACATGTATATGTGTGTAATTTCTACATATTTGCATATGTAATCACATACATGTTTTATTATATACATGAATGATTGTATACATGAATAAATATATATCTATACATACATATGTATTTTTTTTTCCAAACAAAAGTTTCAGGAAAGATACTTCTTTTTACTATGTGACCTATCCTTTGATACTTTTTCTTTTTACTGGAGATCACAAAAACTAAATTGATTAACTGATTTATAATTGGAAAAAACAGTTACTTAGAAGATTACAATGAAAAAAGATATTTATGAAATGACAGATAGACCTGATTTGATCATAACCTTTGTGATATTATATATTTTGGGCCTGGATTCATGATGAATTATACTGTGACGAAGTCATATATTCTCTGTGTCCGTAGGAAAACAGTAGAAAAATTGATTGTGAAATATTTGAAAATGTCTCATTAAGATTGCTAATATGGGGGCTGGTTGAATCCGTGATACTCTGGGCTAGTTTTGAAGCTTTCACTGTTCCTGTTAATGATGTTAAAACTGGTTTGACTTCGCCAAAGGCAAAGGAAGCAAGAGCAAAAATGAACTATTGGGACTTCATCAAGATAAAAAGCTTTTGCACAGCAAAGGAAACAGTCAACAAAATCAAAAGACAACCGACAGAATGGGAGAAGATATTTGCAAATGACGTATCAGATAAAGGGCTAGTATCCAAAATCTATTAAGAACTTATCAAACTCAACACCCAAAGAACAAATAATCCAGTCAAGAAATGGGCAGAAGACATGAACAGACATTTTTTCAAAGAACACATTCAAATGGCCAACAGACACATGAAAAAGTGCTCAACATCGCTCGGCATCAGGGAAATCCAAATCAAAACCTCAATGAGATACCACCTCACACCAGTCAGAATGGCTAAAATTAACAAGTCAGGAAACGACAGATGTTGGCGAGGATGCGGAGAAAGGGGAACACTGGTGGTGGGAACACTGGTGGTGGGAACACAGGCTGTTGCCAGCCACTCTGGAAAACAGTATGGAGGTTCCTCAAAAAGTTGAAAATAGAGCTACCGTACAACCCAGCAATTGCACTGCTGGGTATTTACTCCAAAGATACAAATGTAGTGATCCGAAGGGGTACGTGCACCCTGATGTTTATAGCAGCAATGTCCACAATAGCCAAACTGTGGAAAGACCCAAGATGTCCATCAACGAATGGATAAAGAAGATGTGGTGTGTACACACACACACGATGCAGCCATCAAAAAAACCCCGAAATCTTGCCATTTGCAACGACGTGGCTGGAACTAGAGGGTATTATGCTAAGTGAAATAAGTCAATCAGAGAAAGACAGTTGTCATATGATCTCACTTGTATATGGAATTTGAGAAACAAGACGGGATCATAGGTGAAGGGAGGCAAAAATGAAACAAGATGAAACCAGAGAGGGAGACAAACCATAAGAGACACTTAATCTCAGGAAACAAACTGAGGGTTGCTGGAGGGGTGGGGTGGGGAGGGATGGGGTGGGTGGGTGATGGACATTGGGGAGGTTATGTGCTATGGTGAGCGCTGTGAATTGTGTAAGACTGATGAATCACAGACCTGTACCCCTGAAACAAATAGTACATTATGTTATTTAAAAAAAACTGGTTTGACTGAGCTAGAATGAAGGGGGACTTCTAAGCCATAGTTACCTTTTCAGGAGGCAGAAGAATCATTAGCTAAATTTGTAAATTGAGGAATAAGTCTCACCCTGTTATGATTTTCATATTGGAAATTTTAAGGAATTATCTCTTAGTATCACACCCTCCCTGCCAAAGGAAATTCCTTTGTAGGAGATACATAGATTATAACTTCATTACAAATGCCAGATTTCCAAAGTTTAATAATAATGTTGGCTGCTCTTGTTTGCATTGGAGCATTTTTAAAATTTCAGAATTACAGTTTTGAATTGTAGGCCACATAATTATCTTGTATGTTTTTAAAATATCGCTGTCATTTTTCTGGTATGTAGGGAAATAAGGTAATAAAAAAGAACAGGAGCTTTGGAGCTTTGTGCTCAAATTTCAGCCTCATCACCCCCAAGGTGTATCAACCTGTGCCCATCACTTCAACTCTGATATACAGTTTTTCACCTGTAAAACAGTGAGATCTTCACAGTGTAGTTGTGAGGGTTATATTTGATAATATTTAGTATGGTGTTTGGTATAAAAAAGATAATCAACAAAGTTTGGGGTTTTTTTTACTGCTCTTCAGTAGAAATATGCTTTATCTTTACACTAAGTAAATGAAGTGTGTGATGAGAATTCTTTTAACAAATTATTCTCAAAAGGATTTCAGATCCTGATTAGTTACTTAGAACTTAGATTGGAAATTTTATGGTATGCACTTAATTTTCTTGACTTCTTTGGCTGGTATTCTCATTGGATTGAATAATGGATTCAAGCCTAGAAAGAATTAGATGATAATATCCTGTGATACCTATGATACCTAGTAAGATCTCTTCTTCTTCTTCTTCTTCTTCTTTTTTTTTAAGATTTTATTTATTTGACAGAGAGAGACACAGCGAGAGAGGGAACACAAGCGGGGGAGTGGGAGAGGGAGAAGCAGGCTTCCCGCGGAACAGGGAGCCCGATGCGGGGCTCGATCCCAGGACCCTGGGATCATGACCTGAACCGAAGGCAGCCACTTAACGACTGAGCCACCCAGGCGCCCCTAGTAAGATCTCTTCTGTATAAATATACCCAGTTACGTATACCAGAGGAATCAGACTGAGTAAAAAATGCCCTTCTTACAAATTAAATTATATCTAATCTGTTCAGTCTTCCATGAAGGGACATTTCATATCCAAAATGCTCTATGTACATGAAATATTTTTATTGATACCCTTTGAGCAGGGTTATTTGGAGAAAGTTGCAAATGCTGGAGGCAACCTAGACACATGACAGGTAAATAAATATGCTTTGTTAAGTATGGAAAGATGAAGTGACAGCAGGGCAGATACTCTCATTTTGGATTTCATGTGATTATTTAGTGCTTCTTAACCAAGTTATTTGTATGATTCATGATATTTATGAAATGACTAGCTGGAGTGGGAGACATAGCCTTTAGCCATAAAGTTATATAAACTTAGTCTTTTAACTTTGATTTTTTTTTTTAACCTCACCTCATTTTTTCTCACTCCCTGCCTCAGCTCAATTGACAATTAAAAATTGTATATATTTAAGGTGTACAGTGTGGTATTTGATAATCAGCTTTGACTTTAAATGGATGATCTTAACCTCATTAGTTACTTGGCTCCAATTCCATGAGTCACTGAAGCACATTGAACTATAATTTTCATGAACTGTTTTGAACCATCAGATTATTTTATTAAAATATCCATACAAATTTTAGGATTATTTGTTCCATTTCTTTGAAAAAAGTTGATGGTATTTTGATAGGGATATCCATTATTAACATTTTTAATGTAAATAGTACCACATTAAGTATAATAGGATAAGATATTAATAGTGAGCTAGTCTTCTATGCTTTTATTTATTTTTATTTTTTTATTTTTTGGCAGTCTTCTATGCTTTTAAACTAACATCCACTGAAAGGAAAAGGTTTTGGTGTAAAGGCCATTTTATGGTTATAAAAATTATCTTCCTCTGATTCTTTCTGAATAGCAGTATCTTTATGAGATGATACTTACCTCTACAGAACATTTTAAAATTGAAAATGTACCTTACTTATACTTTCCCACGTCTTCATGTTCTCTATACAGATTGAATATATCTGTGAATTCAGAAGGAATATATTAGTACAGCCTAATGGTTAAATAACTTTGACAAATGCCACAGTAAAAAAAGGACATTAAGAGAAAGGCTTTTCTTCACCTGAGTTTATCAATCTAATCTTCCTGTTTCAGGTTATTAATTTACTTTCATATTAAGGTTTACCTGATATAGTGTTAGAAGATTAATGTAAGAAGGGATGAATGCTGTACCCTTTAGCTATCAATAAAGTAATTATCTTCATTAAAAAAATAGAATAATGCTAACTATTAGTGATCCTAGTATTCTGCTGAGTATTTCTCTTCTAACTTCAGAATATAGTTTATATTAGTTTAGTCCTGGTGAATAATTTTTTATTATCTATTTACATAGTATTTAAAAATTTTTAATAATGATTTTTATGTTTGTTATAATAACATGTAATTAAGTCTTGAAAATGGTCATGTATTTTAAGAAGCCAATACATAAGAGTGTAATTTTGATTAAGTTAGAGAAAAATTAAGCTGAACTTTGGCTATATAATGTGTTAGATACAGTCATTATAAACTGATGACTTGTATCATCTCCACTTAAAGGTGTATCCTTGCTTAATATATTTGAAAATATTCATAAAATCCATTTCATTATACTATAACTGTAAAAATTTTAATAGATGCTTATCAAACTGCTTCATTTCAGAATCAAGAAAAGCTAATTGAAATTTAGGAGGATTTAATTGGAAAGTTATTTCAAGTGACTTGATATTAATAATCTTAATAGAGTTAGTACTCCTGTCTTCTGATAGTTTTCACAAATTGTAATATTGTGTTGCCATAAAGATGAATTTTTTTTTAACTTTATTTTTCAGAAATTATCCTTAGGAAAAAAAACAAAGGAATCAAACTCTGTTACAAAACTCTTAATTAGTATCTTCACTTTTTTTTTTTTTTTTTAATTTTAAGTAGGCTCCACACCCGAAGTGGGATGGGCTTGAACTCATGACCCCGAGATCAAGTCGCATGCTCTACTGACTGAGCAAGCCAGGCGCCCCAGTATCTTCACTTTTAAAAAGATGTAGTCCATACATCTAAAACTAATGATGTAATGTATGGTGATTAACATAACAATAAAAAATAAACATTCAATTAATCAGAAAAAATAAAATAAAAAAAATTAAAAGATGTAGTCCGTATCCTAACTCTGGGATATTCTAGTCTATGTATTCCAACAGTACAAACTTTATTATCTTGGATTCTGTTAACGAAGAATTATGAATAATTAAGATGTAAGCAGAAGTGAAGTTTTTTTGTGCACTGTTGGGGGAAGGAAGGGTTTGTTAAATAGATTAATTGGTCTGAAATTAATCTCCCACCAGGTCAACCCAGGAGACATAGACTGTCATCCTTCTTCCTCCCATCGTCAAGTGTTTGTGATAGAGAGAGGCAAACATATGTTATGGAAAATCTCTACATCAGTCAGGGTTGACATGGCTGTCATTTCTCCCAGGGAAAGGTGGGGGACTGTTCCTCACCTATTCATCTCATACTTCTTGACCTGATTACCAACCTTTAGTGAATTTGCACCAGTAAACAATTTTACTTTAAAATGAATAGAGCTTAATCAAAAAAACAGTTATTTAAATGATTATAAGGCAGGATTTTGTAGAAGAGGATTTAGTAACTTGAGGTTTATAATTACCCCTGTGAAGTCAAAACAGAAACTGCACTTAGAACTTCAATTCACTTAAACAAAAATGTATAGTACCATGTCTTCTGCATTGTTAGCACTCAAATGTTTTGGGAATCTTTGGTATTTGAAATGATCATAATGTCTTTTATAGATTTAAATTCAATCATTTTGTCTATTTTTGCCAATGAGGCATTTTCCCTATGCATAAGAGATGCACGAATATAGTTAGCAGAAATATAATTGTTAGCTTTAAATAAAATTCTGTCTAAAATCATAATATATCAGGAAATTGTTTTTGTACAGGTAAATGGTTGCAGTTTTGTGGTGAGAACAGAAAAACCTACAAATTTATTAAGGGTACAGTATTTAAAACTACTCACGATACTAATGTTTTATGCTATTTAAAACCATCTGGCTTACTAACAGAGCTTTTTCCTGCATGTACTTCTTTCTGTGTGTGATTTCTAAATGCTTTTAATGTTTAACAAACCAAAATTAGCCACATTTTGTTATAAAAGTTCAATTGTGACAGATTTTGCGGTATCTTGTTTTTGCTTTTAAGGTGTATATCACAATAATAACAAAGTAGGTTGTTATTCCAGTAAACTCTCAGATGATAAGTGATATTTTAAAGTGGATTTTGCTATGGAATTCAGTGTTTAAGTCCCTCTTCCTGAGAAATGTTGTTAGTATGAATTATTAAAAATCTTGGATTGATTTAGGAAGAAGAATTTGGTGCTGATGATTCTTATTCTGAACATGGAGCACAGTACAATCAGACCCACCTAGAGATGATGGAAAATGAATTGGCTGGTAAACAGCATGAAATTGAAGAGCTGAACAGAGAACTAGAAGAAATGAGAGCCACCTACGGGACTGATGGACTGCAGCAGGTATGTTATGTGGCTTTTGTTTTGTTACTGAGACAAATATAGGAAATTTGAATGATAGTGTATGTACGGTCTTGAAAGATGAGGTTTTTAAATAGTAACTTAAGTCATCTCATCATATTTGTCCTTACACATATCGCAAACAACTTTGCTTAATCTTTTATGAGATAGCTAGGCAGAAATCACTTCTGGTGTTTTTGTAATCAGCCTGAGAGAAAATTATGGTGCAAACCACATCACAATATGATGACCTAAACTCATTAAAAATGTCAGCGAGTCCTTGTAAAAGTAAGCGCTTGTGGTTAGAATGACATCTGTTGTTTGTGGAAATCAGTTACGAAAACAAGGTGAAAAAGGCCATTGATGAGGAGGACAGAATACATTTTAGTTTCGGCCTCTCCAGAAACAAGTGAGAATTGAATATGTCTGTGATGATGTTGCCTACGAATAGATTGGGGCATCCCTAAATATAAAGGCACTTGTCCTTCTGGAAGCAGATAAATGGAGAAGTTAAACCTAGTAATTTTTTTTAAGTTGATTTGGAAGTAAAGCCAATTTCTGCAAGCTAATCTTTCAGTTACAGACAAAAATGGTTAAGGTTACTTACAAATTATCATAATTCTGTCAGTGCATTTTAAATATTATATTTTTGAAGAATAGTTACCTATAGTAATAATCAGTTTTGTTTAAAAAATAAGTCTGGCACTTTTTATTTTCACTGATGTCTTTTAGTTACAAGAATTTGAAGCTGCCATTAAGCAAAGAGATGGCATCATAACCCAGCTCACTGCTAATTTACAACAAGCAAGGAGAGAAAAGGATGAGACAATGAGAGAATTCTTAGAGTTGACAGAACAAAGTCAAAAATTACAGATTCAGTTCCAACATGTAAGTATTACTAATAGAACAAAATTTATTAGATTTTTAGTAATGAATTTTTTTAAAGTGCTCTAATTTTCAGAACAAATTTAAGTTTGTTTAAAATCGATTTGCTTATTATGTATCATGTTGGAAATATGTGAATGCCTGTTGTTATGATAACCAAGAGTTTAACTCTTAGTTCTTGTGTGGTTCCTTGATGTATTTTCTCTGTACTTCTTCCTTGTCTATATATTGAAAGCCTGCAAAATCTTTTAAGTCTGATTGGGTGGATTTTTGCGGAAATTAACATGTAGTCACATCCTACCTTTTGCCAACTCTGCTATGATTTTATTTTAGTTTCTAAAATAGTAGCTAGACAGAATGTGTTCCATTTATCTTTAATCTGAGCCGTAAGAATCTAATGGTATTAAAGTTTCTGATGGCAAGTACAGAAAATAATTTAAAAGGGAGGAATTTAATATAAGAATACAGGCTTATCTTACAGAATTCAAGTGAAAATACAACCAGACTTCTGAAAGGGATAGAATCACAAACTGGAAAGTCATTTGGAATCCAGGAAGTACTGTCTTTTAGGCCCCGTCTCTTTCTGTATGTCTGCCTTAGTCTTAGCTATGTCACTAGATTTTCTCTGCTTTATGATGGGAAAGATAATCTTATTGGTTCGGCTTGGATAATGTGCCCACGATCATCTGATAAGCCATGGCAGCATGTTTACTGGAGTTTCAAGCCTATGAATCTAGCAGATTTCCCAGAGAGCAACTGTGGGCCGAGCAATACCCCAAAAATATCTCTTCCTTAGTGCAATCTCTTCAGAATTTAACTTGGAGGTTTCTTTCTGTTTTCAAGTTACAGGCTAGTGAAACTCTAAGAAACAGCACTCACAGTAACACAGCTGCAGATTTATTACAAGCAAAACAACAGATCCTCACTCATCAGCAACAGCTGGAAGAACAAGACCATTTATTAGAAGATTATCAAAAAAAGAAAGAAGACTTCAAAATGCAAATTAGTTTCTTGCAAGAGAAAATTAGAGCATATGAAATGGTATGTTTATTTTAAGGAAGTCAGCCAGTGTATAACAGCTTTATAATTGAAGTGTTTTATACAACTGTTTATCCTTTTTGTTATGTATATGAATTACAAAATTTCGTTTAAGAAAAGCTCTTTAAGTATGCAAAACAACTTCTTTCAAAAGCAATTGGGAGTCTCACAATAATAGTTTAAATGAATAAAAATTCATTACTGAGTTCCTTTGGTAGTGATCAGCCATGTTAAAGTGAGTTCTCAGGAGAATCTAAATTTGTAAACAGAATTTCCATTCTTTTTTTTTTTTTTTTCCACCTAAAGGTATTTCTACTCATTTTAGCAGTGGTTATGAAATTCTGAAAATATTTCCATGACAAAATGAAATTTTATGGATTTTAATTAGAAAAAACTACAATAGAGTCTCTATTTATAGTAGTTATGTTTTATAAAGTTGCTTGGAACACTTACTTAACAATATATGCTCATGGGGAAAAAAAGGGAAATGTATATATTTCATATGTTTATATTTGTTTATATGTACATACATACATATATATGCATGTGTTTATATACATGCACACATATATCCTAGGGACTATATTTACATATATACATACATACACACATAACATATCTCATAGATTATAATCTTAAATCCTAAAAACAGCTCATCCTAGTAGATTATATTTTATTTTTCAAAAGAGAAAATGAGGTTTACAAGTGTTAAGTGACTTGCCTGAGCCTGCCCTACTGACACTTGTCAGAGTTGTGATTCAAACCCATATAGCTGGCCCAGAACCATATTTCTTGTGCTATACTGCACTGCCCCCTATTGTCTCCATCCTCTTCTCCATCCATGCTCTCCTAATGAGCGAAAACAAAGTCAAGTGTAGTTGCCTTGTTTGGTGTCAGCTTTGGAAGCATGCATATCCAGCAGCTCAAATTTTTTGCTGCTCTGTGCATTTCTGCAAATGACTATGAGTATTGATTTTGGGGTTACAAATAAATTTTAGCAAGAAGATGGATTTGCAAGTAGGGAATCTGTGAATAATGAGGACAGACTGTACATATAATATGGTACTTTTTACAACTTAGTAAGTTCTTCTGCAAGAAGTTGAAAAATAACCAAGACAAGAATATTGTTTGGATAATAATAAAATTATTAGCTAGCATTTATTTTTGTTTACGTGGTGCCAGGCAATATTCAAAGCATCTTACACATATTAACTCATTGAATCATTGTAATAACCTTATGAGATGGAGATTTCTGCCATCACCCCCATTTTACAGATGAAGAGATCAAGCCAAAGCAAGGTGAGGTAAATTGCCTAATCACACAGGTAATAGTCGGCAGAACCAGGTTTCAAACCTAGGTAGTCTGATTCCAGAGACCATACTCTTATGAAAATAGGAAACAAACAAATTTAAGCTACTGAAATTATGAAACAGTATGCTTTACAACCAAGATAATTTAAAAATCATTAGATAGATGTTTACAGAACACCTATTTTGTACCAGGCCCTTGCAAAAGATAATGATGCCTAAAATGTGCCCTTTCTTTGCTGAACCTCATAGTTTAATAGGGCATGTACACAAGATAGCACAAAACAAGGGTAAGCGTAGGTGAAAAGTGTTTTGAGTAGTCTGGCTTCATAAGGGAAGTCAGACTACTCAAAAGCCTTTTTACCTAAAGCCTTCCAGAGTAGGCTTTAGGGGGAGATGATATTTGAGGCCAGTCTGTAAGTTGGGAATAATTTCTCTATAATTATATTTTGTTTTCTCAGCAGTAGGCATTATGTGTGGCACATTAGCAGCTAATCAATATTCATTTGGTAAATAAGCAAATATATTATGAATCTGAGCTGATAGATAGGAAAGGATATTTTCTTTTCTTGTTTTGTTTTGTTTTGTTTGTTTTGTTTGTCACCATACAGTACATCATTAGTTTTTGATGTAGTGATCCATGATTCATTGTTTTCATAAAACGCCCAGTGCTCCATGCAGTAGGTACCCTCCTTAATACCCATCACCGGGCTAACCCTTGCCCCCACCCCCCTCCCCTCTAGAACCCTCAGTTTGTTTTTCAGAGTCCATCGTCTCTCATGGTTTGTCTCCCCCTCCGACTTCCCCCCTTCATTTTTCCCTTCCTTCTCCTAATGTCCTCCATGCTATTCCTTATGTTCCACAAATAAGTGAAACCATATGATAATTGACTTTCTCTGCTTGACTTAGGAAAGGACATTTTAGATAGAGGTTGTAGTATATATAAAGATTCAGGCTGAAACATGTTAAAAAATGTCTAGGTAGCAAAAAATAGTTTAACCTAGAAATAGTTTTTGAAAGTGAGTCTTTACAGGAGGAAGTGTAAATAGTCTAGGCCTTAGTTAGAAGAGCCTTTAAGTTGGATTTTGTTGTATTTATTATATTCAGTAGGCAGTATTATTTGAAAGTATTTAAAATTTAAATAATTCATTTTCATGGGGGAATTACCTTTGTTTATTTGAATGTTAGCAGAATACTTGTTATCCTCAGTCTCTTCTTTGTTATATATATATATATATATATATATATATATATATATACACACACACACATAACATATCTCATAGATTATATCTTGTTATATATATATATATATATATATATAAACTTCTCTCTCTTTTTTTTTTTTTTTACTTTGCATGAATCCCCCTGAGTAGTAGTTCCACAAGTGTCAGTAGGGCAGGCTCAGGCACAGCTGAGGGACTAGAGCATTAGGGTCATAGTTGAAACTGTCGTGGTTCCCTAGACACCTACACTTGATTCCAGCCTCATTCTTGTTGCCCCTAATCCTCAGAACTTCCCATGGTAGAATGGTCACAGGCAGGAAGTCTGTTACTCCCCGCTCCCTCAGGTCTGTTTCCAAAAATAGAGGGATTTTATCTTCGATCGCAGAGCTGTCTTTTGCAACACAAAATAAATGGTTTAAAACCGTATATTTTGAAATAAACAGTACTAAGAAAAATGAGCCATGAAATTGTATTATTTAAGAGTTGAATGAAGAATTGTTGTTTGCAGTTATATCACATGTTGGGACAGTTTTGAATTAAGTGTTTTTATGAGGGTTCCTCCCCCCAATCGAAAATCAGGTAATAGAAGTATTACAGATTTTATAACAGTGTTAACATTTCAAGACTAATTACTTACTTAATAATTCAACTGAAGTTGACCTCTCCTGAACTAATTTTACTTTTTTATAGGTTCCAAATTCCTTATAGATACTTTCTAGTATTTAAATGTATTACATTTGTACTTAGCACAGTGAGCATAAAACACATTAATATATTTATTTTCTTTTAGCTTCAAACATATTCCATGACAGAGAGAAGAAATACTACATTTATTTTACAGATGAAAACACTGAGATTTAAGAGATTAAACTGATTTAAATGTCATATCATAGTACAGAAATTAAAGTCAGAAGGCTCAGCACTTGGTAATAACTTATGGTGACATTGGATGGAATATGTGATACCAAGAAAAATGCTGATAGGATTTTGCTCAAGAGGCTTCACAGAATGACATTCATTACCTTAGTTAATTTATATAGTGCAGAATCTGGCCTTTGACTTGTAGGCTTAGAAGTCTGGTTTTTATCTTCTATCAACTGAGACTTGAGCTATCTCAGAGATAAGCTCAGATTTTTCAAGTTGAAGAGTCTAATGTTTAAACCTTGAATATAAGATTATTAATTTATAGTGAGAAATAATTATCACAGGGACCTGTATACTTGAAGTTCATTGGATTTTACTTTCTTTCCATGGGCAAATGAATTTGAAAAGCTAGATAATAATAATAGGAAGTTGTTTATTAGTGAGCGTGAGATCAAAAGATATTGGAGTCAAGTGTTCTGTAGCATTAGGCTATGATAACTTGATGTATCATCTCACAGTAGGAAAGTCATGCTTGTGAATTAAAATTCTTAAATTCTGTTTGCTACAACGCCTTACATTGCTTTGTACATTAGATATGGTTTTCCCAGAGGATCAGAATTTCAGTCTTAAGGTACCTTGGTTCTCTTCCCCAGACTCTGCTGAAATGAGTACTGCCAACCCTCAGGCTTTCCTTTCTCTAGGCTTTGACATTTTTTCTTTAGATATGTGAATACATTCATCCAAGGTGCCTTTAAGTCCTCTTAACCTGGAACTCCTATCTCAGTAAGGTGATTTTACTTACCTACTTATATTCTGTTCCACTCAGTGGATTGTACTTTCTTTGTACTTGGGACCTCAGCCCTGAACTATTTAGGCAACTAAATAACAGAGTCAAAACTTGGTTTCTAGGGCTTCTGCTTGACTCTGTTATGCTATAACACTCTTAAGAATGATTGTTGTGGGGCGCCTGGGTGGCTCAGTTGGTTAAGCGACTGCCTTCGGCTCAGGTCATGATCCTGGAGTCCCGGGATCGAGTCCCGCATTGGGCTCCCTGCTCGGCGGGGAGTCTGCTTCTCCCTCTGACCCTCCCCCCTCTCATGTGCTCTCTGTCTCTCTCATTCTCTCTGTCTCAGATAAATAAATAAAATCTTTAAAAAAAAAAAAAAAAAGAATGATTGTTGTTACAGATGTGCCTTGGCCTATGTCCTCGATTTAGGCTTACATACAGTTCCAAAATAGAGGCCCAAGTCAGAACTGGAAGAAAATATCTGTCCCGCTTTCAAATTTCTGTTCAAGCCCAAAGTCTAGGATCAAGTTGATGTGCCATAAATGGTATAGTTGTCTTGCATGTTGTTTGAGGTTTAGCCACTTATGCGTTGGATATTCCCAAATTTCTGATTTACTTAGCCACAGGAATGAAGTTAAGGCAGACCCATAGGAACCTGTTTTGTTGTTTTAGTCTTTTCATAGCACTTGCCCATCTAACACCTTCAAGTCACTAGAACACATGGAAAGAATCTTGAGATGTATTTAAGACTTTCTTCTGGAATTATAAAGAGTACACAGTACTATAGCTGCAGAAAATACTAAGTTCTTAGAATGTTCACCAGTTATTAAGAAAAATGAAAATGTAATGGTCTAGACATTTTAATCCTACTAATTTTGAAATTAATATTTTTAACCATAGCCGTGTTAGAATTTCTTTCTTCCAAGAATACCAACACTGCTGTAATGTTTGCTCACAAATAGTGTTGGGTACACAAGTCTTGTCTCATTGACTTGGGAAAAATTAAGGGGCAAGCCTTGCAGTTACTTTTTGTAGAATTATGAACAAAACAAAACCAGACTTCTCTCAGTCTTTTGGTATTGAGTTTAAGCAGTCTAAGTTGCCAGGAACTAAAGATGCCATTTTTATGTATTTTCATTTTTTCTTTCTAAAGGAACAAGACAAAAAAGTAGAAAGCTCAAATAAAGAAATACGGGAAAAGGATACAATCATTGAAGAATTAAATACAAAAATAATAGAAGATGAAAGAAAAACTCTAGAGCTAATGGATAAAGTCACAGCTGCTGATAAATTACTAGAAGAATTACAAGAACAGGTTGTACAAAAGAACCAAGAGATTAAAAATATGAAATTAGAGCTGACTAATTCCAAGCAAAAAGAAAGACAGTGTTCTGAAGAAATAAAACAATTAATGGGGACAGTTGAGGAACTTCAGAAGAAAAATCATAAAGATAGCCAATTTGAAACTGATATTCTCCAAAGAATGGAACAAGAAACACAAAGAAAGTTAGAACAGCTCCGGGCAGAGCTGGATGAGATGTATGGGCAGCAGATAGTACAGATGAAACAGGAGTTAATAAAACAGCACATGTCACAGATAGATGAACTTAAAATACGACATAAGGGAGAAATGGAGAATGCTTTAAGATCATATCCAAGTATTACAGTTAATGATCAAATAACGTTAATGAATATGGCAATAAATGAACTGAATGTAAAATTGCAAGATACTAACTCTCAAAAAGAAAAACTCAAGGAAGAACTAGGAATAATTTCAGGAGAAAAGTCTGCTCTACAGAGACAGCTTGAAGACCTTTTTGAAGAATTGAGCTTTTCAAGGGAACAAATTCAGAGAGCTAGACAGACAATAGCTGAACAAGAAAGTAAACTCAGTGAAGCACACAAATCCCTTAGTACAGTGGAAGATTTGAAAGCTGAGATTGTTTCTGCATCTGAATCCAGAAAAGAACTAGAATTAAAACATGAGGCAGAAGTTACAAATTACAAGATAAAACTTGAAATGTTAGAAAGGGAAAAGAATGCTGTATTAGACAGAATGGCTGAATCGCAAGAAGCTGAATTAGAGAGGCTGAGGACACAGCTTCTGTTTAGTCATGAAGAAGAACTTTCCAAACTGAAAGAAGATTTAGAAATCGAACATCGAATAAATATTGAGAAACTAAAAGATAATTTAGGCATTCACTATAAACAGCAGATAGATGGCTTACAGAATGAAATGAGTCAAAAGATAGAAACCATGCAGTTTGAAAAAGACAGTTTGATAACTAAGCAGAATCAATTAATTTTGGAAATTTCAAAGCTAAAAGATTTACAGCAGTCCCTTGTGAATTCAAAATCAGAAGAAATGACTCTTCAAATCAATGAACTTCAAAAAGAAATTGAAATACTCAGGCAAGAAGAAAAGGAAAAGGGTACACTTGAACAAGAAGTTCAAGAATTACAACTTAAAACTGAATTATTGGAGAAACAAATAAAGGAAAAAGAGGATAACCTTCAAGAAAAATTTAAACAACTTGAAGCAGAGAATAGCACTCTTAAAGATGAAAAGAAAGCCCTTGAAGACATGTTGAAAAGGTATACGCCTGTTAACCAAGAAGAAAGATTAATTTTCATAGACTCCATTAAATCCAAATCCCAAGACTATAACTGGCAAAAAGAAATAGAAATACTTACAGAGGAAAACAAGGACCTCAAAAAACAATGTATTGAGCTAACTGAAGAGATTGAAAGGCAAAGGAACACTTTTTCATTTGCTGAAAAAAATTTTGAAGTTAACTATCAGGAGTTACAGGAGGACTATGCTTGCCTTCTCAAGGTAAAAACTGACTTAGAAGACAGCAAAAACAAACAAGAAGTAGAGTATAAAAGTAAGCTTAAAACACTTAGTGAAGAGCTTCATCATCTGCAAAGAATAAATCCAACTATGGTAAAAATGAAAAGTTCAGTCTTTGATGATGACAAAACTTTCATAGGGGAACCATTGGAAACCGGTGATGTTGTTGAGAAAGATACAACAGAACTTATGGAAAAACTTGAGGTAACCAAGCGAGAAAAGTTAGAACTGGCGGAGAGATTGTCTGATCTTTCTGAACAATTAAAACAGAAACATGGTGAGATTAGTTTTCTGAGTGAAGAAGTGAAGTCTTTAAAGCAAGAGAAAGAGCAAGTTTTATTGAGATGTAGAGAGCTAGAAATCATCATTAACCATAAACGGACAGAAAATGTAAATGTTTGTGATGCTCAGTTGGTCTCTTTAAAAGATGGTGGTGTGACTATGACAGGCAAGGATTCTGGAGAGTTAGTTTCTAAAATAAATAAAGATTTTGTTGAAGAATCAAAAATAATGGAGGAAGATAAAATTCCTTTTGAAAATAAGACTGTTGGAAAAGAAGGCAAGCAAGAACAGTTGTTTTTGGATCATTTGCCATTAGTGACAAATGGATCATCACTTGGGACAACTGAACCAAGTAGAAATGATAAACTTCAGTGGGAACTTAGTGTACTTAAATCAGAACAGGTATGTTTACTTACTTATATAGATGCTAAAGCATAGTGAAAATGTACAATTCATACAAAAAATGTTTTCATCTACCTAAAACACATAGAATGAAAATTGAACCCTATAATGTAATTCTCATTTGGGCCTATCAGCTGTCATTGCTTTTTTTTATTTAATATGTTATTTATTTATTTGTCAGAGAGTACGAGTGAACACAAGCAGGGGGAGTGGCAGGCAGAGGGAGAAACAGGCTCCCTGCTGAGCAGGGAGCCCAATGCGAGACTCCATCCTAGGACCCCGGGATCATGACCTGAGCCAAAGGCAGACGCTTTGACAGAGCCACCCAGGCATCCCAGCTATCACTGCTTTTATCTATTTTTTCTTAGACACTGTTGCCTTTCTTTCAGTTAATTTATGTTATATATTCTGTTAAGGAAATAAAAACATAGGAATGGTTTCACTTTCTTTGGAAAGGCAAGAGTTTCAATAACTTTGTTGAGAATCTGAACTTTAAAAAAGTTACTTTGTAATATTTTGTTGTAATTTCAAAGCTTGGTTTCAGCATTTTGTTTTATATTGGCATTTTCCAAGTTCCACAACTAAAAATTAACACTTAAATTTTTCAGTACTTTATACTTACTTATTCAGTAGTTACAATGCTGTATTTCCTTGAAAAAAAAATCTCAACTTAAGTCCTAGAATTTTCTCAGAGTACTGTGTAAAGCTGAAGGGGTAAAAAGTATTAATTCTAACTATAACTAAAGAATGCATATAATGAGTTACAATAAATCATTCTTGACAATTTATATTTGTTGGATAGTGATATTAGAAATAACTGGAAAATTCCACTAGGTATCTTGTATAATGCCGCTAAGTAAAACTTTGTTTCTTAATTTATGCAACAGGTATTTATTGAATCTCTAGCCAGGTATAGGATTATACTGACAAGCAAGAGAGCAGGAATATATTCTAGTGAGGGAGGCAGAGAGTAGACAAGGGAACGAGTAGAGTAGTTAGAAGTAGTGATAAGTCCTATAAAGAAAATAAAACAGATAACATGATAGAGAATGATGGGTAGTGGTGGTGCCAGCATTCTATAGGATGATCAGGAAAGGTCTTTTGGAGGAATTGACATTTGAACTGAGATCTAAAAGACTAAGAGGGAGCCTACTACATGCAAATTAGAGCAATTGTGAAAACATAGGTGAGCTTGAGAAATTGAATGAAGGTGTGTTTAGTTGAGTTTGAAAGCAGGAGAGTGAAAGAAAAAGAGTTTGAACAAGAAAGAAGAGACAAGATCTTGGAGAGCCTTACAGACTTTGTAAGAAGTTGAGATTTTATTCTGTATACAGTAGGAAGCCTTTGGAAAAATGTTCTCTTTTTATTTCTAATAAATTCCGATCTTAGGATGAAGTTACATTACAATAAACCTATTGTAAAGTGAAATATCTTAAGTTGAAAATGAAGTTAATACACTTAACCTACTGAACATCGTAGCTTAACCTAGTAACATGCTCAGAACACTTACATTAGCCTATAGTTGGGCAAAATCATCTAACACAGAGCCTATTTTATAATAAAGTGTTAAGTATCTCGTGTAATTTATTGAATACTATACTGAAAGCAAAAAACAATGTTTGAATGGGAAGAATGGTTGTAAATTTATTATTTGTCATCCCCGTGGTCATGTGGCTGACTGGGGGCTGTGGCTTCTGCTGCTGCCCAGCATCATGAGAGAGTATCGTACCACATACGTAGCCCAGGAAAAGATGAAAATTAAAAATTTGAAGTATAGTTTCTACTGAGTAGGTATCACCTTTACATTTAACACTGTAAAGTCAAAAAACCCTAAGTCAAACCACCATATATTGGGGACTGTCTGTATATTCACATTTATGATATTGTATCAAATGTAAAGATATTTTACATTTTAATAACCTACATAGAGTTTAAAAATTCAAATTGCGTAACTATTAATGTTTTGTTAAATATCTGAAATTGTCTTCAAAACCATAATGTGGTTTTAATTTAATTACTCCTAAAAATGCCAGAGATTGTTTAGATTTTTTAAAAAGACATTATTGACAGAGGACCTGAATTTGAAGCTGTCAAAATGGTCAGATTTTCTCAGTAAGAATTTTATTTTCTCCACTAAAGACATTTTCATTGACGTTCAGATGCCTTCTCCTTGACATTAATTTATATAAAGTAAAGGGAGGCAAACCTGTAAACAGTCCCTTCCCAGTTGTCACTACCAGGACAAACCCCCTTATCGGTGGAGAGGGGAGTAAATGTGTGTGTGTGTGTGTGTGTGTGTGTGTGTGTAGAGGGAAGCTCACAGAAGAAATCGAGTGATAATTTATACAGTAATAACATCTCAGAGCAATCTAAATATACTTAGAGATAATGCTGATTCCCTAAAAAATAGTTTGCTCTTAGGACCAACCTAATTGGCTGATGAAAATGGAAGGATACTTTCACCCTTATAAATTGATATAACAGTAAGGTAATACTTTATACCCATCAGATTGGCAAAATGAGTCCCACAATAAAAAGTGGGGAGATGAATACTCACATATGCTATTAATATCAATGTTTAGCACAATTATATAAAACATAATTTGGTAAAATTTAATACATTTAATGTATATTACCTATGACCCAGCAGCTATATTTCTAGTTGGTTCTCAGTATGGTCCCTGACTAGCAGTATCAGCAGCACTTGAAACCAGTGAAAATTCAAATTTGGGGACCCCACACCAGACTTCCTAAACCAGAAACTCTTCGGGAAGGGCCCAGCAGTCTGTTTTAATAAGCACTCCAGGTTATTCTGATGCCTGCTAAAGTTTGAGATCCACTGTACTAGGGAAACACTAGTGTATTTGAATAGGGACATATCTGTAAGAATTTAGTGCAGTATTTCTGAAATATCAAAAAATTAGAAATAATCCAGTTGATCTCCAAGAAGGAAGTTGACAAATTTTCATGTATTCATAGATACTATACCACAGTTAAAATAATCTGTATCTACATGGATAGATCTCAGAAGTATTTTGAATGAGAACAATTTGCAAAATAAATACCATTTTACACTATTTATGTAAATTCTTAGAAACATAAAATATAATGTACTGTTTATAGGTACTGAAAAGTGATAGTATAAGAAATGCAGTGGACTTGTTGCAAATTTGTGATAATGTTTGCCTCTGGGGAAGGAGGAATGGGAACATAGTGGATTAAATTTTATTTTCTTTCTAAACCAAACATGTATGTAGAGAGAAATGGAAAAAAAGAAGATAAAATAATTGTATTTGTTAAATTGGGGTATGAGTACATAAGTGTTTATTACATTATTCTTTGCATTTCTCTATATTTAAAATATTTTTATTTTTTTAATGGTACAATTTTATTATTTTTTTTAATTTTATTATGTTATGTTAATCACCATATATTACATCATTAGTTTTTTTGTTTTTGTTTTTTTAAAGATTTTATTTATTTATTTGACAGAGAAAGACACAGCGAGAGAGGGAACACAAGCAGGGGGAGTGGGAGAGGGAGAAGCAGGCCTCCTGCTGAGCAGGGAGCCCGATGCGGGGCTCGATCCCAGGAACCTGGGATCATGACCTGAGCCGAAGGCAGACGCTTAACGACTGAGCCACCCAGGCGCCCCACATCATTAGTTTTTGATGTAGTGTTCCATTATTCATTGTTTGCGTATAACACCCAGTGTTCCATTCAGTACGTGCCCTCTTTAATACCCATCACCAGGCTAACCCGTCCCCCCACCCTCCCTCCCCTCTAGAACCCTTAGTTTGTTTCTCAGAGTCCATAGTCTCTCACGGTTCGTCTCCCCCTCCAATTTCCCCCCCCTTCATTTTTCCCTTCCTACTTTTTTTTTTTTTTAACATATAATGTATTAGTTTCAGAGGTACAGGTCTGTGATTCTTCAGTCTTACCCAATTCACAGCGCTCACCATAGCATATACCCTCCCCAATGTCTATCACCTAGCGACCCATCCATCCTACCCCGCACCACTCCAGCAACCCTCAGCTTGTTTCCTGAGATTAAGAATTCCTCATATCAGTGAAATCATATGATACATGTCTTTCTCTGATTGACTTATTTCGCTCAGCATAATACCCTCCAGTTCCATCCACGTTGTTGCAAATGGCAAGATTTCATTCCTTTTGATGGCTGCATAATATTCCATTGTATATATATACCACATCTTTTTTATCCATTCATCTGTCGATGGACATCTTGGTTCTTTCCATAGTTTGGCTATTGTGGACATTGCTGCTATAAACATTGGGGTGCACATACCCCTGCGGATCCCTACTTTTGTATCTTTGGGGTAAATACCCAGTAGTGCAATTGCTGGGCTGTATGGTAGCTCTATTTACAACTTTTTGAGGAACCTCCATACTGTTTTCCAGAGTGGCTGCACCAGCTTGCATTACCACCAACAGTGTAGGAGGGTTCCCCTTTCTCTGCATCCCCGCCAACATCTGTCGTTTCCTGACTTGTTAATTTTAGCCATTCTGACTGGTGTGAGGTGGTATCTCATTGAGGTTTTGATTTGGATTTCCCTGATGCCGGGTGACGTTGAGCACTTTTTCATGTGTCTGTTGGCCATTTGGATGTCTTCTCTGGAAAAATGTCTGTTCATGTCTTCTGCCCATTTCTTGACTGGATTATTTGTCCTTTGGGTGTTGAGTTTGATAAGTTCTTTATAGATTTTGGATACTAGCCCTTTATCTGATATGTCATTTGCAAATATCTTCTCCCATTCTGTCGCTTGTCTTTTGGTTTTGTTGACTGTTTCTTTTGCTGTGCAAAAGCTTTAAAAAAAAAAAAAAAGACAATATAATTGTATTTGTTAAATTGGGGTATGAGTACGTAAGTGTTTATTACATTATTCTTTGCATTTCTCTATATTTAAAATATTTTTAAACGAAAATCACGGATGAGGCCACACTAAGCTGTACCATATATCAAAATTTATCATAACGTTGAGGTAATAACAATATTGTGCTACTTTCCTTGGAAAAGATAGGTAGATCAGTGCAGTAGAATGAAGTGAGAAAAAAATTGGACTTCTCTTACAAGAAGTTTTAAACTATAATTTCATGTATTTTCCCCTTGTAGTCAGTATATGTAAAAAACGAAGTTAAATTATTTTAAAATTTTAAATCATTTAAAAATGTTCTAATGTGTACATACATTCACTTTAAGAATGATTTAAGGCTACAGATGGAAGCTCAGCGTATATGCCTCTCTCTGGTTTATTCAACACATGTGGATCAAGTTCGTGAATATATGGAAAATGAAAAAGATAAAGCTCTTTGTAGTCTTAAGGAGGAACTTATTTCTGCCCAAGAGGAAAAGATAAAGGAACTTCAGGAAATACACCAGCAAGAGCTACAGAATATAAAAACGCAAGAAACAGGTAAATGGTTTCTTTTTTTTTTTTTTTAAAGATGTTATTTATTTATCTGAGAGAAAGCACAGAGGGAGAAGGAGGAGGAGAGAGCCTGATGCGGGGCTTGATCCCAGGACCCCAAGATTATGACCTGAGCCGAAGGTAGACGCTTAACTGACTGAGCCACCCAGGCACCCCTGGGTAAATGGTTTCTAAAAAAAATCGTAAGTACTATGAAACAAATAAGTATCACTTAGAGCCCACTCACCTTTCCATAATTTGTCCTTGTCTTACAACCCATAGAGGAAGGGAACTGTATACCCCAGTCCTGGATTCATTTGTTCATATAATCATTGCACATTTTTTTAAGTGCTTGAGAAATCTAAAATCACTGAATCATTTTCCCCCAGAAGTTACAATCAAGTGGGAAAGCAATAGGACAATTTCTGTAATAGAAGAATGACTAGAAAGAATGGAAGATGAAAGGAGAAAAGTTTCATACTTTCTGGGAGGATGAGTGGGGTGAGGCCGCAGGCAGGGGTAGGGAGGTTGGGTAGGGAAGGCTCTGAGTCTTGAACATAGAAGTTTGAAAGATTGTATCCATTTTGGGCAATTGAGAGTTCAAGTTATGTGAGAAAGTAGTGGGGGATAAAGCTGGAAAGATTGGCAGGAGTTTGATCAGAAAGGGCTTTATATACTCTGACTGAAGCCTGTATAGGCCTTATGCTTTTGGTGATAAGACCTGTAGGATTTTAAGTAGTGGGAGTAACAGTAAAATTTTAAGGTAACACCATGGGGCAAAGTGGGGGAGGTGATTAGTGATGGGAAGACCAGTTAAGCAACTTCAGCAATAATTCTGCTAATAATAATATTTGTAACAGTTAAGTTTAAGAGGTAAAAGAGGTAGGCTGTAGTCTGCAGTTAATATGAGGAGGAAAGGGGCAAAATTGAAGGTGATCCCTAAGTTTCTAGCTTGGGTAATTGGATTGAAAATGACTGTAGTCACAAAGAGGATGCAGAGCAGATCTGTGGGAAAAATAATAAATTCAGTTTGGTACATTTTGAGTTAAAAGTACCTATTGACTTTATTAAAAGAGTTGTCTAGAAGGTAGTTAAAAATAGAAGTCCAAAACACAAGAGGGAGGTTTGGGCTCATGATAAAGATTTAGAAATCAAAAGGTCACTTGAGGCCAGAGAAAAGAATGAGATGTCCTGGGAGACTGCAGTGTGGGCCAAAAGACTAAGATGGCACTGTGGCAAGCAGGAACATATAAGGAACCTGAAATAGAAGACTAGTTGCAGTTAAATTTTATAATTATTTAATCACTCAATAAACTAGACTTCCTCTGTTCAAGGCATCTCTAGGCTTTTACCCGTGACAGATCTGTTTTTGAGACTGAGATTGTTATAAGTTTGTCCAATTGCTCTGTTAAACTGAGTAGAATTTAAAGAGTGACTTAAATCAGAATATCATACTTTTCACTAAAGGAGTTCTTTGGGTTTGAATGTAATAAGATGTTAAGTGTGTGTTGTTTTTATTGATATCCTCTTCAGATAGAATCTGTCCAGTGATTTTCAACTACAAGTTAATTGGTCTGCTAATGGTTGATGAAGTTAGTTAGTAATGACCAGCATTTTTTTAAATAAATAAAAGAGTATAGGAGGACAGAAAACAACAGAGTGTATAGCATGTAGAAAGGGCAGATAATGATTTGTGAAATTCTTGTTTCAGTTTACCATGGATGTATAAATAGGTTATGATGTATGATGTATTTCTTGTGTTGGGTAGTAATAAAAAAAAATTTGTAAGTCACTGCTTTATACCAGTTTGTAGGATATAAACAGAATTTTACAAATTATCTGAAACAGTTAACATTGAACAGTGGAAAATAACTTGGAAAGAAATAAAGAATTTAAAACTAATCTTATTGTAAAGGAAGCTTCCAGTTGATACAGGTTTAATATGATAATAGTACTTAAGTATACAAATTAAATGTTTAATGCGGTATCTGTTCTATTAGGTGGTGAAGCGAAGCCTTTACAAATGCTCATTGGAAAACTACACAAGGCAGTGTCTGAAGAATGTTCTTATTTTACACAGGTAAGATAGTGGTTAAAAAGTACTTTTAGACAAGAAATGCTATACTTCAGAACTGCACTTAGAAAATATTCCTGAATTTTTAAGTTTAAAATGAACATTTAAATGTTTCCTGATAATCTTTTGAAACAAAAGAAATTGAAGTAAATTATCTTAGCAGTAGAACAGACAAAAGGTATACCTAATACCAAAAAAAAAAAGTGGACCAATAGAACCCCAGACAGGTCTGTTTCCTGCCCTTGCCCACTTACTGGTTAAGTGTATCTGATTACTAATTTGGGGAGGTTGCACAAGACCAGTGAGATACAATTTCACAGTTCAGATTGCCAAAATCTAAAAACCCTAATTATGCCAGGTATAATTATATTTGTGAAGATGGGGTGAAATAGAAGCTCTTATATACTGCTAGTGGGAAAGTACTACCTTGAGAAGCAGATTGGCAAGGTCTATTTTTGAAGTTATATACATCCCATAGCCCAAGCATTTGTGCACAACCAGATCTGTTCATTGCTGAAGTGTCTATAAGTTAAAAATGGGAAACAACTCAGATTACTATGAATAAAGGTAATAAATAAATTGTGTTACCTTCATGCAGTGGAACTCCATTTAGCAGTGTTTGATATCTGTATTAATATCAATAAATCTCAAAAGAAAAACATATATAGCATGTATGCTAGAGTAATTACCTTTGGGTGAGGAGAAAGGTGAAGAAAATGGGTAGGCAGTACTTAAAACAGAGCTTCAAATCTCTATGTAATGTTCAATTTCTGTAAAAAAACATGGAGATAATATGACAAAATATTACTATTTGTTTAAGGTAGGTAGTTATTTTTTCTGCATATTTGAAATAGTTCAAAATTTAAAATATATGCTTTGGCTTATCCCAGGCTTTTGTATTTATAAATTGAAGGGGGAAGAGGGTGGTATTAGTTGGGACAGGTAGAGCTACTTTACTGATTCTTTTTTTTTTTTCTTTTTAAGATTTTGTTTATTTATTTGAGAGTGAGAGAGAGACCAGGGGTGGGGGGGAGAGAGAGAGAATCTTGAGCAGACTGCACTGAGCAGGGCACCCAACCCAGGGCCCGATCTCATGACCCTGAGGTCATGACCTGAGCTGAAACCAACAGTTGGACACTTAACCAACTCAGCCACCCAGGTGCCCCTGATTCTGATTTCCCATAATATTGTTCAAAAAATGTTTTGCAAAAAAACTCAAAAAGTGAGATATAACCACACTTAAGGCCTCTCTTCATTCAGCTACTCAGCATTCTACACCTCCACCTCTGCCAAAGGGTTCAGGCATTGTCCTTTCATATCTATTGTTGATAGTCAGTAAATAATGGAAAGAGGGCCCAAGTCACAGTAGTTCATTTATAAGCTGACATTATATGTTCTTTCCTTTTGTTACTGTCTTTACCTGATCACTAATCTCAAGTTGAAATACGAATCAGCTTGTTCTTATAGAGGGGTCCTCTGGGATTCTTCATGAAACCTGGTTTTGTCACTAATTTTTGATGTTGCCAGAATCAGACATTTAACTGACTGAGCCACCCAGGTATCTCCATATATTATAATTTCTGTAGAATTTATAGACTACTTTCTAGTCACTTTTTTTTTTCCCCAAAGTAAGCTCTATGCCCAACATGGGGCTTGACCTCATGACCCCAAGATCAAGAATCACATGCTCTACCAGCTGAGCCAGCCAGGCGCCCTTATAGGGGTCATCATTTTTTAACTTCTGCCCTTGTTTTCTGATGTTTTTTCAAGGGTAGTTAACATTACAGAGATAACGTCAATCTAGGATCCAAGCTAGAAAATGGTAGATTAAAGTACAAGCTATATTCATTATTAGAAGCTGAAAAAATAGTTTTGTGCAATTAAGATTGTCAGTATTTTCCTGCTGTAAGAAGAATTTCATGTCCTATATAAAGAGAGGAAGATTTAGACTTGACTGTTTCTTTTGCAGACTGATAGGGTGCATGGAAGAGTGTTTTCTTACTGATTTTTCTCTGCCATTTTGACTGTCTTTTGCATTTAGGAAAATAATGTTTAATGGTTTTCAAAGGCAGACATCAACATTTTAATTCTGTAAAATATCTGATTTTGTTGTTAATAGACTTTTTGCAATGTCCTTGGTGAACATTATACTTCTGCTTTAAAATGTGAAGTAAATGTAGAAGAGAGAGAGAGTTCTGGTGTTCACACTTCTGAAAATCAAGAACTAGAATTGCAAGATTATAGATATGAAGTTCAAGGTAATAAAATCTGACCACATTATCTTCTTAAGTCATTTAATGATAAACTTTTACTTTAAATCATTATTCAATCACTTAATATCTTTTTGGATTCATGCAATCTTATATTTAATACAGATTTTTATTTTTGTAATGCAGTAATTGTGATATAAAGAGAACCAAAGATGTCTGCAAGTTTCCTTGTCTCTTTATCCTTTATTCCTCTACTCCCGTGTTTTTTGTTGTTCATAATTCTGTCCTTAATTTTACACCATAGATCCAAAACTTTGAAAGTTATTGTATTTATTAAATACATTTGTCAGTGATTTTTTTTTAAAGAATAAGAAGACCTACATTATCTTTCTTAATAAGAATCCTGTATTAGTTTATTTTTACAAATTATAATCTCAATTAATTTTTTTAGAGGTAAAATGTCTTCTACCCCTGTCCATTTATATGAATAATGAACAAAATGTATACAAATTAATGAATACCAAAAGACATTAACATATTTTAATATGAAATCATCAAGTTATCTTTGTAGCAGGTCTTTTACATTAATGAGATTGAGCTTTTTGGTAACTAAATATATGAAATTTACTTTTAGCAGGCAGTTTTCTAAAGTTATGAATAGATAAATAATACTTATTGAAAGAAGCAGACTTTTACTATGAAATGAAATTATTATAATTGTTTATCATCTAGACTTGCAAGAAAATATGCAAACTCTTCTCAACAAAGTAACAGAAGAATACAACAAACTCTTGGTACTTCAAACACGATTAAGTAAGGTCTGTGAAATGGAAAATGTATTATGTTTTCATTTATTGTATTATGTGCTGTTTTGTAAGCTTCACCAGGAATTCTAAAATAAGTGAACATGATAAAGATGGGGGAAAAGTGACGTATTTATAGTATCAATGAGCTAAAGGAATTTCTGCAAGTTGAATATTTATTTACCTCTTTAGAGAGTTTTGGAAATCCTGATAAAATAAACATAAAATGTCAGATTGTAAACTTGGTGAAACAGTTGTATTTAATTTTACATTTAACAGTTTTTTTGTTTTTTTTTTTTTTTAAAGATTTTATTTATTTGACAGAGAGAGAGAGAGCACAAGCAGGGGGAGCAGTAGAGGGAGAGGGAGAAGCAGGCTCCCCGCCGAGCAGGGAGCCCGATGCAGGACTCGATCCCGGGACTCCAGGATCCTGACCTGAGCCGAAGGCAGCTGCTTAACCAGCTGAGCCACCCAGGGGCCCCTACATTTAACAGTTTTAAAGTAGTGGGTCTGTTTTAGAGAAAAATGGAATTAGTGTAGTTGTTTAGAACATAGCTAACGTGTTATATATGTCAAATTTCTTTCAAGTAGTTGTTTTAGAAATGTGTGCATATAAAACTCAGAGAGTATAGATGGCATAGTATGATTTATTAACTATATCAGGAAGATAAACAGCATATATTGGCAAAGATAAATGTTGTAATCTTCATGTTGTAGAAAAAAATCCAGAAGGATCTCTATGTCTATTTATTTGCAATACTTTTGATGTCATTATATTAAATTGGGTGGATTTAAAAGATTTAACTAATAGGGAGTGAAAGTTCTATCAGTGATGAGGGATGCTGTAGCTGAAATTCTTGTCTTTTTCTTTCTCTTCCCCTCCCTCTTTCTTACCTTCTGTCTTCCCCTATTTTTCCTTCCCCCTTTCCCTCGTTCCTTTTCTCTTTCTCTTCCTGTGCAAGTAAGCAAACTTTATCTTGCCTTTTCTAAAACTTATGAGCCTACCCCAGTATCTTACAGATGACTTTGTAGGAGGGAGGGTTAAAGAATCCTTCTTTAACTCTACATTTCCCTACAATAATTACTTTTCTATTTCCCTTCATAGCCAAAGTGTTGAACCCTATTCAGAATCATCATACCATTTCCTTACCAGGAATCTTAGCGGTTTGGATTTTTTGTTTTTCTGCTGCCCTCATCCTGCTTCCAGGGAACCTTTTTCTCTACTCATACTTGGGTTACTGAGGGCTGCTAAGAAAATTAGATGTGGATGTGGTTTAGTGACACCACGTAACCATGGTCTGACATTAGCTGGACCCTGTGGATCACTTGACAATTCTGGTCATTTATCCTCTCATAGTCCCTTCAGTATTTCCCAACTTCACAACTTCTCCTCAAGTCATATATTCTACTTCTACTCCCCTTTTTGTCTTTACAGTTGGCCTTATCTCTTATTTCTCTGCAAGTATCAGAGCTATCAGTTATAAATTATCTCAGCCTGCTGCCTCTAGACCTTATGTATTTCTTTAAATCTGTGAATACCCTAATTTATTTTCCTTCTGTCTGAGAAGATGTTACTCCTTTTCATAACCAAGGTTATTTTATTTCCTGTGCTTTTGTTAGTATCCCCTTCTACCTCCTCTAAGATTGATAACCTGTCCCTTCCCTCTCTCCTGTGATTTCAGCTCCTTTGTCTCTGTTTTTTCTGTTTCTGTCCTTTCCCCTAACACATTCCTCACATCTCTCCTATTTAGAACATAACCAGTCTTCAATCCTGTATCTTCCTTTGTGGTCTGTTTCTCCTTCATTGTCATCTTCTTTCAAAGAAAGAATAAACTGAAGCCGGAACTTCCCATCTCTTCTCTCTCTTCTACCCATTGTAAGCAAGCTCTTGACTTACACTTCACTATGCTTTCTTTGGCAAAAGTCAGCGGGGATTTCCTTTTTTTTTTTCTCCCCAAGTTTTTACTTAAATTCAAGTTCATTAACAGCAGTGAATTCTTGTCAGATTTCCTTTCTGTTTTCTTACTTCCTTGTTTTCTTTCTTTTAAAAATGTTGCTTTTCCTATGTCAGTACACAGTTGAAGCTATTAAATAGTGTAGGAGGGCTTACAGTAAGTAATCCACAGTGACGGATTTGTGAGTGAGTGAGTGATTTGTCATTTTGCCTCTTTCCTTTTAGGATGGTGAGTGGGGAACAATTTGCTTTGATGAGACACACACCTCCCTTCCCCAGTGCCAGAATGTGGGAAGCTTAATCTGGAACACAAACACCTGCACTAACTTCTTTAGCTCTCCCCAGAAAAAAAAAAAGTGAAAAAGTGAATTCACCTTTTAACCCAGTAAGGTAGCTACAACCACAGAGGTATCCCAGAGGTTGGTTGGGATCACACTTGGCACTACCGTACATCACTGCCTAACCTCTTAGCCTCATCTTCCAATCCTCCTCCTCATTTTAGCCCTACTGAAATACTTAGAGTGTCCCAATGCACCCTGATCTTTCACACCCCTATTGCATGTTGTTTTTTCTGCTGAACAGTGTGCATCTACCTCCAGTCTGCTTGGTGTGTTCCTACTTGATCTAGTTGGTTCAAATGTTACTTCCTTTGTGTCCTCTTTACCTATCTTTCTAGACTTTGCCATTTCTTCCTCCATTTTCTTAGCATCTGTACAAGCCTATGCTTATTACACTTATCTTTTTCTGTTATTTTAAATATTCCATGACCCCCGTCTTTTTTCCCTATTCCATAGCTCCTTATACAAATTTGCATTTATTACTTTTCTTGTTATTATAATTATTTATTTACTCTTTTCCTAGCTTTTAAGCCTTTCAGAATGAGAGAGTCTTCTCTTTATTTTTATTTCCTCTTCTTAGCGTGGTGCTTGGTTATGCACATGGTAAAGGCTTAATAAATGTTTGCTGAATGAATTAAGTGAAGGAATAGAAAGGTTAGGCTGGAAAGTGAAGAATTTACCTGATGGGCTTTATTTTCTTTGGGAAGTAAGAGGCAAGGTCCTCTGTTGAAACGTACTCAGGCAGTTAGGCATGGGGTAGAGGACTTGATAAAAGTAATAACCAACTGAAATAGCCTTCATCAGAAATAGCTTTTATCCTGTTGCTCACCTGCTTTTTGTGGTATCTTTTGTTCATCTAGTATAGCAAGTCCAGACTCTCCTCTTGCTTTTTAAAGTGCTTTGTAGTCTAGATCTTTCTTATTTCTAGTTATCTTCCCCCATCCTTATCCAAATTAAACCCCTCTCAACAAGATCATTGTTTTCAGTAGTTATAGGATGGCTGTTCTTTCACAAATGCTTACTCTTTCTTCCTTAGAGCTTTTCCTAATCATTGCCCAAAACGATCGAGGCCCAAGTCAAGTTTGACTTACTCTGTAATTACACACATCAGTCTTTCTGTTATTGCCCTTAAAGTAAATTATAGTTTAGTGCTTCTTGTTTTTTTTAAGAGACGGAGAGAGGGATGATGCAGGGGGTGAGGGGTACAGAGGGGGAGAGAGAGTCCCAAACAGGCTCCACATCCAGTGCGTAGCCTGACGTGGTGCTGGATCTCATGATCCTGAGATCATGACCTGAGCTGAAAATAAGAGTCCGACACTTAACCGACTGAGCCACCCAGGTGCCCCTCTAATTGTTTAATTTTATTTCCCCCGCTAGTTGATAAATTCTGTGAGGGCAGATACCGTATTTTTTTTAACTGATTTTTGTCTTAGTTTCCCTTGTCACAGTGCTAGTCGTGTAGTAGATGATTATTAAGTATCTGATGAATAACTAAATTAATACACATATGCATCTGGCAAATTGCTGCCTAATTTTAATAGTAAGGAAACAACTTGAGATTTATCTGTTTTCATTATTTTCCTTACTTTTGTGTAAAGAACAGCATACCAATTGTCAGTTTCCTGGAGGTACATAGGTTATAGCCAGAGATTCATAAAGTTATATTATCAATTTTTTGTTTTTTAAAGGAAGCTTGATTTTTTTTTTAATATTTTATTTAGGGGCGCCTGGGTGGCTCAGTTGGTTAAGCGACTGCCTTCGGCTCAGGTCATGATCCTGGAGTCCCGGGATCGAGTCCCGCATCGGGCTCCCTGCTCGTCAGGGAGTCTGCTTCTCCCTCTGGCCCTCCCCCCTCCCATGTGCTCTCTCTCATTCTCTCTGTCTCAAATAAATAAATAAAATCTTTAAATAAATAAATAAATAAATAAATAAATATTTTATTTATTATTGGACAGAGAGAGAGAAAGAGACAGCTAGAGAGGGAACACAAGCAGGGGGAGTGGGAGAGGGAGAAGCAGGCTCCCAGCCCAGCAGGGAGCCTGATGCGGGGGCTCAATCCCAGGACCCTGGGATCATGACCTGAGCCGAAGGCAGATGCTTAACGACTGAGCCACTCAGGCACCACTCAGGTGGAATACTTTATCAAGTATTGATAAACATAAAATTTACTGGGTATGAGTTGAAATTCCAAAGCCCAAGTCACATTATAAATATTATATGAGCTTTATACCAAAATTCTGTGCAGTTTCTGTTTTTCTATTAAAATGAACTTTCTGGGTATGACTGAACAATATACTTACTAATATAATTGCAGTGCTGTGAAGGGAATGTGAATCACTGTCAGAAGAAAGCAAAAAATAAGTTGGAAGGGAAAATATTTGTATCAGTGTGTTAGAATTCTGAGTGATTTTGAATGAAAACATTTACAGTGTAAAGCTGCTTTAATACAGTTTTCAAAATGCTGGATCATATATTTATGTCACTCCTTTTCTGTTATTTTCAATAGGTTCAGGGACAGCAGACAGATAATGTGAAACTTGAGTTTGCAGAAGGAAACCTACCAAAAGAGGAAACAGAGTTATCAGCCTCTCAGATGACCAATTTGCAAGACATTGGTAAATTTTGACTATCTACCATGGTGTAGTGTTTTTATATCAAATATTTGGTCTTTTGATTTTTTACTTTAAAATTTGAAACAACCTAGTGGTCTTGGGCATTTCACTATAATTCCTCTCATCTCAGTTTGCTCGTTCTCATGTGGAAGGTTTGGACTACTCCTCTCTGACTCCTTTTCACTTGTTCTGTGAGTCGCAATTGTTTTCCGTTTAAAGACATGCTATTGGTACATTTAGGGGCACTACAGACGTGAAGATAGAAGAAATGATCTTGAGAGGCGCCTGGGTGGCTCAGTTGTTAAGCATCTGCCTTCGGCTCAGGTCATGTTCCCAGGGTCCTGGGATCAAGCCCCGCATCGGGCTCCTTGCTCTGCGGGGAGCCTGCTTTTCCCTCTCCCACTCCCCCTGCTTGTGTTCCCTCTCTTGCTGTGTCTCTCGCTGTCAAATAAATAAATAAAATCTTTAAAAAAAAAAAAAGAAAGAAGAAATGATCTTGAATTGCACTGTTCATTTTTTTTGTTTTCATCAGTCAAAATGAGTCTCAATTGAAACTTATTACTACTAAAAAAGCATTATTTTTTCAAAGAAGGATGAATAATCTCTTCACACACAAAAAAAGTGATTGTGCTATTTCAGTAAGAAATTTATGGGGTTTTATTTTGTTTGTTTTTTGGGTTTTTTTTTTTTTTTTAGATTTTATTTATTTATTTGACAGAAAGAGACAGTGAAAGAGGGAACACAAGCAGGGGGAGTGGGAGAGGGAGAAGCAGGCTCCCTGCAGAGCAGGGAGCTTGATGCAGGGCTCAGTCCCAGGACCCTGGGATCACGACCTGAGCTGAAGGCAGACACTTAACGACTGAGCCACCCAGGCGCCCCTCAGTAAGAAATTTGCCTTGAAATGTGTATTTTCTTCTCTTCCTATAACTTAGATGTCTGTCATGAAAGCAAGTTATCTCTGCAAGATTCTGAAAAAATTAAACAACTTGAAGGACAAGTTCAAGAATTAGAAAACCTCATATCCTCTTTGCAGCAACAATTGAAAGAAACTGAAGAAAACTATGGGGCAGAGATCCACTGTTTGCAGGAAAGGCTTCAAGCTGTCACTGTATCCACAGTTCAGCCAAGGTACCCATCCATTTACAGTTTCATTCAGCAGTATTTATAGCTTAGTAACAATCATAGCATGATTGTTTTTCAGTAGAAAATGTAACTTAAGCAAAGTTGCTTGAAAGAGACGGCATGCCGCATTATCAAGAAATAAGAACAGAAGATAATTCTTTGAAATATCTGAAGTAAATGCTGTTATAAACCAAAGACATTCTATTATAGAGATTTTACTTACACCTTTATTTTATAAAGATTCTGGTTGTTGTTAATCTGTTGGATTAAATCAGAGAGTGTGCATGTATTTGTTACTTATCACATGCCTGGTCTTTACTACTTGATGTGGGGCATACCCAAGAAATATAAGATATGATCATTTCAGTCATGGCTGGACTTTCTCCACCTAGTTGTCTAATACTCAGATTCACTGTGTCCAAAATAGAACTCCGGATCTTTCCCTGGAAATTTGCTCCTTCTGCAGCCATCTCCATCTGAGGTGACTCTTCTTTCTCTCCTACTTCACTTCCAGTCTATCAAGAAATCCTGTTATCTCTGCCTCCAAAATACATCTAAACTGGACCACTTCTCACTAGCCCCCTGCCCATCATCTCTCACCTGGGTTACTACAACTGATCTCCCTGTTTCTACCCTAACTCTTTCCTAAAGTCTGTTCTCAACTCATTTCCACAACTTTGCTTTTAAAATTTTTAAATTTGCTTTTAAAATTTAAGACTGATCATGTTAGTCCAGTGCTCTTCTGTCCTAACAATGCCTTACTCAGTCCTTCATGATGGTTCCTTGTTATCACTTGGACTTTATCTCCCACTGACTTGCCTGTCACTATTCTCACACCACACATTCTCCTTGAGATCTTCAGACCATCAGAATCCTCCTGCTTCAGAGACTTTTCATTATCATTTCTTCTACCTAGAATGCTCTTTCTCCAGATATTTACATGCCCAGCATGCTTTGGGTCTTTATGCAGATATCATGTTCTCATGAGGCCTATACTGATCACCCAATTTAAATTAAAATTGTTCTTTAGAACTCTGTACACTAATTTCCTGCTTCATTTTTTTTCTGTATTACTTAATAGTGTCTGTTTTACATATGTAAAGCTGTATATGTATAAAATAAAAAAAAAGTCTATATATATTTGTAGGGGACTTTGTTTTGTTTGCTTTATTGTCTGCCTTTTATGAAAGACTTAAAGCTTGGTAATGGTGGGGATTTTTGTCCATCTGAGTCATTGATGTATCCCACACCTTGTAATAATTCCTTCTGCATGGTAGGTGCTCAATAAATGTTTGTTAAATGAATAAGAGAACAGCTCATAACTTAGGAAGTATGCTTTAATATTTAAACTACCTCTATAAAATGTTCAGAGATTTAATCTAACTTTGGCTGGCTCTGCTGTTCTAGGATTGATATCTTCATAGGCACTTATTAATGGAACCTCAAGCCAAAAAAAGATTTTTTTCCTTTGAGACAAAATACTAAATGTCCACACTTCTTTGGAATTAGTTTGTTTCCCCTTCTTTTATTCGGAGTCTGTATGTAGGCTTTGGAATTATTCACCCAGCCTTGGCACAGACTTACAAAGCTTTCATCTTATTTGAGATTAGTGGCTCTTAAACTTGGCCATGCATCAGAAACACCAGAGGTTTCTGAATACTTAAAATTAGATTACTGGATTATACATTTGGAGAGTCAGACTCAGTAGCTTTGGGATGGACCCTGGACATTTGTATTTGTAACAAGATAATTCTGTTGCAGATAGTTTATGGACTGACATTTAGAAACTACTACTTTGGGTTTTCTGATATGAAAGAAAATAAGTAGATAGCAGGAAGTCTCTAATAATCAGCTTTCTCTCTAAAGCATGAAGAAAAGGGAGTTTTCTGGAAATGGAGACTTATTTGGCAATTATTGCATTTGAGCTTTTGTCACCTTACCACCCTCTCTCAGAGTTTCTGTAATGTCAGTGGAAGTGTGTTGACAGTACCTTTCCACTAAGACCATTAGTTTTCTACCCCCCCCCAAAAAAGAGGTTTACTGACCCATGTTCACTCCTACTAATAGTGATGAATCAAAGTTATTTCTTGTAAACGCCATCACATTTTTGGATACAATTATGATACTTTTTGAATAAAGAATATGTGAATAAAGAGTTTTCTGTTCTTCTAAGATAGATTTGAGCTAGTTTAAAAAATAATTGAGTCATTCATTTAACATATATTTGGAGCTGGTATACTAAAAGCCTTTTAAAGGTCTCTTAGAGCCTCTTGGAATGACTGTTGGCTTAAGAGTCAGATCTGCATTTGACACCTGATTTAACCTTTTACTGGCTATATGATCTTGGGCAGATTATTTTAACATATCTAAGTAATATTAGGAACAATAAAAGTACTATCAAGATTGTGAGGAATAAATGAAATAGTGACAGAAATAAGCCTTGGCTAGATGTCATGGAGGAAGCTTTAGATCTATATAAAGTGGCCTTTTCCCTCAAGGGACTTCTAATCATTGAAATAGTACTTACTACAAAATAATTTTTAAGAAGTAGTAGGTTAAGGAACATAACATAGTGATAGAACCGAAGTGCTGGAATTTAAACCCATGTCTGTGTGGCATCTTTAACTGCACATTTTTGTAGTAATTGCCTATTGGAGTGGTTCCAGGGGAAATGGAAATGAAGGGATGAATATCAGATATTGGGATAGAAGGAATGTTGAGAACAAAGTGAAGGGGAAAAACAAAGATGACCCTGTGTTGTTTGAGCTAGAGAATATGGAGAATAATGGTATGTTAATATAAATAGAGAAGTAAGGCCAGTGGGGAGTAGGACCTTAATTATAAGAGGGGAGCAGTGAGTTTGGTTTTAGCCAGATTATTTTTTGAATTTGGGATAAACAGTTCCAAATTCTGTAAAGCTATAGAATGGAGTCATTGTGGACTAAGTACCATTTTTTATTAGATTTGGGTCTTAACAGCTGGATAAATAATTAGGAAGGCTTTCTAAGCTATGAAAAAAAGAATCAAAACATGGAACCAAGGATCAGAAGAGTGTATGCAAGAAGCAGTGAGGAAACAGACAAAATTGTGAGACAGAAGAACCAGGAAAGGGCAGAGAAGAAACAAAAGGGAGATAAGTTTTTACAATCATTTTAACATGAACCTAGAACACAAATAGGCAGTTCACAGGAGAAGAAACATACATGGGAGTAAAATTAATGTAACTTTTTGGAATATGGCATTATGTTAAAATTTTAAATATTAAGCCTAACATTTATAAGATTTATCATCATAGAGAAAATCCACAAATGTGTGCAAGAAATATTTATGAGGATTTATATTATAGCATTATTTGTAATAGTGAACATTTGGAAACAACCAAATGTCTGTCAGTAGGGGGTTAATTATGCAAGTTATTAAATGGGTTGATGATAACTTGTATCTGGCCAATTTGGGACAGAATGAAAGAAGAGGATAGAAGAGAGAAAGGAGGAGCTGGGCAAGAGGGGGTGGAATAAAGGCAGCATGGGTGCACATGAAAATAGAAGTGAGAAATTGTATTAGCCAGAAAAAATTATAATTTGCCCCTTTATTCTTTTTCCCATGGTTGCTAAATATTAATCTTACCATGTTTTTATGACCCAAGTTAAGCATTCTAAGAAAACTTTTTTTCAAAAAATAATGCTTGTAAAACAATACAGAATAAAGACACGAATACCAAAAGACAAATGAATAGATTAAAAACAAAATCTGGAAGTGACTGTATAAATTAAGAATCTTCCTTTTCTTGCCTCTGCTCCCCAGTTCCGCTAGAGGTAATCATTGTTACTTTTGACATACATTCATCCAGAGTTTTTTCTGTGTCTGTATATAAATAATTTTTTAATAAAAATGAGATTTTACAGACTTCTACTCAGTAATACCATAGATATTTTAAAAATGTCTGTACCTGTAAATAGCTCTACATCATATATTTGTAATACACTTTATAAAATGGCATAAAATTCAATGGTGATCTGTTGAAATATTCTCTCATTCAATTGTGTTAGTTTAGTTTTAAATGGAAAAATTAGTCAAAAATACGATTTAAGTCACAATACCTGTAACTCTTGATCTGTCATCTTTGTTGCCCCTGCCCTAATACACATTTTATGCATGCTGTAAATTTGGATTAACAGTAAAACTCACAACTCTAATTCCTTCACTCTCTTTTATTTATGTTTAGTTTCTCCATTGATTCAATGGTAATTACTGAATCTGATGTCCGGAAAACAATATATCCTGGAAGTTGTCTAAACCAGAACATTGATGGTACAATAGAGGTATTATATCTTTAAACTGTTGTGTGCACTGATTTTATTTTTCTTACTGTCATTTTTATGTCTATAGTATTCAATTAATAGCTGCTGAGAGATAAGCATAATAAGAGGATAATACCTTATATAAAAGACCCAGAAGAACATATAAAGAAATTTAATGTATTTTCATAGCATAGGACTAACACAGTTAAAATTGAGAGGTTTTTTTTCCCCCTAAGTATGTTCTAATTTTAAAATGTGTCTTGTTTTGTATAACATTAGCTGTGTAACAAATTAGTTTCAGTGCCCTTGCCAACAACTTTTCTTGCCACCATAGGAAGTTGAGCCAGACCACCTCTAGAATAGTATTTAGGAATCCTCAAAATTCAAGATGCTATGGCTGGGACAATAGACAAGGCCTCCTTCAGCACAGGCCATCTGATATATAAAAGCCCCTCATCTTTTACAGTATGGGCCCGCTGGCTAAGCCACATTCTGCGGGTCCTCAACATTGTATATACTCCCAGTTCATGGACACTTTTCTGAAACTTACAACTACAAAACCCTGATCTTAATTCAGTAGATTTTTAATTTCTTAACTCCTATAGAAAACAAAGATCATTGCTTTCTCTTGTTTTGGATACAGAGGAGAGATGTTGGCCATGTATCTTGATTCTTCTACACTCATCCTATATGGAATATTCAGATAATTGGTAAACAATGAAATGCTTAGATGCTGAGAATATGTTTACATTTTTTAAAACTTTATGGTTTTTTCTAGTTATAAAGGTAATTTGTATTTGTAGAAAATTGGATAGTATTAAAAGATATTAAGAGGAAGATAAAATTTGCTTATAATTTCATAAGCAAAGATAGCCACTGTTAACATTCTTAAAATTAGATACTTAATTATATTTAAGAAGTGTCTTTATCACACCATAGAACTATATTAGTAATTAAAATATGTAAATATATTTCTCACTTAGCATCATTAAGTTCAGTGTAGTAAGTACATTATTTAGTAGAATTATACACTAGAATTATTCACGAGAATTATTGTTTTTAATTAAGAGCAGAACCAAAACTTGTTAAAACTTCTCAGAAGTTTTCTAAGAAACATTGATCTTTTGAGGATATTTGAGGGTAGAAGTTTAAAAATAAGTGGTGTATAATTAGTATAAACAAGTATGTTATATTTTGCTTTTTAATTTAGTTTTCTGGTGACTTTGGAGTGAAACAGGAAACAAATATGGTTAAGTTGCTGGAAAAACAATACCAAGAACGATTAGAAGAAGAAGTAGCTAAGGTAAGTTTATAGTTTGTTAGGTTATTATGGTTTATATTCCCTTCAAGCCTTCAAAAAACATAGATTTTATTGATAGTGCACTTTTTTTTTTTAACTGTTTTAGTAGTTTCTGTATCCAACATGGGGCTTGAACTCCTGACCCCAAGATCAAGAGTCAAATGCTCCACTGACTGAGCCACCCAGGCACCCCTGCACTTTCTTTTTTAAAAGTTTTATTACATAGGGGCGCCTGGGTGGCTCAGTCGTTAAGCGTCTGCCTTCGGCTCAGGTCATGATCCCAGGGTCCTGGGATCGAGCCCCACATCGGGCTCTCTGCTCCATGGGGAGCCTGCTTCTCCCTCTCCCACGCCCCCTGCTTGTGTTCCCTCCCTCGCTGTCTCTCTCTCTGTCAAATAAATAAATAAAATCTTTAAAAAAATAAATAAATAAAAGTTTTATTACATAGCTTATCTTTAAATTGTCAGTTACTGGTATCAATCCCAGTTGCCTTTAAGCGGAATGTTCTGTGAACTTTTCTTTACGATAAACATTTTTCTTGATATGGAAGAGTAATTGGAAACTTTTCAGGGGTGCCTGGGTGGCTCAGTCGGTTAAGTGTCTGCCTTCAGCTTAGGTCATGATCCCAGGGTCCTGGGGAGAAGTCCCACATTGGGTTCCCTGCTCAGTGGGGAGTCTGCTTCTCTCTCTCCCTCTGCCCCTCCCATGCTTGTGAGCACTTGTGCGCTCTCTCTCTTTCTCGCACTCTCTCAAACAAATAAAATCTTTAAAAAAAAAAAAAAAGAAGAAACTTTTCAGAATGCCATAACAAGTCTTTATAAATTTGTTACCTTGTGAGTAGTACCTTGTAATGGAGTTTGGCCTCCCTTAAAGGTGGGGAATATGGTAGGAAATGAGATAGAAGGTGGTTAGTCTTTTATATATTCTCTTTGTCTATCTCTTCCCAGAGAAGTCACTGTGATGTTAACTATAGATACTCTTAGCTGCTATGCCTAGAGATATTTTTTTAAACACTCTCTTTCTCTCTCTCAAATAAATAAATAATCTTTAAAAAATGCATATACCTGGGGTGCCTGGGTGGCTCAGTCGGTTAAGCGACTGCCTTCGGTTCAGGTCATGATCCCAGAGTCCCGGGATCGAGTCCCGCATCGGGCTCCTGGCTCGGCGGGGAGCCTGCTTCTCCCTCTGACCCTATCCCCTCTCATGCTGTTTCTCTCTCTCTCTCTCAAATAAATAAATAAAATCTTTAAAAAAAAAAAATGCATATACCTGATTGGGTTCTTATATTGGAACAGTTGAATTCTGATTTTCTCTGCTTTTTTATAATATTTCAACTGTTCCAGTGTAACAATCCCAGTGGATATGTGCACTTTAAAGGAGGAGAATTGATAAGGTATACAGGATATACATAAGGAATTAGGTTAAACATAAATTAGGAGAGGAAGTCAAGACCCAAGGAAATATACGAGCCGTAGAACTTAATCACTTCTGTATTTATATTGAATGTTTGGTTCCTAGAGAACGAAGTAAAAAGTGAGGCACCATTGCTTATATAGCTCTCATTATCTGGTTCTTTAGAGAAATGCAGATTTTCTCTTGCACTTAGCTCTTACAAAAATTTCTCAAGTGAAATGTGATAGCAGGGCATCATAGCAATTAAGAGCATGCGGTTTGGTGTAGGATATACCATGCTTTAAATTTGTGTTCTTCTGGCTTACTAGATTTATGATCTTAGGAAAGTTACTTAACTTCTGAGTCAATTTTCTCTGTGTGAAAAGAGGGAAAAGATAGGAATAAGTGATTTTTATAAGGATTCAGTGAACTAATCTAACATAAACCACCTAGCAGATAATAAAGACTCATAAATGAAATTTTTAAAGTAGTCATTACTGTGATAATGGTGATGTTATAAATATGTTTTTTTTTTAAAGATTTTATTTATTCGAGACAGAGAGAGAGAAAGGATGAGCAGGAGGAAAGGGAGAGGGAGAAGCAGACTCCCCACTGAGCCAGGATCCCAATGGGGGGCTCAATCCCAGGACCCAGAGATCATGACCTGAGCTGAAGGCAGATGCTTAACCATCTGAGCCACCCAGGCGCCCCATAAATATGTTTTGTAAGGCATCAGTCATCTAAGCAGATAGCAGAGCACCAAAGTGTGTCGGTCATTGAAAACTGTTCCAAAGACATCCAAGGTACTGTGGTCCAAGAGACAACGTTTGGTGGCCCAGCTTGATCCTTAGAATAATGTAGATTGTTGACATTAACTACCAGTACTGATAGGATTAAGCTCTACCCTATACTCACTCTCAGATAGGATGTTGGAAAAAGATTGAGAACCCTTGTTTCAAAAGCACAGGGTGTATAGAAGAAGCCCAGTTAGGAGTACTGATTCCCAATATAGATCATATTAGATTCAACCTGTGATTTGTGTGCTTACTACTGAAAATAGACATTTATTTACGTTTCATTGCCAGACAGTATTCTAAGTATTAGGGTATAGCAGAGGTAAAAAGAGATGAAGTGTTTGCTCCCATACACTTTATATTCTAGGTTGTGCAGATAGACCCCGTATAGATGGTGTTAAGTACTGTAAAAAGAAAACAAACCTGGGTAATAGAACTGTAAAAAGAAAACAAACCTGGGTAATAGAACTGTTAGGAAATTCCATGCTGTTACTTGTATAAGGTTCTCACAGAAGACCTCTTAAAGTGGTAAAAGAAGAACCCTGAAGGAAGTGAGAGAGTAAATCATGAAGGTACCTGGTTGAGTACCTTTTGAGAAAGTGGAATGCGAGAGAGAAAGTCAGTCTAATGAATGTTTCAAAGAGGTGGCCAGGAAGAATTGGTAGGAGTGTGAAGACTGCTTGCCCAGCTTCCAGCTCTGCTGAGTTAGAAGACGATTTGATTCAGTCCTGCCACCCCCACAGTCAGGGGACCCATTTGGTGAAATATTGTGAAATCCTGGCACAGATTTACCTTCTCAGCAGATGTAACTGGATACAGGAGGAAGAAATAAAAAGGAAAAGGGCGCCTGGGTGGCTCAGTTGGTTAAGCGACTGCCTTCGGCTCAGGTCATGATCCTGGAGTCCCGGGATCGAGTCCCGCATCGGGCTCTCTGCTCGGCAGGGAGTCTGCTTCTCCCTCTGACCCTCTTCCCTCTCATGCTCTCTGTCTCTCATTCTCTCTCTCTCAAATAAATAAATAAAATCTTTAAAAGATAAATAAATAAAAAGGAAAAAGGGCAAGGGCTTGCCCTTCAGGAGAAGATATTACTCTAGGTTATTTGACATAAGCAAATGGAAGAATGGGTTGCTATTAGTGTCAGAAAAGACTGCAAACGAGTAGTTTTTGGAGAGGAGAGGTAGACCTTCAACATAAGGATCCAGACCCATTAAATGCAAACACTTCATAAATGTTTAAAAATAAATATTGAGGAAGTGGTTAGATATATAGAGAGTTCAGGAAATAGGATAAGACTAGACATGAAAATATGGTGGCCTGTAGGGCAGTGTTTTTCAAACTGAGTTGTAACTCATCTTTAAGTTGTAAAATCAATTTATTGGTTTAGGTCCAGGATTTTAACATAATAACGTAATGGGAAGTTCAGTTATATGAATATACACACATATAGGGGTGCCTGGCTGGCTCAGTTGGGAAAGCGGGTGACTCTTAATCTCTGGGTTGGGAGTTCAAGCCCCATGTTGGGTGTGGAGCTACTTAAAATTTAATAACAACAATAATAATAATAAACACATGGATACCTCTGTACACTTTGGGTCACAATATAAAATATTTTTTTATTGTTGTGTGTGTATGTGTTTGCCGTGGTTGCAGTGAAAAAATTTGAAAAACACTAATGTAGTGACTGTAGATAGAGCAGAGGTCTGGGGGCTAAGCCTGGATAATGCCAGTGTTTAGAGATCAGAGAAATGAGGAAGAACAAAGAAGATGGAGAAAAAGCAGTAAGTTAAATATGGGAAGAACAAAAGACTGCATCACAGTAGCCAAGTAATAAAAGTGTATCAAGAACACAATGTATTAAACTGTGTCAGAGGTTTCTGATCCATCAAGAATGATTAGAACTGCAAATTTATTATTGGATTTTACAATGTGAAATCATGGGTGACTTTCACAAGAACACATTTGATGAGGGTGATGCAGACAAACTGATTGGATTTGAGAGAGTGCAGGGGAAGAATGAAGAGATGAATTAGTTTTACTTGAAAGGGGAGCAGAGAAATAGAGTGGTAGCTCAGGAATAATGGAGTCAAGCAGTAGGTTTTTGTTGTTGCTGTTTTGTTTCTGTTTAAGAAGAAAAATATCATATTTCTTTGTTAATAGAGATGATTAAGGAGAGAAGGAAAAAAAAATAGCTAATTCAGGAGAGAGAGAAACAGTTGTTGGAGCAGTGTCCTTGAGGAGCGGAGAGGAGATGCAACCAGGAGGGTTGCCGTTAGATGGCATGGCAGTTTAATCCATAATAACAAGAAGGAAGGCAGAGAATATTTGGTTCATGATTCAGGATGTTTTCAGATGTGATATTTGGACCTTGGGAGTTCTCTTTTGGTTGCTTCTATTTTCTCACTAAACTAAGAAGAAAGGTCAGTACCTGAGAATGAGAAAGGAAGAGAAGACATTGAAGCTTTAAGGAGAAAGGGCTGTCTAGGAGAAGGAATAAAAAATGGAAAAGACCAGGGAAATTGAGATTTGCCCGGTATCCTGAAGGGCTCATGCAAGGGTAATAGTTACAAATTTAAAATAAGACCATTCAGCTTGGTTGGATTTTTTTTTTTCTTTTCAGCTAAGCTCAGTTTACACAGGCAGAGTGTCCACAGAGTCACCTGTAATCACAGGTGGGATTTGTTAGATAGGATAGTGAAATGGGAAGGAGAGAATAACAAGGTAGTTGAGTCTTTAGTTGAGTTTTTTAGTTTCCAGACCTTTTAATTTAATTTTAATTAGTTGTTTCTTTTAATTGTTACTCATTTCTAGTCTAAAGAAAGTGATCTTCATGATACAAATTTTTCAGAATTTCAAAAGCTTCCTTTATGACCTAACATATGGTCAGATTTTTATTGTTATTATCATCTTTACTGAGGTATAATTTTACATATAATGAAATTCACCAGTTGTAAGTGCAAAATTTGGTGAGTTTTAACAGATTTTTAGTTATGAAACCAACGCACAATGGAGATATAAAACATTTCCATCACCCCCAAGTTTGTTCATGTTCATTTGGAGACAGTCTCCTTCTTTTTATATTGCTGGATTCTGTTTGCTAATATTTTGTCAAGGATATTTATGTCTGTTTTCATGAGGAACATCATCCATAGTTTTGTTTTCTTGTAATATGTTTGGTTATGATATCAGGATAATGCTGGCCTTGTACAGTGTTGAAATATATTCCCTCTTCTATTTTCTGGAAGAATTTATGTAGAATTGGTTTTATTTTATTTTATTTTATTTTGGGGGAGAGGGGCAGAGGGAGAGGGACAAGCAGACTCTGCATTGAGCACGGAGCCTGATGCAGGGCTTAATCTCATGACCCTGAGATCATGACCTGAGCCAAAATCAAGAGTCAGACACTCAACCAACTGAGCCACCCAGGCACTGCGGTATTATTTTATTCTTAAATATTTTGTAGAATTTGCTAGTGAAACCAACAGGGCCTGGAGGTTTCCTTGACAGAAGGCTTTGTTAAACTATGAATCCAATTTCTTTAATAGATTTTGTTTTATTCATGGAATCTATTTCTTTTAGAGTGAGTTTTGTTAGTTTGTGTCACTCAAGGAATTGGTCCATTTCATATAAACTGTTGAATTTATGTTGGTGAAGTTGTTTATACTATTGCTTTATCACTTAATGTCTGTGGGATTTGTAAGTTATCTCTACTTTCTCACTTTTTTCTCTCTCATTCTGGCTAGAAGTTCATCACTTGTATTGATATTTTCAAGTGTCCAGCTTTTGGGTTTTTAAAAAATTCCTTTTGTTTTACTTTCATTGATTGCTTTCTTTATTTTTTTACTTGTTTCTGCTTGCTTTGGGTTTAATTTGCTTTCTTTTTCTGATTTCCTAAAAGACCTTTCCTCTTTCCTGATACATACATTTACTACTCTAAGTTTCCCTTTAAGCACACCTTTAAGCTGCATTCTAGGGATGCCTGGGTGGCTCAGTTAAGTGTCTGCCTTCAGCTCAGGTCATGATTCCAGGGTCCTGGGATTGAGTCCCACATCGGGCTCCTTGCTCTGCAGGGAGCCTGCTTCTCCCTCTGCCTGCCACTCCCCCCGTTTGAGCTCTCTCTCTCTTTCTGACAAGTAAATAAATAAAATCTTTAAAAAAAATTTTTAAACTGCATTCTACACATTTTCATTCAGTATGAATATTTGATTTCTTTTGTGACATCCTCTTTGATTTGTGAGTTACTTAGAAATGTGTTGTTAAATTTACACATTTTAGGGGTTTTCAGATCTCTTCTGTTAATTAATGTATAATTTTTAATTTCTTTGGGGTCAGACATACTTTGTATGATTTCAGTTTATTTGAATTTATTGCCCTAAGTATGTTCTGGTTGAATGCTCCATGCATACTTGAAAAGAATGAGTATTCTGCTGTTACTCAGACTTCAGGTTTTCCTCTGGTATTATTTCCCTTCAGCTTGAAAAACTCCCTTTAGCATTTCTTTTAAACTAAAATAGAAAAGCCAGTTAGGGACAGGCCATAAGTTCTGTTTTACCTTCTTCATACAAATTTTTTCAAGTTTTAACACCCTCTGCAGTTTGCTTGTTTTTGTTAACTTTTCAGAGTTCTCTGGTAGTTCCTTTTGTATTTTGTTCAGTTTTCAGTTGTGGGAAAGAGAGGCTGTAGTGGGTTTCACTTATGCTAACTAGAATTACAAGTGTCTGTCTTACATCTTTTTATTCCACAATTTAGATAGAATTATTGCTTTATACCCGTCATCAGTGTTTAGATTTATCTTCATATTTACAAAAAGAAATTTTAATGCTCTAATCCTTTTTGCATCTAATGCCTTCCTTCTAGGATCATTTTCTGCCTTTTGAGGGACATCCTTTAGAAATTCTTTTACTTACAATCTACTAGGAGTAAACTCTGTTTTTATTTCATGTTTTTATTTTGCTTTTATTCCTGAAAGATGGTTTTATTGACCATTCAAATCTGGGTTGACGGTTATTTTTATGTCAGAACTTTAAAGATAACCTTTCATTGTTTTCTGACTTCCTCTTGTTTCTGCTAAGGAAGTCCTTGTCATTTTAATTGTTGTTCCCTCATAGGTGATACACCTTTTTATTATGCAATAATAGAACTTTTAAGAACTTTTTGTTTTTGGTGTTCTCTATATTTGTCCTTCCAAGATTCATTGGTCTTCTTGACTCTTAGGAGTGCTACCTAATGTATTCTCACCTATTACCCATGAAATAGTTCCTTTCCGTTATTCTCTAATATATCCTCCTAGAACAGTGATTAGATGTTGGTTGAACATTCTCACTCTATCCTTCATATCTCTTTGCTTCTCTTTCATATTTTTAATCTTTTTGTCTGTATTGCATTCTTAGTATTGAGAGACAAGCAGATCAGGTTCAAGACAGGAAATTAAAGTAAAAGCTAGTCTTGAGATCTTGAGCACTAGTGAATATTAAAGGCATGTAAAATAGAGATTATCTCTGTCACTTTTTGTAGGATTTCTTTTAGTTTAAAACCATTTTGAGGGGCGTTTGGGTGGCTCCGTTGGTTAAGAGTCTGCCTTCAGCTCAGGTCATGATCCCAGGGTTCTGGGATCAAGCTCCACGTCAGGTTCCCTGCTCAGTGGGGCGTCTGCTTCTCCCTCTCCCTCTACTCCTCCACCCCCCACCCCCTGCTCTCTCGTGCTCTCTCTCTTTCTCAAATAAATAAAATCTTAAAAATAAATAAATAAATAAAACCATTTTGACTAGTAACTTGCTTTTTAAATTCCTGCTGGTATGATGTGGATGGAACTAGATGGTATTATGCTAAGCGAAATAAGTCAATCAGAGAAAGACAATTACATATGGTTTCACTCACATGTGGAGTTTAAGAAACAAAACAGAGGATCATAGGGGAAGAGAGGAAAAAATAAAACAAGACAAAACCAGAGAGGGAGACAAACCATAAGAGACTCTTAATCATAGGAAACAAACTAAGAGTTGCTGGAGAGTAAGGGGGTAAGGGGATGGGGTAACTGGGTGATGGACATTAAAGAGGGCATGTGATTTAATGAGCACTGGATATTATATAATACTGATGAATCACAGGCCCGTACCTCTGAAACCAGTAATACATTATATGTTAATTAATTGAATTTAAATTAAAAAAATTTTTTTTAAATAAATAAATTCCTGCCAGTATTTATAAATCTAATCCTTTTCGTTTATTTTTTTAGGTCATTGTATCAATGAGTATAGCATTTGCTCAACAAACTGAACTATCTAGAATATCTAGGGAAAAAGAGGATACTACATCATCAAAACAAGCACATGCTTTCTGTCAGCAAGAACATTTAAATAAAAGGAAATTATCACAGGGTCAAACTTTTGAAGCAATGGACATGAAATTTAAAGAAGAATTTAAACCACTCAGTAAAGAGTTAGGAGAAAATGGAAAGGAAGTTCTGTATTCAAACAATGATAATCTTGATGATAAACTAGAATCGAAGGACCATGAACTGACTGTTTCAGAAGAAATGTTCTCCAGAGATAAAACATTTATAGTCAGAGACCCTGTAAGTGTGCTTCTTTGTATAAGAAATTGTGACTTCCTTCACTATAAAAATATTACCAGTAATTAATATTCCCTAATGGGGAAGGAAGGTATCTAGTCTTGACTTAGGGATTAGCATTATGATTGTGTTTTATTACTTATATATGAATAAATGATTTAATATTATTATTAAATAAAACAAGTCTGGTTCATAGTATTGTTAATCTTGTACATACTGTGCATGGTAAAATCTCATTGTAAGTTATACTTGCATTAATTTTGTTTCAGTCAATTTAAGATTAATTATCCTGTAGTTTAGCAGTATGTATGAATAAAATATTTGCTTCATTTAATATGATAATAACATCACAAGGAAATAGCTACCTGTTTAAGAAGATAATTTGAAGTATTGTACTCTGTATATACTAATTCTTTTCTTCTTTACTTATCCATTAATGGAGGATCTGTTCTGTGTCTATAGCACAACTGTGTGTTTAACAGAAAGTAATAAATCCTACATTTAAAAATTATCTAAATTCAAATTTTTTATTAATGTTCAGGATGGGTTATGTGTTGTTTAGAGGCATATTCAAATAAAATTGTCAACTTCTTCATGAAGTGCAAAACTAAGGTATTTGTGAAAACCTCTTTAGTTTACCAGCAACTGTTCGTTTAAGTAGTAGCTCTTTGGGAATTGAAGTACTTCTGAACTTCATTAAGGAGTTGATTTCTTATGAATTTGAGAAAGTGGAATATAAAGCTTTTATTTCCAAATAAAAATTAGTGAAAATTGTTTCTTACCAAGCAGTTCTCTGTAGTACTGTGATGACCACTGCATAATATAAATTAAATAGGTAAAAATTTTCACGTTTTATAAATTTAATTTTAAATTATAAATATTCCATTTATATTATCTCCCCGTCATAAAATGTCAAGAGGAATAATGGAGTTATAGCTTCATTAAGAGCAGAAGGCATCCTGAGGATTTTTAGTCTTTCTTCTTCTCTCTTAGAATCAGATTGCCTCTAAACTAACTGCTAAACAACTATTTTGCTTTTAGAAAATAACCTGTGTCATGATGATAAACTAACTTCACGCCAGACTTGGAATTACAATTAAGACAAATTTCTTTTTTTTTACTTTATTAGTTTAGTAATGGGGATAAAAAATCAGGTGCTTTGTGGGGTTAGAATTGCTTTCATATTAGTTCCTAATGATGTTGACACTGAAAAATTTCCGCGAAATGTTTTATGATTGCTGTCTTTTTTTTTTTTTTTTTAACTATTGTAGATCCATGATGAGATTTTGGTGTCAAGTATGGATGCTTCTAGACAACTAATGTTAAATGAAGAACAGTTGGAAGATATGAGGCAGGAACTTGTACGACAATACCAAGAACATCAGCAGGCAACAGAACTGTTACGGCAGGCACACATGCGCCAGATGGAGAGACAGCGAGAAGACCAGGAACAGCTACAAGAAGAGATTAAGAGACTGAATAGACAGTTAGCCCAGGTATGGGACTTAGAGTCCCTTTTCTCCCCAATTAAAATAATAGTATTCTTTATGTAGCCTTTTTTTAAAAGTCAGTATTATTGCCAACATCTGAATAAATACAAACCTTTAACATCAGGAACGGACTCCCATCAGCACAGCAGCCTTAGATCTTGTTAGGAACACCTGACCCACCCTTGGAGTGCCTTGCCTCTGTGCCATTTTATTTATCTGCCCTTTCGCCATTGGAAAAGTGGCTACAAGGTTGTTTGTATGTTTTGAATCATTCCGTTGACCATACACAACAAAAGCACTTTGACAGTTTTGGAAATTCTTTGTGCTGAGATGCAGTTGACAGTCATTTTTCCCATATTCATTTCTAGTTTTGTGAGTCCACCAATTAGCATCTCCAAGGTTTACCTTTATCTATCTATAATCTATCTTTTTAATCATGAATGGGAATCTGAAGTAGTATGTTTCTGGAACTTCCTCCGGGGAAACATCTCTTCTTGATTTGAGAAATGCAGATTTATGTAACATTCTTATCCCTTTCCTTACTCCTTGGTATTTGGGAGCTGGATTCTTATCAATTGCTGTATATAGACTCACAAAATCATTACAGAAAAGCAAGAGATATTTATATAGACGTTCCTATAAAAACAAATTTATTCCATTTATTTTGAAAACTTGGATTAAAAAAAGAAATCTTGAAATATGTTCTTTCAAATATAGAATAATAGGAAAATTGAGAGTTGAACATAAAACATATCATTTGGAAAAATTGATGTTGCTTTTCTTCATTGCATTTTGTGAATTCAAACCTCCGAATTTTCAATGCAAAATTGTCGTATAAAAATAATATTAATTGAGCTTCACCAATTCCGGAATTAGCTTTTTTAAGTTTCATATTTTGCATTGAACTTTATATATGCTTTTAACCCCTAATCATGGGATGTAACTCCTAGGTAGAAAGGGCCTCTTGGTTCCAGGGGGTTCAAAGAAATACGCTAATTATCTCTGCTTTTTTTTTCTTCTGTCGCAAACAATATTCTCTCATGACCTTTTCTCTTATTTAGAGATCCTCAATAGATAATGAGAACCTGGTTTCAGAGAGAGAGAGGGTGCTTTTAGAGGAGCTGGAAGCACTAAAGCAGCTGTCTCTAGCTGGAAGAGAGAAGCTGTGTTGTGAGCTGCGCAACAACAGTACGCAGACACAGGTAGTATGGACTTTGGCCCACCTAGGAGCAGTGGATCAACAATGCAGTAGGCTCTGTTTGTCTTTGTTGTTGGTGTCCAATGTATTTTTTATAGGCGTTGAGCTTAATGTGTTTGTGATTGTTTACATGCAAGGTAGGTGGAGTCCTTCTATGTAAGGTAATTTGCATAGGACATTGCTATAGCAGCACCAGCTGTTTCACCAGGGAGCAGCCCAGCTACCTTGATGTCATACTAGAGCCTGCATTAGCTAGAACCCATTAAAGTTCTTTTCATCTCTGCGTTAGGTTGCCTTATCTTTTTTGATAATGCTAATCCCTTGATAAAATGTAGTTAAATGCTATTTCAAAGATTATCTCTTTTGCCTGCAGAGATTTCTGTTTCACCTCATAACAGTATAGAAGAATGACATGCTGTTTCCAAGATGACAGGTTTTCTTTCTGTTTTGTCCTCTCTGCCTTTATACAAACTTAAGCAGAATGGAGATGAAAACCAAGAGGAAATTGAAGAACAGACCTTTAAAGAAAAGGAGTCAGACAGAAAACCTGAAGATGTGCCTCCTGATATTCTGACCAATGAAAGGTATACAGAATGTGTTTGGTGGTTTTTTTTTTTTTTTTTTTTGGTACAAAGGGAATTAAATAGTTGTTTCAATGTGGTAAACTTTATTTGTCCTTATTTTGATCTTGTACATTTATTTGTCCTTTTTACTGTGTATGTAAGGAACTGTCAATTTTTGATAAATAGACAAATTTATAAAAATCTTTTTTATGTAAGGTAATTTTTGTTTGGATATTGATCATGTACTTATCTCAGTAAATGATAAGGCATTATTTGATTATTGAACCTTAATTTTATTCTGCTCATATGTCATTTTTTATCCTAAAAAACATAATTGCACTTGTGAGTGTATTTCTTCAGTATATGGACATGCATTCCCCTTGCTTGTGATGAGAAAAAAAATGAAGTGTGATAGTCTAGTTAGCTTCTTTCATTCATTTACTGCATATAAGATGAGAACTTTTAATCCATATCCCACTTTTATAGAGGAATAAATTAATGATCCGATGTTAACAAAACTTCCCGACTTGATTTTGTAGATGTTAATATAAAAATGTAAAATATTAAATGAGAATTCACCCCCATATTAAGGACTGTAAGCAGAATATTTTAAAATTTGTTTTGTTCAAATGAAAATAATTTCTTTAATTTTAAATTAAATTAATATCTACTAACTTAATTTCCTCCTTTTCCAATTTCTGTGACTGTCAACCCTCTGTGTCCTCCTAACCTCCTTCCTCAGCTTGCATGGAGGAATTTGGCCCCTAAGATTTTGGCTTCCCCATTGGATCATCAGTATGGAACACAGTCAGTATGGAACTCAAACAAGAAAGACAGTGTATGAAAATTAGAGTTACCATGGCAATATAAAATAAACATTTTGTTTATTTTATATTATTTATCTCTAATTGGTATATTTTTAAAACTATGTAGTATTTAATTTTTAGGAATTTTTGCAGTGAGTGCTAATAAATGAATATTCATATTTATTTCTCTTTACCATCGTATTAATTTTAATCATTTCTCTTATTTATAAATATTTTTTTAAAAGATTTTATTTTTTTTATTTGACAGAGAGACACGGTGAGAGAGGGAACACAAGCAGGGGGAGTGGGAGAGGGAGAAGTAGGCTTCTTGCGAGGCAGGGAGCCTGATGCAGGGCTCGATCTCAGGACCCTGGGATCATGACCTGAGCCGAAGGCAGACGCTTAACGACTGAGCCACCCAGGTGCCCCTAGAAATATTTTCAAATTATCCTAATCCTGAGGTGTTTGGGGCTTGAATAAAACCTAAGAAAAAATTAAATAAAACCCTTAACTGACTTACTACTAACTAAATTACTTAGAGTTTTATTTTTAATGTCCTGGTCTCATGTAAGCAGAGAACTTGATCTAGGTACAAAAATAGAACTCTCTCTTTCACTGGACAAATACTGAAGGAAAACTTGTCCGTTTATTACCTTGTCTTAAAATAGTTATGTCATGTGCCTGTGAAAACAGATATCCTTTAACCTGATTGTTGGTGATCTCCCACAGTGTGAAGTTGAGAGAGCAAACTGTGTCTTAAGGCAGAGGACCTTTACCATAAAAGTCTCTTATTTTATATTAAATATAAAGTTTGCCACTATAGTACTCTTATTGAATTAAGCTATTAGGACAACAGAATTGTATAGTTATTCAGAAGATTAATCAGATAATCTTCTGAATCAGCATTTATGGGAGTATATTTCTTGACATGAAAAGATGTTTGTGTTAAGCAAAAAACAAAAAAAACTTACAAAAACTTTGCTCTGGATAATTCCATTTTTGTTTTTTAAAATGTATATATTTATGAGGTGGAGGGGAAGCCTAGAAAAATAGATCTTAAAATGTTAACAGTGATTATTTTTGCTGAGATATTTAGGTGGGTGGTTAGCACTGTTTTCTAGTTTTTTTTTTTGCAAATGAAAATGACATCTTTTTAAAAAGACAGATGCACTATTAATTCCATTTGGTTGAAAATAAGTTCCTTCTGGCTGAAATGAATGTGGTTTATGTAACTTGAGCAATTTCTGTCTCTGGAGCAGATATAATAAAGAATGTCCTATGATATTCCCTCTGGTGCTGGCAGATAGTGATATTGCACAACAGACCTTTTTAAAAATAGGTCTCTGCCTGTTTTTGTAATTTAATTATCTAGATTATCACCAGGAAGTTGTAGAAATATGCATTTTTCTGGTGGAATTTTTAAGTTATATTGTTTGACACATAAAAAGATTAAATGTGATTTTCTTCCAAGTTAGAAACTTTACTAACCTAAAACTTATATGATTTATTTAAGGTCAGTAAAGTATTGCACATTTGTAAAAAAATGTTATAGTTTATTGATGGACCAAAATCTTTTTAGAAGAAAACAAATTTTATAATGTAATTCTTAAATAAAAAACAAAAGCACTTCATTTTAAGTGCGATTGCATATTATTTCAGTAGAGAGGGTCGTATAATATTTTGCAAGTCAGATTTTTTGTGGGACATAAGCTAAGTGTTTGCTTCAAAAAGATTAAGCATTTTAATAACTGTTTCTTTATCTATACAGGTTTGCACTCCAGAAAGCTAATAACAGACTTCTGAAGATTCTCTTAGAAGTTGTGAAGACAACAGCAGCTGTTGAAGAAACAATTGGTCGCCATGTTCTTGGTATTCTAGACAGATCTAGTAAGGTCCAGTCATCTGCCAGCTTGATTTGGAGATCAGAAGCAGAGGCACCTATAAAGTCAAATATCCATGAGGAACACACAGGAGGTACTAGTTTGAGACTATCATCATTATCTTCAATAAATCTTTCTTAGTTCAAGGCAGTTTTGCTATGTGTTGAAAATACAGAAGAGACAATATTGAAGTTTTTTCCAACAAGAAAATCTTGAGACACAAATACTTTGGAGCCAGTATTCTCAAAACACCATTATTGTATAGCAGTTGCAAGTGGGTATCTTGGAGTTGTTGTTGTACATACTCAGGGTTTTAACTACTTTGCTATATAAACCAGAAACTGTTTAATTTCTCCACCATAAAAGAAAAATTCCACATCACTTCTCAGGACACTTACCAGTATCCATGAGGTATTGGCAACATCCTGAAATCACCCTAAAGATTAGAAATAAAGAGCTTTTAAGAATCAAGCATCAGTTTCACATATCTGTTGAGGTGGTTAGAAGAAAGTCTTGATAAGAAACCCAAGACTTGATCTTTAGACTATCCTCTGCTAGCTCCTTTCTTCCTTTCGGAAAAGTGGTTTGAAGTATGACAGAATATGTGTGGATCCACAGGTTAGATCCTGACATGACGTAGCTCTCTTCCTAATTCTCTCTTCTTCCAGCTGTGTGGGCTGGGCTCTTCTTTGAATTTCTTGCTTTCACGCTGCTGACGTCTACCCTCTTGTTTTTTAATTCCTTGTTGATGAGGAAATCAGGCAATCAAAAGGTGAGAAAGTTTGTCAGATGGAGAAAGATAGGGTCTGGACTCTTGGATCAACAGATCAAGTCCCTGCTTTACTACCATTCCACACCCAAGCATTTCTCTCCAGTTAGAGGCCAACCTTCTAAAAATGCCAATATTTGCAGTGTTTGAGAGCATTCTGTTTAAGTTTCAAGTGGAGAAATGAGAAGAAATTATCCCACTTACAGAAGGTTTACCTAATTGCAAGTTGGCCAGTAGTCTGTTTCCAAGTGCAGAGAAAAGCTTGATTTGGAATTGTAAGTAAAACTCCCTCAGTTAAGTACAAAGATAATTTTAAAAACCTCTTGGGGTGCCTGGGTGGTGCAGTCGGTTGAGCATCCAACTCTTGGTTTTGGCTCAGGTTGTGATCTTAGGGTCATGAGATCAAGCCTTGCATTAAGCTCCACCCTTAGCATGGAGTCTGCTTTGAGTTTCTCTCTCCCTCTCCCTCTGCCCCTCCCACTCGTGCTCTCTCTCTCTCTCCCTCTAAAATGAGTAAATAAATCTTAAAAAGTTTTTGGAAAAAAAAAAACCCTTTTAATAAAATAAGAGCTGAAAAAATAACTGAATTTTTAAACTTTCAAATTCATCTTTTCAAACTTTATAGAAGTATTTTGTCAAATTAACTTCACTCTCTGTTAAGCTCTCAATCAAGGGCTATTTTATTTCTACATACAGATCTTAATGTATAGAAAAGAATTAAGTAATACTTTCTTGGTCTTATTGTAGAAGTGTTTATCAAACTAATTAGGATGACCACTAATACCATTTGGGGACACCTAGATACACATTTTGTATCTTGGAGGAAATACTGAATTAATAGAATTTGTCATTTAAAACTGAATTTTCTGATAAACTTTGAAGAATATATTGGCTTAAAAAAAATTGACACTGCTCCATTTATAAGAATTTTTTCTGATGTTCCTTCATATTTTTTCATGGAGCCTTATTGTAAAAACTAAAGGAACTTTTGAAATATTTCTTTTATGTCTTATTTAATATGACAGAAAAAGTTCAGTCTTATTCTGATTATGAAACATTTGCTTTTCAGTTTTTATATATGACTTTTTATTGTCGGTAGTAGTACTTGTGATCTATTTTCAGCTTTCAAGTCCAAACTTGTTTAGATTTTATGCATGTGTGGATTTGTTAACTCTCTAAAGTAAATAATTGATTTGCTAATGTGTGCCTCCTCATAAGAATAACCTCGTTTATGAAACTAAAGGGAGATTTTGAGCCAATGTGAAATTATGTTGAACTTGAGTGAATATTAAAGTAGTTCAGGGCGCCTGGGTGGCTCAGTTGGTTGGGCGGCTGCCTTCGGCTCAGGTCATGATCCTGGAGTCCCTGGATCGAGTCCCACATCGGGCTCCCTGCTCGGCGGGGAGTCTGCTTCTCCCTCTGACCCTCCCCCCTCTCATGTGTTCTCTCTCATTCTCTCTCTCTCTCAAATAAATAAATAAAATCTAAGATAAAGTAGTTCATAACAATGAGATCTCCTAGGATATGTTGAAAGAAAAGTTCTTTGAGGCCTGCACTGTGATGGCTCAGTGGTAGAATGCTTACCTCTGTTACTTTTGTAATAGGAAAATCAATAAAGTTAATACATTTTTTAAATCCTAAAGGAAGGTGACATCAGAACTTAACCATTGACAATAGTGTGCTTCTTGCTAGACTGACCCCCTTGGGAAGCCTTCCACTTTCAGGGGAAACTAAAGTATGTGAATACCTCCTGGGAAACTGCCTTTAGGACCATCAGCCCAACCTTCCAATCTCCTCAATGACTGCATATCTTAAATATTCCTATTGTTTCTAGGATAAAGGCCAAATGTCTATAGCCAACAGTAGTTATTTCCTAGAATACTCTTTAATGCTGCTTCCTCAGAGAGGTCCTCCTTGACCACTCTATCTCATTTAGTCCCTCCTCATTTTCCCCAATGACCAAGCACTGAATCTCATCTGCTGCAGTGTCCTTTTGGAGTAGTGTGATGTGATAGAAAGAATGCTGGGTTAGTAATCTAACCAGGCTCTTGATTCTTACTCTAGCTCTCTGCAACTCTGGGCAGATCAGTCTCCCAGGGCTTCAGTTCACTTTACTCATCTGTCAGGTATAAGAAGCAAAGTAGTCAGTGGTTTCCATTTGGAGCTTTAGAGATCAGAAGGCCATTGGGCTAGGGAATGCTCTGTCGGATCACCTACCCTGCTTAATCTGGGAAGATAAGGAATGAACATGGTATAAATCCATAAAGTAAATGACTAAAGGACTTTTGAATAACCATCATCTGCTGTGTTTAAGACACATATCTGAGTGCTTCACCAATGTGAAATCATGAGTCTCTTCACCAAACTGACAATTCTGAGATTTCTGTTGGCATTTTATGAAATTGCCCTGCCAATTTATGTTTTTGTCTGGTTTTTTCCCCAAAGACTAGTTATTATAAATACAGTGTAACCTTGATGTCTTTTTCATTCTTTTATTTCATTGGAATAAGCAACAATAGAAGTTCTATTTCTTCATTGGAACGTATTCACATTATTTTTGTTTGTATCTTCAAAATGTTACCAATAAGATACATTAAGCTAGTTGACATCTTCACCTTTTCTAGATACTTTAATATATATTTTTTCATTAACATTTGAAAAAATTTCAGTGGCTTTTTATAAGCCATTTTGTTTTATGTATCTTTCGTAGTTTGTGCTTGAGATTTGTTCTCACGCAATATACAGTATCTTTAATTCTTTTCCCTCAGTATTGATTTCTTTTTTCCCCAAAGCATGTTGATATCTTCATAATATGGGGGGGCGGGGGAAGTGCGTTCATTTTTCTTAACTTTGCTCCTCACTCAAGGTAAACCTTGACCAACTCAATGAGAGATTAGACCAACTCCTACTTTTACCAGCTTTGGTTTCTCTTCCTACAGTACCACAGCTGTTCTCTCTGGACAACAGTGACTTCCCAGTTGTCAAATCCAATAGCATCTTCTCAGTCCTTGTCCTGTTTGAGTGTCTAAACAAATAACATTACTGACATCTCTGCCTTTTATGAAATGTTCTCTTGTCTCCTGGAACATCTTCTGTCTTTCTGTGACTTTTTTTTCCACACAGGTTCTTTTGTTAGTTTATATTATGGAGGCGCCAACTATGTTTGTCCTCCTTCTCTCCTGAAACAGGAAAGCAATTGTTTACTGCTCATAAAATAAATGTATCCACTTTCAGGATTTCGACTCTCACCTTAATACAAACGACTTCTAAGGCACTGCAGACCGAAATTTCTAAGAGTTGACTCATCTTCTCTACCTAGTCCATTAACACTTCCAACTTCATTTTTCATGCCTGCTCTATACACTTTCTCCTGATTTTTAAAGTATTTCTCTTAATCACTCTTCTGTCACCTAAGAATGATTTATGCTTAAACCCCAGAGTCATCTTTTACTACTTTCTTTCTCCCTTGTCTTATATATGTAGTCTTCTCCGACCTGTCCCCAGCCCCCCACCTTTCAACACTTCTCACCTAGGCTATTGAAATACTCTTCTTTTTTTTTTTTTTTAAGATTTATTTATTTATTTGAGAGAGAGCTCACAGATGGAGAGGGAGAAGCAGACTCCCTGCTGAGCAGGGAGCCTGACACGGGGCTCGATCCCAGTACCCTGGGATCATGACCTGAGCCAAAGGCAGACACTTAACCGATTGAGCCACCCAGGTGCCTGGATTGAAATAGTCTTCTAACCTGTCTCTTCTTCAGCCCTTTTTCTGCATTGCTGCAGTTTATTTCCTGATTCCTAGATTTTATATCTTCCTGTTCAAAAAATCATTTACTACCCATTATTTATAGCAAAACCCCAAGGTTCCTATAAAAGTTAAAACCATTCACAGCCTCCTTTCCAGCTACTTTCTTTTAGCTCCAGCTACCTTCTTTTAGCTCTCCTCCCACCCCATCCTAACTTCTCCACATACTTTCACCCCGTAAAGCCTTGGCTCCGCATTGTATCAAACTATTCTCTTTCCTCAGGTTTGTCAAATTGTCTGTATTTATTAGAAAGAAAAGGTCACTAGAATGCATTTAATTTTAAAGATGCTATATAACATATATTTTTAGTTTAAACACCAATTATAAAGTTAGTATTTCTTCCATAGCTTCTTCAAAAATATTTATTTTCTAGACTACATTCATTTTGTTTAGTAACTTTGTAATATATACATTGTATTATACTTGATATGAATTCATTTTGAATTCCAAGATCCTTTTGAACTCATGAATACTTACGAAGTATTAATCCCTATTACCAAGACATTCAGTTTTGAATACATGGAATAATATAAGTAAATATTAGTCTGGTTGCTGTCTGTTTTTAAGTGTTGAGAATAAAAATACAAAGTGAAAATTGTATTAGCTGTTACACTAATAACAGCTGCAGTAATAAAAACTGCATTCCAGTTGCAGTAACTTACTGCAACTGGAATGCAGTTTTGGATTCTCTAGCCGTGACTTGTACAGAGGAGGTACTCAGTGAATATTGAATGTGCTGCATTCAGATCTTTACCTGATATTGTTAATACATGAGATTGAGAGAAATACATGGCACCAGCTACTTTAGCTTAGCTAGACATTTTAATAAATAGCTCCTCTTCTCCTGGATGACTAGATCAAAATGAATATCCTTTTTTTTTGTTTTAAAGATTTTATTTATTTGACAGAGAGAGTCACAGCGAGAGAGGGAACACAAGCAGCGGGAGTGGGAGAGGGAGAAGCAGGCTTCCTGCGGAGCAGGGAGCCGGACGTGGGGCTCAATCCCAGGACCCTGGGATCATGACCTGAGCCGAAGGCAGATGCTTAATGACTGAGCCACCCGGGCGCCCCTCAAAATGAATATTCTGAGTTCTTTGGAAATTAAAGTTTGCTGTTAATTTGTTCACTTTCTGATAAGTTACTGATAAGAAATAAGCACTACATGTAATAAAAGCATAGGTCATTCCTCTTCAGGATATTTCATTGTTGGGTTGTAGTATGCTGCCACAGATGAATACCGTATTCCATGACAGCAATAAATAAGCTATGCTTTTATTTCAGTTTAGAGAAAACACTTCCAAAGCTTATTCTCTGCTCATGTAAACTCAGTTTTTTTTTAAATAAAAAATCAGAATAGTGTGGATACATACATTCATAGTTAAATTAGTACTGCTCATCAGTCTATTAACCTCTTTGTAATATACCTCTTACAAAATTTCAGGCTGCAAAATGGTCTTAGTCCCTTTTACTGTCTGGCCTGAGCTTGTGATGCTACCCAGTATAGTGCTCAGAAATCAGAGGATCTGTGGAGCGCCTGGGGGGCTCAGTCAGTTAAGCATTCGACTCCCAACTCTTGGTTTCAGCTCAGGTCATAATCTTGAGGTCCTGGGATCAAGCCCCGCGTTGGGCTCCATGCTCAGCAGGGAGCCTGTCTAAGGATTCCCTCCCCCACCTGTCCTTCCCCCTGCTTGCTTGCTTGCCCTCTCTCTCTCCCAAATAAATAACTCTTTTAAAAAAAATCAGAGGATCTGTTCTAGACAAAATCTAGCACTTCTTCTATCCTTCCATATACCTGGAATATCCCATTGCACAGTGTTTTTCTTTTCATATCATTGATGTATTTATTTTCTCATTATACAGTACTTGAGCATAGGAACCAGATCCCACCACTTATGTGTCTCTATTACTTAGTAAATCCTGCACGGTGGGCACTTAGTAAATATCTGTTGGAAGTTGTTTTAAAAGTTTTTATCAAAGAGGGGTGCCTGGGTTTCTCAGTTGGTTCGGCGTCCGACTCTTGATTTCGGCTCGGGTCATGAGATTGAGCCCTGCATAGGGCTCCGCACTCAGCAGGGAGTCTGCTTGAGATTTTCTCCCTCTCTCCCCTTGCCCCTTCCTCCTTTGTGTGCATGTGCGTGTGCTCTTGCTCTCTCTCTAAAATAAATAAGTAAATCTTAAAAAAAAAAAAAAAAAAGGTTTTTGTCAAAGAAAAATTACTGAATAACCCAAGTATTAATTTCTGCAAAGCCCTCTTAGCACAGCATTATCCTTCTCATTCTGCCTGCTTGGTTATCAAATAATATTACATTCTGTATTTCCCTATTTGTTATATTGCAGTGTTGTTATTAAAAGGCCTTAACAAAAGACCTGTAGTTCAATGATTTCAGCTTTTAACTGATTTTATTTTGTAACTTTTTTTTACTGTAACTATTATTATAATAGATTTATGCCTTTAAAATACTGTTATTCCAGGGCGCCTGGGTGGCTCAGTTGGTTGGGCGACTGCCTTCGGCTCAGGTCATGATCCTGGAGTCCCGGGATTGAGTCCTGCATCGGGCTCCCTGCTCGGCAGGGAGTCTGCTTCTCCCTCTGACCCTCCCCCCTCTCATGCTCTCTCTCTATCTCATTCTCTCTCAAATGAATAAATAAAATCTTTAAAAAAAATAAAAAAATAAAAAAAATAAAATACTGTTATTCCAGTTACAGATGAGTCTATACCCTCTTATTCTGGAAGTGATATGCCAAGAAAAGACAGTAGTATGTGGTCAAAAGTAACTGAAGAAGGGACAGATCTCTCAGAACGGCTTGTGAGGAGTGGTTTTGCTGGAACTGAAATAGACCCTGAAAATGAAGAACTTATGCTGAGTATCAGCTCTCGACTACAAGCAGCAGTTGAGAAACTCTTAGAAGCTATAAGTGAAACCAGCAGTCAGGTAACCTCCTTATGTTGCTAATCTGTACTACATTTGTAGGTTTTCTTTTAAGCCAGTGAACAACTAAGTGTTTTCTCTCTATTGTCTCACAGAAATTTAGTCATGTTCCTCTTTATAAATGGTTGGATTTGTAACAACCAATACTGATATCAACAGGTTTCTTTTCAGGTGGTAAGTGTTAATGTCTTGACGGACTCTTCAGGTTCTAAAATTCAGTGTTTTAATTTTAAAATTTCCTAGACTCTTACACATTACTTTTTTTTTATATCAAAAGAGATTTTAACTTTATCATTGACTGAAATATTCCGTTATAATATATGTTATTTATTTGAAGGAATAATACAAGGAATATCTTAAACCATATGCTCTAGTATGTCCTAACACACTGCTATTGTAATATGATAACAAATCAAACCTACAGTCCTTCACAGAAAACATCCTTTTCATGAATGTTAATAGATTACCTCACTTTACTCTCTCGTGGTAGGGTTAGATGAGGGATACTTTCTACATCGAAGTACTGTTTTTATAGAAATTTTAAAGGGGTATAATCATTTATAACCTAAAATGCAATTTTCTCTGTCTCTAACATTTTTACACTAGTATGGTAAATGTCTCTTAAGTTACTGTATGTAGAATTTAAATAATTGTTGCTTTAAAATGAAGCAAATTCACTTATTTATTTTAAAAATGTTTAAAACACCTGTAGAATCATAGCTGTATGTTAATCAAGTGAGTACTCCATTGTCATCAGTTACAGGGCCAATATTATTAACATTTTCATTGATACCTTTATTCACAGTATCCTAAATCCATCTGTATTTCAGACAGAAGTTGAGAAGTTGAAAGAGTGTCTTTGATGTCTTGTTATTTCTAATGTCTGGCTTTCATTGATGCTACTTTTTTTCCTCTAAGAAATTATTCTGTTATGGAATCTTTTTGCAATAGCAGTGACTATTGGATTTACCATATTTGACAAATACTGTTATATATTTTGTGTTTTAATGCCAAATTCAATTACTTTTAGGTTAAGTTAGTGATTGAGTCCTCTCTTGGTTAGTGACCCTTGAAATCACTTGTTAACCACCTACTATTAAGTTAATTTTTCATTATCAATCCATTTTTTTTTCCTCTTGGCAACTTGCTATTGGCATTTAACATAGACGGCATTATCAAAACAGCATATATGTCCAGTGAAATATTTGTCTTCTGGATAGTCTTCAGACAACGAGTTTTCCCCAGGTTCATTCTTCCTTGTAGGGAGACAGTTTAAATTCTCTTCTGTGCTAGAGTGGGGACTGTATCTTTAAGAGCACATTACCACACATTGCAATAATTCACTATCTGGCCAGCAGAATATATCACAATATACCTACTGTTAATTTTCTGAATTGTACCTTGATTGACTAGCCAAACTAAGGTATTCATATTCAGTTAAATATGTTTCAGAAATGTTTTCATAGATAAAGTGCTGTCTTTGGGCAATTCTTATTTCTCTGAAGCTTTCTTTTACAGCAGGTGCAAAATGATTGAAAGGCTTTTGCTTCAGTTACTTAAAGATTTCCTTGAGCATTGTAAAGAACTAAAAGAAGTACAGTATTTTTGAAAACTCACATCTTTGTGTATTTACTAATACACAATAGAAAGGATAACTACACAAATAATAATAGTAGTCTCATCTTTTGCTAAAACCACAGTGAGTTATTTTTCATTGCCAACATCCTAAGTGCTGGTAGGAAAGGCACCAATAAAAACCAGCTTCATTTGCGTTATTAATTTAAGACATTATACTCTTGGATCAAAGAACTTTAATGTTTACCATATTTTTCTTCAGCCTCAGGTAGACAGCTTAAGCTCAAACATTGCAACTATGAATGCTATGTCATAATATGAAATTCCATAGCTATTATAAGAAAACACATATTTTTCTATAAGATTTGCTATTTTTTCAAGTTTTTACTTTTCTAATTAACATAAGCCCTGGATTGGCTTTCTTTTAGAATGCTTACACATAAGCCACTTTAACACTATGCTACTCTACTGAGTGAGCTGGGCCAATTCAGGCATTTTCAGCTGTTGCTTTTCAGCACTTTTAAAGTTTGAATGCATATGCATCCTAGTTATCCCTTTTATTCTATGAAAGTAGTGTAAATAATTCTGTATGGAGTCTCAACATAATCCTGCCTTTTTTTTTTTTTTTTTTGCTTATTTCAGCTACATTAGTATTTAATTTCTGTGATTTGTACTCTTTCCTACCATGAAAAAACTAGTAGTATTTTTCCTTTCTTAGCCACTATTAAATACTTTGATCTGGATCTTGAACGCTGTTAATACTGTTTGCTGCTACTTGATACCATCGTTAAGTTACAGTCTAGTTAATGCAGTGTAGTTGACCTTTGAACAGTACAACTAAAGTATGCCGCTCCATTTATATGCAGATGTTTTTCAATATATACAGTACAGTACTGTAAATGCATTTTCTCTTTATGATTTTCTTAATGCCATTTTCTTGTTTTAGCTTACTTTATTGTAAGAATACAGTATATAATACGTAATACATATAACATATAAAATATGTGTTAATCGACTGTTATGGCATCAGGCTTCTGGTCAACAGTAGGCTATTAGTAGTTAAGTTTTGGGAGAGTCAAAAGTTCTGTGGATTTTTTTTTTTTTTAAAGATTTTATTGATTTATTTGACAGAGAGAGAGATAGCAAGAGCAGGAACACAAGCAGGGAGAGTGGGAGAGGGAGAAGCAGGCCTCCCGCCGAGCAGGGAGCCCGATGTGGGACTCGATCCCAGGACCCTGGGATCATGACCTGAGCCGAAGGCAGACGCTTAACTACTGAGCCACCCAGGCGCCCAGTTCTGTGGATTTTTGACTGTGCATGGGGTCAGCACCCCAACCCCTGCATTGTTCAAGGGTCAACTGTATAATATTTGTCTTCTGACAAGCACCATGGAAAATGGTAAATAAATCAGAAGTGATCCATGGTTTGACTTATTCCTGTAGGCTACTATAGAGAAACTTCCCCCAAAATCCATTAATACTGCCAACAGATAAGTGTGTGGAATCCACCTGAAACACTCATTTTCCCCAGGCCAAGATCACACCTCATCACATCTGCTTGTGTGACCAGGTTTTGAGGTACAACAGGAGCCTGACCATGGCATTTTCCAAATTATTCTCAATTTGTTAAATACTAATATAGCAATATGTTATTTAGCTTTTACTGTATTTTAAGTATCAAAGAACAGGTCACAAAAACTTTGCCTAGAGCACTAAACAGTTTTCATACTGCAGTCTCTAAACCAGCAGCATCAACATCACTGAGGACTTGTAAATTTAAATTCTCACTCCCCACCCCAGACCTACTGAATGATGGAGCCCAGCAACCTGGGTTTAAACGGGTTCTTTAGGTGATTCTGGTACACACTGAAGTTTGAGAACCACTCATCTAGAGATTATTAGTACATGTTCACATTATTCTAGCTGAATTTTGAAGTGTTCTACCAATATCTTAGATAAAAGGTTAAAGTGGTTGTTGCCTTTTGGTATAAAAATCAGGTATATCTTAGGTGAATTGTATTTTTAAAGTAACGAGAATAGGAGTCTGTAAAACTTTCTTTTAATCCAAATTTAGTTCACCTACTACTCTTCCATGGATAGATGTTTAAAGCCATTGACTGCTTCAGAATATTCTCATTAATAACTAAAATTATCTTGAACATGATAAATATCTTTAACAGTTCATTAGATTGATACAAAACAATGTGTAATCACCTCTGTGAAATAACTTATATTCCATTTTTATTTTAATGTGTCATTATTTGGTTCTTCATAATGGTATAGTTCTCTTTTACCTTGATTTTTTTTTCACTTGTTACAAAAACTAGAACAGAACTGAGAGACACTGCTATAGTCTATTTGTGCTTGCAGTGACAGAGAAGTTCAGCTAAGTAGCTCTGCACAGCATACCCTGAGACTAGGAAAGAGAGTAGCATCTCATACTTTGGAGTCAGGTGGGCCCAAGTAAAGCTTATTGGAAGACTTGATGCTTGAGATGAATCATTCATTCATCATATTTATTGAGCACCTACTATATAATAATTGCTATTTTACATACCAGAAGTACAGCATTGAACAAAATAGACAAAATCCTTGCTCTTGTAGAGACCAACAATATGTAAACATACAGTATGTCAGGTGGTGATTATCTGCTGGGAAGAAAAATGAAATGGAGATAGAGCATAATGGGGGAAGGGGACATGTTTATAGGAAAATCAAGGAAGACCCCTCTGATGAAGTAATATTCAAGCATATTTCTTGAAGATTAGGAGAGACAGTCATATAAGTAAGTAGGGGAAGAATGTTTTAGACAAAGGACTAACAAGTGTGAAGGCTCTGAGGTGGTTGAGTGCTTGTTCTTTGTGTGGCTGAGAAAGAGGCCAGTGTGGCTGGAGCAAGGAGAGTGAGGAAAGTGGGAGATGAGGTCAAAGTGCTACCTGGAAACCAGATCACATAGAACTTGGGATTTAATTCCTAATGAGAAATGGAGCCATTGTGTACAACTTTTTAACTTTTTATTTTGAAATAATTTTAGAGAAAAGTTGTAAAATAGTCCAGAGTTTCACTCAACTTCCCCTAATGTTAACAGCTTGCATAATCGTATTATAATTATCAAAACTTGGAAAGTAAAACTGTTACAATACTATAAACTGAAGTACAGACCCTTTGGATTTCACCATTTTTTCCCACTAAGGTCCTTTTCCTGTTCTAGGGTCCCATGTTGCCTTTAGTTGTCATGTTTTTGTCAGCTCTCTTCTCCTCTTCATTTAGTACCTGAGTCTTTGTCTTTTATGACCTTGACACTTGAAAACGAGTGGCTAGTTATTTTATAGAGTGCCCCACCATTTGGATTTGTCTGATATTTTTTCATGATTACAGGAAGCTTATGTGTTTTTGACAAGAATACCACAAAAGTGATGTGCCCTTCTCAGTGTATCATATCAGAGGGCACATGATGTCCATATGTCTTATTACTGGCAATGTTAATCTTGATTTCTTGTGGTATCTGCTGGATTTCTCCACTGTACTATTACTTTTTTTCCCATTATAATTAATAAATTTCTTGAAGGAGGTACTTTGAGATTATGCAAATATCTTGTTTCTCCTTAAACTCTCACCCACTAGTTTTATCATTCATTGGTAGATCTTGCCTGTACAATTATTACCATGGTATTCTGATGGTGATTTTCTATTTTCCTCATTCCTTCATCTATTATAATTACTCTGAAAGAGCTATTTCTTCACTCTCATTTGTAATCAGGATCTGTACAGACTCATAGCTATTTATGTTTTTCAACGGATTATATTCCAATACTACAGTAATTGGTTTTGTTTCAGCTTTGGCATTGTGAACTCTTTCAGGTTGGCTCTTGCGCCTTTTTGAAGTGCTTACTTTTTTGAGCATTTGCACTATCAGAGGCTCCAGACCCATCTTACGTTATTCCTGCCCCAGCTCTAAAATCTGCCACTGCTCCAAGGAAATTAGGGTCCTCTTATTAGATAATGATATTTAGAAACCAAGATCTGGATGCTGTATGAGCTCTTTGTTACTGAAGTGTCATGACTTGTAGGTCCTCTTAGTAGACAGTTTAAAAATATACGGGGTATCTATAAATACATACATTTATTTGTGTATCTCTACGTATAGATAGTAAAAACATGAGTTCATGCGTTACATCTAATTCTGATCCAGTACCACAACATTCATTCTACCCTTCCCCCCTTTCCTTTGTAACTTTGTTCTCCATCAGTGAGAAACCAGGCTCTCATTATCTGCATATTTTTACTTATTTGTTTAGCCCTAAAAACGCATAAAATAACTTCAAGTTGCTAGCCTATATCCCTGTGAAGAACAAATTTATTAGAGTACAGTATTTATGTACAGTACTTTCTGTCTTTAGCGTTATACAGTCAAAAATACTGTTTTTCAAAGTATGGTAGGTTAACTCTTCTCCCTAACCCTCTTTAATGTGGTTTTGTTATTCACTTTTAATATAGTTACAATCATTTGTTACAGTTTTTATTCCATCTTGAGTTTCCCCCTTTTCTAAAAACTCGCAGATGGTAAATTTCACTCTTTGTATGGGTAGTTCTTTTGGTTGTGACAGATGGGTGGTGTATATATACCACCACAAACATGACACAGGATTGTTCCATCCCCCAAGATACCCTGCTGCTGTCTTTTGTTGTCAGCCCTCCTGCCTTTGGCAACCACTGGTTGCTTTCCATCCCCCATCCTTATAATTCTGCCTCTACCAGACTGTTGTAAATGAAATGACACATTATGTATTCTTCGGGGTCTGGCTTCATTGTCCTAAAGTACATGTAAGATTTATCAGTTTTGTTGCATGTATTAAAAGTTTGTTCCTTTTTATAGCTGAGGAGTATTTTATCATATGGATGTAGCACAGTTTATTTAGAGGACATACAGATTGTTTCAAGCTTAGGATCATTAGAGATTTTTGAGTAACTGACCTAACTTACATTTTTCAAAAGATCGTTTTGACCACCTTTTCAAAATAAATGGGGGGAAGGGCAGCGGGGCGCCTGGGTGGCTCATTCGGTTAAGCGTCTGCCTTTGGCTCACGTCATGATCCCAGAGTCCCAGGATCAAGCCCCATGTCGGGCTCCCTGCTCAGCGGGGAGTCTGCTTCTCCCTCCCTCCGCCTCTTCCCCTGCTTGTGCTCGCTCTGTCTCTCTCTTTCTCACTCACTCTGTCAAATAAATAAATAAAATCTTTAAAAAATAAATAAAAAATAAACTGAGGGGGTGGAGGAGTCTAGGGCAGAAGCACAGAAACCAGTTAGAGGAGTTACTTGCCCAGATATACAAGTCAGGTGGTAGGATTAGAATTCAAACGCAGGTACTGTGGCTTCAAAGTCTGTGCTCTTAATTAAGCTGCTTTTACTGTCCTTTGAAAGTGAGTGAATCACTTTGTCAATTACTGCTGACTGCTCATGTTATCCACAGACTAAGGAATAGATTTTGAAATCTGGGGTGTCACTGGTAACCTTACAAGAGCAGTTTGATGGAGGAATGGAGATGAAACTGTAATTCAAGAGAAAATGAGAGGAAAGGAGGTAAAGACTTAAAAGACGAGTAGAGACTAGGTAGGTAGGTCCAGAAGAAAATTCGTGGCAAGAGGCATAGCGTATTACTGTAAACCAGCATGGTGTGTATGAGGACAGTGGATAGTTTTGTGTTATAAACATATAGGATGGAAGGTGGGAAACTGATAGAAGGTGAGAGTACAGGAATAGCCAGTGGTCACATGTCAAAGTCCCATGTAGGCTAAGTTAAGGAGTTTTAACTGTATTATGCTATAAAGTTTGGAGAGTCTTTGCAATATTTTTGATGAGAAAATAATACCAAATTTGTGTTTTACGTCCCTCAGGCAGTAGTATGATAGATGGATGGGCAGGAAGATGGTGAGGAGAGATACTTAATGCAGGGAAACAAGAGACACTTAGAATATTCCTGGTAAAAAGTGATAGAGATCAAGTTAAGGCAGGGGGGAAGTGATTTTAAACCTTTCAGGAAGCTGAATTTGATAGAAATTGGTATGACTGATCAGATACAGGGGATGAGGAAGAGGGAAGGAAACCAAGCGTAAATCCTCAATTGACTGAGTTGCTGGTGTATTTCATTTACTGAGATACGGGATGCAAAAGAAGTGAGTGATGAGTTCAGTTTTATGTAATCTGAATTCAGAATGCATAGAGGCAGTATCAAGGAAAGATATTCACTAGAGTCTCGAGTTTTGGTAGAACTAGATTGGAAATTGTTATCCCTTTAAGACATTTGAAACCATCGTCTTTAGAGTGTGTACAGAGCTATTTTTTGTGCTGGTAGAATGCTGACATTTAGAAGAATAAAGGTAGGTATGTCTACAGAAGACGTGGAGAATGAGAAGAGGAAAATCAAGAGAATAGTGTCATAAAAGCCAGATAAGGAGTGATTTTTCTAAAAGTTGTCAGTTACTATGGAAAATCATAGCTGCTGAGGATTTAGTGTCCATTGACTATTTCAATGTGAGTGACCTTGATGAGAATAGTGTCATAAAATTGGAAAGGAAAATTCAAAATTCAGAGAGTTGGAGAAATAGAGACAGCAAATTTTATGCCTACTAGCCATGAAGAAAACAACGCTAGCTTGAGAAGGGGAGGGTGTTTTTTTAAAGGTTGGACTAGTGTACATTGAGTAGCAGTGGAGAAGTTGAATATTGTAGGTCAGAATGGATGAGCTTTCTGGAGGCCAGGTCCTTGGAGTAGGTTAAGATGGAATCCAGAACACAGGTGGAAGGTGTGCCATTTGGATCAGAAAGACCTTCCCTCGTTTAAGATTGGAGAAAGAGATTATTGCAGGTTATTGTGGGTTTATGTTTGAGATGAAGGAGGAGTTTCATTGAAGTCTCCATAGTCTAAGTAAATATTGTCAAATATTCAAGTTTCTTTCTTTCTTTAATGACGTCGATTTATATGTTGTGTGATTTTAGTAGAAGATGTATGATTAAGCCTTGTACTTAGTTTTAAGGTTTGGTTTGCTTTAGGTTCTATAGATACATCATGCTTCAATAAAAGAACTAGTGGGCATTTTCTTTGCTAAGTATCAGGGTATCTTCTTATAGACTGATTTCATAATATCTATTAAAGAAGCATTTTACTTTATGTATTTGATTTGACAAGTGATTTGCCCTAGAGTATGTCCACATCCATGTAATGATACACTTATTATGATGAATTGTATTTATCATTTGCCCAGACAGGCTACCATAAAAATCAGGCTTATATTCAGCCTACTGCAGTTTCCTGTTGGTTGAGAGAGCTTTCATTATGATATGAGGAAAAGAGCTTAGAGACTACCTGCAAGCCCTTAGAAAGGCAATCTCTTTAACATAGTCTGTATTCAGTAGTCTCTTTGTGATTCTGCAGAAAAGCTCTCTTTGAGAGTATGGTTTCAGATTCTTGATTCTTGAATCAGGTAGAAAAAGAATTCATTCTGTTCCGTGAGAGTAGTCTTTCAGCAACTAGTTTTCCAGAATTCACAGGTACTATCTATCAAGAGATACCTTTAGGCCTTGGAAAAAATTAATGAGGAACTTACTCCCACAGAATGATGATTATTATAGACAACTCTTATGAGTTTATTATCATTTTTGAGAATAATGGAACCTAAGCTGCATGTTCTATATTTTCTCATAAAGGGAGACTTTTCCTTAGGATGAAACAGTAGTTTAAGATTTTGTCATTGTTAAGTTTTAAGCATAACTGTAATCCAAGTGTTGAAATGTATTTTGCCATTAGGTATTTCCTCCAGTATGCTTATTATATATAATAAGCATTGGTCAGGACTTGTCAGTTTGAGAGAAATGTTTATGGGTGGAAAAGATTAAATATCTTGACATTGTATGATTAAAGTAAACCTATTTAGTTTGGGAAACATAGCTTTATACCCCAATTAATAGCCTTCAAATATGCACTAAAATCTTTATTATCTGGAACCTGGGAATAATGAGCTAGTCTGGATAATTAAAAGGGTATCCTCCTAAATATTGAAGTCATTTTGCTTTAACTGCTTTTGATTGTAAAAAGTTTTATCTGCTTTCTAAAATTAAAAAAAAATAGAATGCAATTTGAATTATTCTAATGTAATCTGTCTGAACATCAATTAATATACCATCAGTTACTATACTCTTACAGGGGAGATCTTTGCCCCTATCTTAAATCATCTTTACTGCTATTTTGAGTCCTTTTTACTCTCCCTAATTTTACTCTCTTTTCTTTGTGGTTAGTTTCTTAACCTTGACTTATGTTCCTAGTTGTAAGTGGATATACTCTACTCCTATAGATTTTGGTTTTACATGGATGGAAACAAGTTTTACATGCTTTCAAAAATGGGGGAAAAATATAATTTGGATTATTTTAACTTAGGGTCACCTTTTTTAACATGAATCAATATAATATGCCATCAGTTAATATACTGTTGTCCTTTATAAGGACTGTTTGCCTCATTCTAAATCATCTTAATCTACTACTTTTTTGAGTCTTTTTCTCCTCCCTAGGTTTTTCTTTTCTTTGTAGTTAATTCTTACCTTGACCTGAATGTTTCTCTTTATAAAGAGATACTTCTTACTCTCAGAATTTTGTTTTTGCTTCAAATAAGAGAAATTGGATACTAGATTATCAAAATAAACTGTAACTCCCACAGGGAGCCAGGAAAGAGTATTTTGAGAACTATATGATATGGTTAGTATGGATCCTGTCAGTTCATAAAGCTGAGCAGCTAGGATATGGATGATTTTGTATCTGCTAAAGATCCAGAAAAATCATATTTAGCTGACCCAGTGTAGGGTTAGGCCTCCATTTTGTACAGATATTCAGACTTATTAATAGACTAACTGGTGGGCTCACATAAAATAAACACAATAAACAGAAATTTGTCATTGCCTAATCCAGAATTATAATAGGCAGCTGTCCCCCCCCCCCCCACCTCCACCCCAAGCATCTACCTGTAGATTCTGGGCTTTATGTAGAAAATCGCATTTTCTCTTCCCTAATTATTAGCCTATTATGAAGGCTTTGAGTGTTGACTCCTTTAAACAATTTTGTGTAGTGAAAGTGGCTATAAAACAGATTTTTGTTGATATCACCTGCTTGCCTTAGTATGGGTTTTTCCATAGTAGATAAAAGGTTTTAGTTTTATGGGTTTAGGATATTTAGTTACTGGACCAAAAAAAGGCACCACAATGAAAGCTCTTTCATTTATTTGAGGATCTTTTGCTGTTAAAAAATAAGTTGTTCATCTTTTAAAATTCTGAGTGTCTAGTTTATTCACTGTTGCCAACATTTCTGGAGCTACCAGAAGATTATTATATGCAACTTGCACTTTTTAGTTTTAGTCAGAGTTCCTAGGATACCTTAAGTAAAGATATATAATTACCAAACATATTATATATAATGCAGCTTTTTAAAGAGCGTTTTTTTTTTCCCCTTAACATTCACTCTGAAAACAATTCATTGTGGGAAATAGGTTATAACTGAACTATCTGTATTTACTTCTAGTGACTGTTCAAAAGAATGAGTATTATTTAAGGAAATATCAAAAGGAAATACTAAGTCTTCCAGAAATAATTATGATTATTTGATACACTTTAAGAACTCTTTGGTAATGTGGACTCAAACCTACTTGATTTCACATTTTCAAATTAAAATAATTTTTTAGTAGGATGGAAAAATACTAGCTTATCTTAGAAACATTATAAACTTGTCTAAATACCCTTTTCAAAGCTCTGACGTGGAACTTGGATCCTGTTAGGCAGGCTTTTTTGTGGGCGTATTAATTCACATTCCACCTGTCAGTACCTATAGGTAAAGACATGAAACCACACCCTCTGTTCTGACCTTTTTCTCCAGGGACAGTGACTAGAATCCTTTGGCTCAGGGTGAGAGGCTATTTGAATAGCTCAGTTCAGAAGAGCTTTTACTTTTGAATTGAGTGAAGCAGCAAGAACAAGGGAAATAATGTTGCAACTACATTTCTCAAGACTGCTGCTATGGAGATTTCAAACTTGACCTTCCCTGCCAGGTTCTGTTTGGAAGGCTTACTTATTTCCATAGATATATTTGATACCGAAAGCAGTTTTATGGCTCGGCTACTTAGATATTTATATTTTCATTCTTCCATTCTTTAAAGAATTAATTATTCTAGTTAAAAAGGAGTTTTTCTGCTTTTATTTTTGTTGTCTTTGTTTTTTGTTTTGTTTCTGATGAAGACTGGTAGAAATGTAGTTTTTTTATAGATCTGTGTGTTTTTTCTTTTGTTGTTCATTTGTATGAATTGATGCTTATTTGATAGTACTAAAAAGAAATTTGCATACTGCTGTGGTCTATCTTGATAAACTAAGATAAGAACTTTTAATGTAGTGGAAAACTGTTAAAGCAAGTGAGGGAAGTTGGCAGCTGAATCTACTAGCATGGATTCTTACCGTACCTATTTGGCAACTGTCAAACTCAGCGGCTCATGGTTGGAAGAACAAGATGAAGACATTTATGAGGTTGAATCTCGTGTGCCTTTACCACATCCTTTTCCTCTATGTGAACATTTGGATGAAAATAACTCTGTTATTATTAATACTTCTATTTTTCATTTTATTCATAAAAGAAATGGGCACATATTAAAGCTTATTTCTAAAATTTCACTGCCTACCCCTCCTTATTCAGTAAGTATAAAAAATTTGGTTTCTTATACTTTTAGTTTATACTTTCACTTTTTTAGACATGTAGTTAAAAAACCTGTATAAATGAGAAATGAACTTTAGATGTCCTTAGTAAGGGTAAATGGAATAGAATCTTGTTTTGTTATTGTTTCATGTGTTACTACTTATTTATCCTGATATATTGAAGAGCTAAATTTGGTCTAAGAGCCCCAACTTGGCTATGTTTTTGATTCCAGAAGGCAGAGTGAGATAGTATTACAGTTTTCCATGCCAGGCAAGCTGTTTAAAAAGATCCTGCTTGTCCTTAACAATCTTGCTTTTATATGTTTATGATTCCAATCCTGAGTAAAAATGGAATGATTATATTTGAGGGAATGAGCATTGTGGTACTTAAAACAGCTAAGTCCATTGAGCCAATTAGGAAATGTTTACAATCATATGGTATATTGGCTATAGTTCCAGACAGGGAAAAAGAAAATATGGATTCTAATTTTAATTTTCTTGTTAACTCATAAGGAACTTATTTTTAATATGCTTACTGATCCAGTGAGGAAATACTCTTTTCTACTTTTTATGTGAAATGTATTTTACAAAAATTAAGGGTATTTAGCATAGTTAGTATTTCAGGTTTATTTAACATGTAAGTATGTTTTGAATGATTCACTACAAGTTATTCAGTATAACTACAAGTTATTCAGCACTTTTTATGACTTTCATGGCTTTAATTGTAATACACTAGCTAATATTTAACAGGCCAGATGGTTTTCAGAATAGTTTTGTTACCTCCTCTGAAACTTTTATATTAAAGTGACAGTTTATTGATGTTTTATACTTACTTTTAATGTAATAATTTTCTTAACTTAATTAGAAATACTGAATATGAAATTTTTATATATTTCATATTGTTAGGTATTAGGTATTATACGTATTAGGAATAAATCAAAGCGGGTTAGAAGAGGCTTTTTAAAGTATAGAGTATTTAGATGAACATTTGAAGGGAATCTCTTTATTCCAGTAAAGTATGAGCGCCATTTGCTATAATAAATGAAATTTGTTTGCTAGCTTTACTAATTTGATTCTTCTAACTTTTTAGTTTTGTTTTGTAAAACTGAAGTTATTTCTTCTGGTTTTATGGTACATATTTAAATGCACTTTAAGGTTGCTTTAGATCTTGTCAAGAAGTAGTACATTAGAAGCAAAAACTTAATTTTCTTAACTAAATCAAGTATTTATTTTGTTGTAAATGCTAAATGCCTTGTTGTGTTTGTACAGTAAATTCGAAAAAGAAAAAAAAAACAACTCCTGTTTTTTTTAGTGAGAGCTTTGAACTCTTAGAGATTTCATGTATTTACCAACCATTTTATAATATACAGAAAAAAGTGACATACCTACATATGTGGAAGCAGTTGATATGTTTTAAAAATATAGGCTGTGACTGTAAATTCAGAAGAGTAGCTATATATAAATTAGTTCTTTACGGTTATGTTTTTTTACTATAAAAAACAGGGGTGCCTGGGTGGCTCAGTTGGTTAAGCATTCGACTTGATTTCGGCTCAGGTCATGATCTCAGGGGCCCCACGTCAGGCTATGCGCTGGGTGTAGAGCCTGGTTAAGATTTTCTCTCCCTTTCCCTCTGCTTCCCCACACCCCCATGCTCGCTCACATGCTCTCTTTTAAAATAAAAATAAAAAACAGATAAGGAGATGCTGGCCGTCAGAAGCTCAGAAAACTAAGGCAGGAACAGTGCTTTTCTGTAATTTCTTGGAGCTGGTAACAGTGATCACTGTTTTCTTAGAGCTTTGGCCTGAGTCTGTCCTTGACCGTCATCTTTAAAAATTGTGTAAGAATATAGTCATGCCAATAACAGCATATTAAGGAGGCTGTACTTATGAGTAATTATGGGTAATGCCTCTGTATTCTAAGGTTTTGAAAATAAATTGAATATTCATAGAGAGTCCTGTAGATGTTTCATAGATGGACAGAAATATAAAGCTTTTAGTTAAAAATGGGTTATAATAATTTCATTTGGTTGTGCCACTATGATTTTGTTAATTGATGCCATTACATTAAGCATATATTAGTTCCCCATAGTGTATAGCAGGGGTCCACAATCAATAATAAATGTTAAATATAAAAGATACTAAGTTTTTCATAGACTACAATTACAGAAAATTCTTCAGAATTTTCAGAGCCTATGTGTCATTAACTTTATACCTCTCTTTATGTGACAGAATACAGAGCTACTGTTGGAAGTGGTTTATTTCCAAAAGAAGCATTTTTTTTTGTTTAATAAAATTAGAATACATCTCTTATGTAAAGTTGTATGTAGCTAATCTACTTGTATAATGACTTTTTCCACCTACTAATGTTAGCATGCACTAGAAATATTAACTGGCTACAGTTCAACAGTATGCCTTTATTTTTATTTAAAAATCTTTTTTTTTTTTTTTTTAAGCTTTAGTGGGGAATGACATTGGCCTTCCCACACTTCAGTTGTCTTATTTCATGTATGCTTTCCCTCCTTGTTTAGCTTGAACATGCAAAAGTTACACAGACAGAGTTGATGCGGGAGTCATTTCGACAGAAACAAGAAGTAACCGAGTCCCTTAAGTGCCAAGAAGAGCTGCGAGAGCGCCTTCATGAGGAGTCCAGGGCCAGAGAACAGCTGGCTGTGGAGCTCAGTAAGGCTGAGGGTAAGCAACTTGCCATTGGCAGCTGAGGGTGGAAAAATTTCAAGTTTAAAAATAGAGATTTTTGATGCAAGCCAGATTTGGACATTACCAATCTACTCTAATTTAGAGTGACCACTGAAACGTAGTTGTAGTGGATCTTCAGAATTTCTCCAGGCAATTTTAAGAACTGTATATATTTTTAATTATTAGAAAGAATTTAATAGAGGAGCGCCTGGGTGGCTCAGTCAGTTAATTAAGCGTCTGCCTTCAGCTCAGGTCATGATCCCAGAGTTCTGGGATCCAGCCCCACATGGCCTCTCTGCTTAGCGGGGAGTCTGCTTCTCCCTCTCCCTCTGCTGCTCTACCTACTTGTGCTCTCTCTCTCTCTCTGTCAAGTAAGTAAAATCTGTAAAAAAAAAAAAAAAGAAAGAAAGAAAGAAAGAATTTAATAGAATTACAGAGCGCGTTGAAAGTTTTGGAAAATATAGAAATAAATGATAGTGGGCACCTGGGTGGCTCAGTCATTAAGCGTCTACCTTTGGCTCAGGTCATGATCCCAAGGTTCTGGGATCGAGCCCTGCATTGGGCTCCCTGCTCCGCGGGAAGCCTGCTTCTCCCTCTCCCACTCCCCCTGCTTGTGTTCCCTCTTTCACTGTGTCTGTCAAATAAATAAATGAAATCTTAAAAAAGAAAAAGAAATAAATGATAGTGATTTGTTACCATAATCCCACCTTCCTAAAGCAAGTCTTGTAATTTAGTGATGAAAAGACTGACACTAAGAGATGTTAATAAAGGGCGCCTGGGTGGCTCAGTTGGTTAAGCGACTGCCTTCAGCTCAGGTCATGATCCCGGAGTCCCGGGATCGAGTCCCGCATTGGGCTCCCTGCTCGGTGGGGAGTCTGCTTCTCCCTCTGACCCTCCTCCACTCACGTACTCTCTCTCTCTCTCTCATTCTCGCTCTCTCAAAATAAATAAATAAATCTTTAAAAAAAAAAAAGATGTTAATAAATTGTTCAAGGCCACCATTAAATGGTGATGCCATGCTTTATGCCTCAAAAGCCTCATGCTGTTTATATTCTGCCATACTGTTGTGGGTGTTGGCCTTCTAGAATCACTTAAAATATCAGCTTTCTCTAGTATATTTAAAATGTGATTTGGTTCAGAAGCATCTGATTTATATTAAGCTTTCCAGAAACCTATTTATATCTGTGTAATAAAGCGAGTTACACCTACATGATGCAATACATTAGTATAGCAAAATAATGGAAAGTTCAAAGGAACTTCAGATTTAGGCACAAAGGTTAACAAGAAAAAGATTGCTTTGAACGTACCTACCATCAGCAGCAGCAGAGTCATTCAAAACATTTAAAATGTTGGAATGAAGTTTTGCTAACAGTACACCTTTTATTATTTATATAACACCAAATGGTAAGATTTGAAATAAGTTATAATCCCATTCCCTGTTAATTTTATCTTATAGGTGTCATTGATGGCTATGCAGATGAAAAAACTCTTTTTGAAAGGCAAATTCAGGAAAAAACTGATATAATAGATCGTCTTGAGCAGGAATTGTTATGTGCAGGTAGTAGATTACAAGAGTTGGAAGCAGAGCAACAGCAGATCCAAGAAGAAAGAGAATTACTGTCCAGACAGAAAGAAGCTATGAAAGCAGAGGCAGGCCCAGTTGAACAGCGTATGTATTTTTGGACTTTGTATATGAAACATTCCTTAAAAGTTCAAGGTGGCTCTTTTCCTCTTTCATTGCCTTTGTTTGTGTATTTTATATGGGGATTGAAAAATTACAAGAAAATCTGCCTCTTTGGTAAATGTTCATTAGCCAACCATGTAGAGTCAGGGGTGTTTTGTTTTTGTTCTTTTTTTACTTTGGCAGATTTTAACTGGAAAAGATAATCCTTTATTCTTGAACTTCTCCCTTAAAAGAAAGCTACATATAATGAGGCAGGATATTTTTTAAACCATGTAAGATTAAGTACTTTTAATAGCAGAAAGGCAGCAAAAATGTATACTTGGAATAAATAACTAAGAGCACTGATCCAGCACTCCCAGCAAGCAGGTAGGGGGGTGGATTTCGGCCTGCAAGAGAATAGATTTGAAAAGGTCAGTGACTGTTAGAAGCAGGCTGACATCTGGTTTAATCTGTGTAGGAGTTCAAAGAATATACAATTTATAAATAACCTTTAATCTTTTCTTAAATGAGAAATTAGGTGTGATATCTTAGTTTTTTTGGCAGTAAAAAGTGCCTGTCATTATAACAGTGGAACTTTAAATCCTTTTGATCATATCCTCTCACTTTTATAAATGTGTAGTTTCAGTGGTTGAATTTTACCAATTTAGAAATATAGCATACATTTTTGTAATATGGTACGGTTGTTTCTGATGCTCAAATTTGTTTAAAACGGGTTTAGAGTTGGACTTTTTAATGTGCAAAGCATATATATATCATACATGTAAAATATTCAAGAAATACTGGGACATCAAAATGTTATCAATGGTGTCAAGTTTTACTTCTAATTCTTTTGTGTACGTATTATCCTATTTTAGGAAATAGACATGTAAATTATATCTTTGTTCTGTATGTGTGTGTTTTCTTTCTATTCTTATAGGACTAGTAGATGCTGCAGTCGATGCAGCACCTGGAGCAGGTGTGTTTATACAGTTGCATGGCCAGTCTTTGGGTGGTAAACTTACAACTCCAAATATTGGGTGACCCTTGAATTTTCAATCACATACCTCTACTTTTCCAACTAACGTACCTCTAATTTTGCTGTTGTGTTTCATACTTACGGTTTTTCTCTTTAACAAAAAACTTTACTTACAACAAAATACATATTTATATTTGAAATTAACAACTGAGATTCATAGTGATCATCATCTTATATCTGTTTTTCCACAGAGCTTAAGACCATTTCAATTTTTACAGAAACAAATACATTAAACTCCTGTAGCCTATAACTTTTCAAAATGCTCTTTCTAAACCAGGAAATATAAGATGATGGTAACAATAGGATCAATGAAATTTAGTAAGGAGACTCTGGTTCATTTACTTTTATATTAACATCTAAATCACTATTGTTTTAAAAGGAAAAGCTATTTTCTCTAGATTCCTAGTCCTGAGCACAGTGTTGGCAGACTGGTTAGTGTAAAGACTCTCAGGCTGTGTTCCTTTATTTTTTCATTAGAGGATTGTTTTACTTTGCTATTTATACTTAATAATTGTATTATTAATATTAATAATAGCTAACACTTACATAGTGCTTACCATACTCTAGGCACTATTCTTTATGTATATTAACTCATTTGATCCACAATAACTGTTAGAGCTCACTACTGTTACTATCCCCAGTTTACGTATATGGAAATTGGAGGACATCGTATTGAGTTTCACATAGGAAATATGCGGCAGAGCTAGGATTTGAGTCCACAGTCTCTGCTCTTAAGCACTACACCATACTGCCTCTCATACTTGTCAGTTTTTTCTTGATACATATATGTATGAGCATGCAAGACTAACTCAGGAATATGGATCTAATAAGGAGAAAGACTAACAGGAAATTCTGATTGTAGTTATATTTTTTTTTCTGTGACTCTTACTTGCCTTGGTTAAAAATTTACAGTATTTGATCTTCATGTGTATTGTGTATGCATATAAAAGTGATTTTATTGGTTTGATTTTTGCCTGAGGTGAGTTATTTCTGTGCTTAAATTTAATTAGACTTTGTTCTTTTCCTTATAATGAAAGTGGATTTATTTTTTTTTTTTTTTTTGGTCATTTGCTATGGCATTTTCACAAAGTATTGTTTTTAGTGACAAGATGATTCTTTTTGTTAATACAGTGTAAGTTTTTGATACTAGCTTGCTTACTTATATAGGAATATGATATTTTGATATTTTCACAGGAACATTTTCCTTTTTTACGTGAGTTTGAAATAAAACTCAGATCTCTTATTTCATGAAGGTAAAATTTGAGCGTAGTTATAGGTGATTTCGCTATTATTAATTATGATGTAATTTAGAATATTTTTATATTTGTAAACAGAATTACTACAGGAGACAGAAAAACTAATGAAGGAAAAACTAGAAGTACAGTGCCAAGCTGAAAAAGTGCGTGATGACCTTCAAAAACAAGTGAAAGCTCTAGAAATAGATGTTGAGGAACAAGTCAGTAGGTTTATAGAGCTGGAACAAGAAAAAAATGCTGAGCTTATGGATTTACGACAGCAAAACCAAGCACTGGAAAAGCAATTAGAAAAAATGAGAAAATTTTTAGATGTAAGTATTCTCAACTTGAATATTGATTTTCTCAGTGGAATGCTTACTTGCTGCTACTCTAGGTTGTGACTTTTAAATTATGAAGAGACTCTTGAATTCTAGCATTTTCATCTGTATGTGTTTTCTACGATTAACTGAAAAGTACTATTCCAAATAAAAACTCTAATAATTTTTATTGTTCACCTATCACAGCTTTTTAAAGGCGATATAAGCAGATTACAAATAAACCCTACCAGTTAGCCTTTCCAAATTCAGAGTTAAGAAGCTTGTCCAAGTCTTTTCTTCAACCAACTGCCAAAGCAGGGTGAGGATCCTAATAGCTAACTGGCCAACACTATTTCACCCACAAAAGATATACACAGTAACAGTGTGCTTTGGGAAACAGGGGACTGGAACAGTTGTTATGCTGTCGTTACTCTCTTCCAAAATGACATTAAGTCTCTAATTTCACATGGATTTTCTTCTTTGGGGTTTCATTTAAGGCCTGATATTCTGATATATTCATAGATCAGGGAATCAGATTCTGACACATTTTATAATTTTAGATACGAAACCTAGATTAGGATGAAAGAAATTGATTTACTAAATAATCTGTTTTGCTTATTTTTTTTTATTGACTAAATTAACAGTGGAATTCCTCTTTGTTCCAAAAAAGTAAACTCATTTTTGGGATAATATTTTTATTTCAGTCTATATTTAACATTACTTGAATTTTTTAAAATGTTGTGCTTCAAATAATATTTAAATGCGTAAATTTTAGTCAAAGAGCCCAAATGGGCTAGATACCATACAAAAGGTGTTATCTTTTTAAACCTTTTGGTTTGGGGTATTCTGTGGTCATCAGTTGTTTGTCTTCAAATAAAGCTGTATGTATAACTAAAGGGAAGTAGCAGAAATAATAGCTTTAATATGTATTGTTTCATCTGTTACTATTACTGTTATTTATACTTCAGGAGCAAGCCATTGATAGAGAACATGAGAGAGATGTATTCCAACAGGAAATACAGAAACTCGAACAGCAACTTAAGGTTGTACCTCGATTCCAGCCTATCAATGAACATCAAACTAGAGAGGTAAGAACTTTAGTGATGTTGTCTGCCTTACAATAATTTGTATATTGTGTGTAAAATAAGATATGTATTGTGAAGAACTTAAAGGGAATTCTTTCTGTCATATATAAATTTTCAAAACCAGAAAATCAAATATTGCTTCAGTGTGAAAGGTTCTTGAAACTCTAAAAATTGTTTGCATTGAAATTTATCTTCTAGTATTACCCAATTAAATAAACTTCTCTGCTTATTTTTCTATTCCCATTCCCTAGATCAAAAGAATTGTCTGTATTCACTCTTTACTTCCCCATCTTGCATTCTTTTCTCAATCCCCTGCAATGAAGTTTCAACCCCTCTGTCTCAGTGGGATTTTATATCCTCTGTTTCATTGAAATGATTCTTGTGAAGGTTATCAGCCTCATGGCTATGTCCAATAATCATCTCTCTGTCTTCATCATACACAGCCATTCAGAGGCTTTCATTTTAGCCCTCTTCCTTAAACACTTTAGCTTCTGTGACATACCTACTTCATTGGTCTCTTTCTCTAATCTTTGTTTCTCAACCCAAATAAATGATGGAGTACCCTAAGACTTAGTCTTGGGCCCCCTTCTTCTTTCCTGTCCATATTCTCTTCCCAGGTAGTTACATGTAAAGGACTGTGCATTTATACCTCCAGCTCTGACATCTCTTTTGAACTCTGGATTTGAATATTCAGATGCTCACTATATCTCCATTTATGTGTCTCAAAATTAACATGTTCAAAAGAGAGCTCTTGATTCGTAACTAGCCCCCACCAGAGAAGGACAAGAATAAAACATGTTCCTTCTTCATTTCAGTAAATATTGTACCATCTTCACCTTCTTCATTGTGAGGACATAGCCTTCATCCTTGATTCCACTCTTTTTCCCAACCCCTACTTCCAGCCCATTGGTGAGTCAGGCTGCACTACATCTTCCATCTTACTGTTCTTTCCGTTTTTATTCATCTCCTTAAATCCTAGCTGTCACTGTTTGGCTGGATAATTTTGGTAGCCTCATTACCACTCTCCCTGCTTCTACTTTTTCATCCCAATTGTCCATTTCCTCATCTAGAAACCTAGAACTCTAAAATGAATGCTACATGAATGAGGGAAGACTTATTATATAAATTGCTAATGATGGCTTGTATGGTTATAAAGAGATCGAGCTTGCCATTAGGCCATCCTAGTTTGAATCATGGCTGTATGATTTACCCAGGTGTATGACAATGGCTAAGTCACTTTTTTAAAACTTCTAAAATTTGATTACTCACTTCTAAAATAGAAATTGTAATAGAACCCACTTCATAGGAGTATTGGCCTACTACATAGTGAAGACATAAAATTGTTTTCAGAAATAATAATAGTTAAATTTTTTTTAAAAACTTATTTTATGGGCGCCTGGGTGGCTCAGTTGGTTAAGTGACTGCCTTCGGCTCAGGTCATGATCCCGGAGTCCCTGGATCGAGTCCCGCATCGGGCTCCCTGCTCGGCAGGGAGTCTGCTTCTCCCTCTGACCCTCCCCCCTCTCATGTGCTCTCTCTCATTCTCTCTCTCACAAATAAATAAATAAAATCTTTAAAAAAAAAAAGAAGAAAAAAAAAACTTATTTTATTTCTATACAATTTACAAGATTTCATTTCTCTTCAAAGAATTCCAAAGAAGCATAAAATGTCTATAAACTCATAGTAAAATGTTATTTACATTCTCATTGAAGTAATGTGATATAGAATAGCCTTATCTACTAGAGCAGTAGAAAAGTTATCAATCCCCACAGAGTTTGTAGTTACTGGTCTTATTCCTAACATATTTTCAGCTTTTGAAAAATAGATGTGTTTGTTGAAACTCAAAAGAATATTTAAGCTTTAGAACTTCTTGTCATTTCCTATTATTTGGTTTCTTGTATTTGAAAACTGACCTGCCTCGTTCATGAAACTTTAAGAAACTAACAAGGATGATTTTCTCCTGGAACAATGTGATCTATTTGTTCTGTCCTTACCTTGCCAAATCTGATTCCCCAGATTCTGATTTTCTCAAGATCAAACAATCTAACTGTAACATTACTATTTTGCTGCTTTGTTGTCTTCCTTTTATTTATTTATTTATTTTTTGTTTAATTTTATTTTATTATGTTAGTCACCATACAATACATCATTAGTTTTTGATGTAGTGATCCACGATTCTTCCTTGACTGTACTTCCAAATCTTAGTCCACCCATTACTATCAAAGTTTCTCCTCAGTGGCTTTGTTACTGACATCCTTGAACATGTAATTATAGGTAAGTTTGCATTTGTTTTAATGTTTTGCAGAATGAGTACCATTTTGGATCATTTCCTTAAAATATCTCACTGAAATAAGCTAGGATTCCTTTTTTTCTTACCATCACACTTCCTTTTTCTCTCCTCACTTGATGAGAATGATTTTCATAAGCTATCTTATTAATGCTTCCTGAATTCTTCCATCACAGAGCCATTCTCTTGAACAGACCCCACATGTCAGAATTACTTAGGGAAACTTTCAGGGTGCACAGATCCCTCTCATCACTTCACATTCTCCTTTCTCTTCTGCGCTGCTGAAACGTATAGGCTGAAAAAGCTTTCTAAGTGACTGTATTAAAGCTCTCCCATCTCTGTGATGTTTAGAACCATTGCATTATTATATGTATCAATTATAACCATTTTTGGTAAGAAAAATAGAATCCATGAAAGATTTTTTAAGGTTATCTTATCTCACATAAGAGTGTAAGTCAATATTCTGCAAACGTGTCATTTTTATTAGGTTTTAGTGTGGTTGTACCATTAGAGCTTATACTTCAACATGATTCAAAAATGTAATTTTTTTTCTCCTCCTAGCTGGGGAAAGTCTTCATTTTAAGAGAAATAACTTTTTATAAAGGATTGATGAAAGTAGTATTATTTTCTGTTTTGTTGTACTGCTTTGTTTTGTGAACTCAGAAAATGTCACTATAGTTGGAGACGATCATTGCTATCCTTGTCAAAAATAAAATTAGCATCTGAAAATACTTTCTGAAATGAGGATAGCTAGGTTATTATTAGCTTGTTGAAATTTTTTTTAAGTTACAGTTTTTGCTTATTATATTTCCAGGTTGAACAGTTAACAAATCATCTGAAAGAAAAAACAGACAAGTGCAGTGAGCTTTTGCTGTCTAAAGAGCAGCTTCAGAGGGATATCCAAGAACGGAACGAAGAAATTGAGAAATTGGAGTTCAGAGTAAGGGAACTGGAGCAAGCCTTACTCATTAGTGCAGACACTTTTCAAAAGGTGTGGCATTTTCTTTAGGTTAATTTTATCAAGTGTTTTAATGCAAATTACTCTTAGTTACATGAACATCTGTTCCTTTACATAAAAAATTGCTGTTGACTTTTTGTTGATATTACAAAATATAAATATATACCTTTATGTCTTCAGTGACATCATAACTGTATCTGTTTATTCTTATCTCCAGCTGTTACTTGCATACCTTAGTCTTGAGAAAGGAAGATTAGATAAACCAGAAGAATTAATGATCCTTTTAACAGTCAGTAAGGTTGTGATTGTAAAATAATAGCCAAGTGTGAAAAAGCTGTGGATACCAGGTGAGGCTGATGCTTTATCCCAGACTAAGAAGTGAAGTCTATTCCCATTATACTGCAGAAAGCAAGAATGAATCAAAGAAGAGCAGGATAAAGAAGGTTAGGAAGGGAGCCATTCAGGGGATAGCCTCCGTTTTATCTGAGGAATGAATTTTAAGAATGTCAAACATTCCTGTTTGAATTTGTATAAAAATGCATTCAAAACTGAGTGTAACTTTGATTATTCACTAATGTAGATTATCAGCTGCTAACTGGAGAAATGAAAGAAATGAAAGTGCTACTTCTCTAATTAAAATGAATTATCAGGAATTAATGTCTGAATTTTTAAAAAAATTCTTATATATTTAAAGGTAGAGGACCAAAAACAGTGTGGAGCTATAGAAGCTAAAGCAGAATTGTCCCTAGAAGTACAGTTGCAGGCTGAGCGAGATGCCATAGACCGAAAGGAAAAAGAGGTAAGGGGTTTATTTCTAATGACAAAATGTGGTTTGAAATATTTTAAATAATTTTAAGTAAGTCACCTTGAGAATATCATTTGTATAGAATGGAGTTTATAGTCTAAACCAAAGTTTAGGTGATTTTCTTAGCTCATTGCTTAAGTTGACCTTGAAGACGATAAAGATTTGAAAAAATATGCTGGTATGAGGAAGAGTGTTCCAGGTAGAGGAGACAAATGTAAAGGCCTTGACATAGGAAGAAGTTTTAAAGACAAAAAGAAGGTAAATATGAATTGAGTGAAGAGGAGAGTGGAGAGAGAGTTGTGTTAGGACAAAAGGCAATCTCTCTTTTTCTTACTTTACCATGGGCTTTGAAGTATTGCTACTTTGCTGTAGGGTTTGTTTTTTTGTTTTGTTTTTTTGGGGTGGTTTTTTTTTTAAAGTTATGTTGCCCTGGGAGGTTATAGTGCTATTTTACAATATACGAAACATGTTCTTAAAACAAAAGATTAACAATGAGGTAATTATATAAAGTTTTCCTGTGTTTTTGTGTTCCCTCCTCAAAAAAAAGAAAATCCACTTTTAATACAGTAATAATTTCCAGTTTTAATTTAAATTAAACTTAATTTAAATCTTGGTCTACTATTTTTCTAAGACATACTGTACTCTGCATTATCTAGCTGTATCAAATCATTTAAAATACTTAAGGTTTTTTAAATTACATTTTTATTTCCATGTAATTTTCTCAGGATATTTAATATATTTTAACAAATATTTATTGAACTTAGAGTAAGTAAATGTTAATAAGTGCTTTGGAAAATATAAGAATGATTTAGACATCAACTAAAATCCAGCTCAGAAAACTTGTGGCTCAGAAAAAAGCCATCTATATAAATGACAAATAGAAATGATCATCTCCATGAGAAGGTTTATTTTCTTGCTATCATATTATACTGACTAATGTTTATCTAAAAGGTTCTTGATTATTTTGCTTTTTTGGTTTTTCCGCAACAGGCAGGGAACACTTGTTTACCTGTAACCACTTTTATGTGTTTTGAAAAGAATTAACATTTAAAGTACCTTACACTAATAGAGAAATTGCTCTCTAGAAAGATAAACTTTCAAAACTGGACCCCAAAACAATGATAGTTGATTATGGATAGTTGATTAATTTTATTAACTTTATATTTTAATTATTTTCTGAATTTAATGTAACATTACTGACACCTTAATTTTTTAAAGTAAATATCCAGTGGCTGTCTATCTTTAACTCAGAATCATAGTTGTTCAGAACTACAAAGAGACTGGTCAGCCAGCTTCTGTCAGCCAACTACCAGTGTTTATAGATAAGATAGAGCCAGACATGTTGAGTGAGTAAAGGGTTAAAATGATAACTCATCCTAGTCTACCTAGTTTTTAATAACAGTGACAAGTACTCTGTCAGAACCCACTCATCTGTAACTGAAGACTGAAAGAGAGGAACATAGAATTAAAACCTATCTTTTAATGAAAATAACTTTTTTTTTAATGAAAATAACTTCTTATGCATTCTCTCCTGCACTAGGCAAATGTTTTCAGATATCTGATGGAGTATAAACATAAGATGTCTATGTGTGTCATTATATTTTGAGATACTTTCTAATACTCTGATAGCCTTAACCTGTGCAAAACTTTTTTTAAATTTATTGTAGGCTGAGAAATGCAGAATGAATAGAAAGAGAAGAAACTTTAAAGATAGGAGTTTTAGGGTGATAAGAGAAGGGGACTAATGTGGAGAGAAATAGAAGGAAGAATTTCTTTAAGAAAAAGATGCCTTGGGGCGCCTGGGTGGCTCAGTCGTTAAACGCCTGCCTTCGGCTCAGGTCATGATCCCGGGGTCCTGGGATCGAGCCCCGCATCAGGCTCCCTGCTCAGCGGGAAGCCTGCTTCTCCCTCTCCCACTCCCCCTGCTTGTGTTCCTGCTATCGCTATCTCTGTCTCTGTCAAATAAATAAATAAAATCTTAAAAAAAAAAAAGAAAAAGATGCCTTCAATAGGTTTTAACTCTCTATAGAGCTAATGAAATCTAGCTTATAGATGGCAGTAATAAATGGTAGTAGTTACCTTTGTGGAGGTCTGTGCTAGAAAGTGGTATTTTAAAAACCTAATTTCATTAATCCTTAAAGTTTCCCTAAGGATAGGCTCTAGTGTTACCTCCATTTTACAGATGAGTAAACTGAGTCTTAAGAGAGGTTAAATAACTTGTTCATGGTCACACAGTAAGTGGTTGAGCAAGCATTCCTCCTAGATTTCTCTGATTCTGGAGTCCTGTAATGCTGTACTGCCAAAGAATTGGGGAATATTTTGCCTTGTTGGTGAGAAGTATTAAAGACTGTCACTCAGCATTTATTGAGATCTTAACACATGTTGACTACCACTATCCAGTTGTAAAACCAGCAGCAGATTTCAAAGAATCTAATGTCTAACCAAGAAGACATATACACATTTGAAAGAGATAAAAAAGATAAAAGAAAACACAAATAGTTGCAAATTAATATAATCCAGTCTAGATAACATATGGTAGCTAAATTAAACAAGATTAAAACAAAGAGCCACTGTTCTATTTTAAAACTTTAAGAATATTCTTGTGGTTTTGGTTGTTGTAGACTCAGTAATAGGACAGCCTGGGACTGAAATTGGAGTCTGGCTGAATAGGAGGGAAGAATCCTACAGTGTCATCTTTGGGAATTGAAGTCTCTGTTGTGATGACTCAAATTCAGCTTCTTAGAAATGTTAGTGCTTTGGGCCAGTGCTTCTCAGACTTTAATGTGCACATGAATCCCCTGGGGATCTTGTTAAAAAGAAGATTTACATTCAGTAGATCTGGCGTGGGGCTTCGGAGTCTGTGCATCTAACATGTTCCCAGATGATGCCAGTTCTGCTGCTCTAGGGACAGCACTTTGAATAGCAAGGCTTTAGGTCACATTGAATATTTGACCATAAACTCCTGTATCAAGAAAGTAAAAACAAACGAAAAAACGGAACAAACTGGTGGTTGCCAGAGAGGAGGTGGGTTGTGGGGGGAGGGTGAAGAGGATTAAGATGTACCCAAAAAAACAAATAGCATTTGAGGTAGAGCATCAATTTTGAACCTAAATGTCTACATATATACTGAAGTAATACTTTTCATCAAAAGTAGCTGTGAAAGATAGGGATAGGTATAAATACTACTGTATTAGATAACTTTGAAGAAGATAAAATCACCGCAGTTTTCAGCAAACCAACCTGATAATTATATATGAACAACTACTAAGTGTATTTAAGGTGTGTCTACTAAATTTAATACCAGTGAACAGAAAATAATTTAAGTGTAAGTTTTGGACATTACTTATTATAAGCAGGATAAATGATAGTTAAAAATGTGAGGCTCCAGGGGTGCTTGGGTGGCTCAGTCGGTTAAGCATCCGGCTCTTGATTTAGGCTCAGGGTCACGGGATCAAGCCCCACGTTGTCGGTCTCCTCACTCAGCAGGGATACTGTTGGAGATTCTTTCTCTCCCGCTCCCTCTGCCCTTCCCCGTCACTTGCTTGCTCACTCTCTCTCAAATAAATAAAATCTTACCAAAAAAAAAAAGTAAAGGTCCAAAGATAAACTCCTTACCACATACATACTAGCCTTGTGACCTCAGGACAAGGTACTTTGTTCTCAGTGACTCCCTCATCTCCAAAATGGGGATAATCCAAGTAAAGATCTCATAAGTTGTTACATACAGAGTTTTAAAAAAATAATACATATAAAGCACCTTATGCAATACCTAGCAATAAATTGTCTATAAATGATGGCTACTATTACTAGTATCAGTACTGTTTCTGTTAAGGGGCTTTGCCTTGCTAGTGCTAAGATACAATTCTGATTACATGTCTGGGTGTAAGCAGCATATGGTTCCTTTCAAGTTCTAAGGTAATAAATGATTTATAGGCTGCCCTCTGAGCCAGCTGCTACTGAATAATGTTGCTCCTGCATTTTAGGTTGCTTTTAATGCAGCAGTTTTGATCATCAGATAAATACACATTTGGAAATCCATTCAGCATTGAGCTAAATGACTATTCCTTAATCAAGCCCAACTTTTAAAGTATAATGATAACTAGCTCTTGAAACTCGGCATTAATTTCAGTCTCTATATAACTATTACAGAGTAATTGCATTATCATTAACAGCAATCTGTGCTCAGAAAAGAGCTACATTTCTATTGTCCTACACATAGGTGCTCTCTAATTTTATCCTTAAATGGTATTAATAACTTGCTGTTTAAGTTTCTGTATTTCAGACCTAAGGATCTCACAGTCTTAGTGTCTATCTCTCCTTTCTTCTACTTAAACGAGGCACATACAGCCAAACCTTTCATTAGGTTAAGTATTAGTACGGACTAATTTGAGTTAGTCTCACTTGGTAGCCAAAACAACTGACTTAATTTTGCAGCTTTCTTGAACCTTTTGATAGCAACTAAATTTAACATGAAATAAGATTTAAAATGTGGACTCTTTCCCTTCCTCCCTTGACTTTTTTCTGCTCTGTCAGAGAATATTTTAGGTAAGAAATGGCCCCTTGAATCCCTTCTCTGAAGGTCTTCTCTTTGCTTTGAGTAGAATGATTTAAGGGTGATCAGTTTGAAAATACCTAGGAGCCACACAGTTATACCTGGCTTAGAGAAACCCCTTTATTCTCATGGCTCATATGTCTTAAGTATATATGTTTTATACGGCTAATTTAGTACTTTGCATTCTCTCTTGACAAACATTTGTATAAACAGGTATTTTTTTTCTCTTTCCTTTTGATAATTTTGGTATCAAAGATTACAAACTTAGAAGAACAGTTAGAGCAGTTTAGAGAGGAACTGGAAAATAAGAATGAAGAAGTTCAGCAACTACATATGCAATTAGAAATACAGAAAAAGGAATCTACTACCCGCCTCCAAGAACTTGAACAAGAAAACAAATTATTTAAGGTAATTAATTAAGAAAAACTTTGCCTATAAATAATTCATAATTTCTGTCTTAGTATCAAGCATTTGCTGAGTCTAGCTGCTGAATAATACTTAACAGAGGAACATTAGCTGCAAATGGGTTTGCAAGGAACTTATTTTTAACCCAACATAAACATTTGAATTCATCATGAATGAAAAATTTTTGAGAACTTTTATCAAAATATTTTAAGAATTATTGACTTATAATTACTGTATGATAGCTGATTTTGTTTATTTGTACATTTTGGGCACTTTATCCTTTTATAACACTTAATTGAAAGAATATTCAGAAAATTACATGTAATGATCTATCCAACTGGATGGTTATTTTTGTCCCTAGGATGAAATGGAGAAACTGGGATTTGCCATAAAGGAATCTGATGCTATCTCTACTCAGGACCAACATGGGTTGTTTGGAAAATTTGCTCAAATAATGCAGGAAAAAGAAATAGAAATTGACCGATTAAATGAGCAAATTACAAAACTTCAACATCAACTTGAAATTACAACAGATAATAAGGTACACCAGTTTAAAATTATTACATGAAATAAGCTAGAATTTTAAAGGGCAAATGGTTATTTTTCAGCTTCTCTTTGAGTATAAAAACTGAATAAACCTTAATTCTCTTTTACCCATTAATTTTAATTTATTAAGACACATTGGCTTGGGGCGCCTGGGTGGCTCGGTCATTGGGCGTCTGCCTTCAGCTCAGGTCATGATCCCAGGGTCCTGGGATCCAGCCCCGCATCGGGCTCCCTGCTCAGCGGGAAGCCTGCTTCTCCCTCTCCAACTCCCCCTGCTTGTGTTCCTGCTCTCACTGTGTCTCTCTCTCTCTGAAATAAATAAAATCTTTGAAAAAAAAAAAAAAAAGACACATTGGCTTGTGGCACCTGGGTGTCTCAGTCAGTTAAACATCTGCTTTCGGCTCAGGTCATGATCCCAGTGTCCTGGGATCGAGCCCTGCTGCTTCTCCCTCCCCCTGCTCTTGTGTGCTTGCGCACACTCTCTCTCTGTCTCTCCCTCTCAAATAAATTTTAAAAATCTTAAAAAAAAAGAAGACACATTGGCTTACCAAGCTATGTATATTTTTTATTCCCTCCTAATATTGTCGAAGATTTTTGATGTTTTCCAGAGAATCTCTTGTGACTCAGATTTCACCATATCATTCTAACCAAATCTATTAAAAATTCTTCTATTTGATATGAATTGAATAAGATAATAACACTGTTGTGGACCATTTTTATTTTAATACTTAATCCTCTTCAATAGGAATGTATTGATATTGACTATTTTACTTATGGGAAATCAGCTGCTAATGTGTACATCACTTTAGATTTAACAGAACTTTCTTTTTTTTTTATTATGTTAATCAACATACATTACCATCATTAGTTTCTGATGTAGTGTTCCATGATTCATTGTTTGTGTATAACACCCAGTGCTCCATTCAGTACATGCCCTCTTTAATACCCATCACCAAAACTTTCTGAACAAAGTTAGAAGTAAGGTCCTTATTTGATATGATGGGGACTATTGGTCTATATTAAAATTAATCTAACATGTCTGAGAAGTATATTATTTGTGTGTGTGAGATCAACCCTTTTGAGATCCTGCCCTTAAAATAAAAAATAAAATTCCCAAAATGTAAATACATATTTATTATGTCTGTTATTTGTTTTCATTAACAGGTTATTGAAGAAAAAAATGAACTGATAAGGGATCTTGAAACCCAAATAGAATGTTTGATGAGTGATCAAGAACGTGTGAAGAAAAATAGGGAAGAAGAAATTGAACAGCTCAATGAAGTGATTGAAAAACTTCAACAGGAATTGGCAAATATTGAACAGAAGACATCAGTGGATGCTGTCTCTTTCCCAGAAGAAGCAGATAGTTTAAAACATCAGTTGGATATGGTAATAGCTGAAAAACTGGCTTTGGAACAGCAAGTAGAAACCACTAACGAAGAAATGGCTTTTACAAAAAATGTCCTTGAAGAAACCAATTTAAAAATGAACCAGCTAACACAAGAATTATGCAGCTTAAAGAGAGAACGTGAAAATATGGAAAAAATCCAAAGTGCACCAGAGAAAAGTGTTAATACGGACAGAGATGACCTGAGCAAAACCAAACCTGAACTGAAAGTTCACCTTACTGAGAATGCCCTTAAACCCCTAGAAAATCAAACTTACCTCACATCTTTTGAAGAAAACAGCAGAAGTTCAATAAGCAGTTTGGAAACAAAGGTGCTACAACTTCAGGGCACTGTGAGTGCAAAGGACTTGGAACTCACCCAGTGTTACAAACAAATAAAGGACATGCAAGAGCAAGGCCAGTCTGAAACAGAAATGCTTAAACGGAAGATTGTAAATCTACAGAATATACTTGAAGAAAAAGTTGCTGCTGCTCTTGTGAGTCAAGTCCAACTTGAAGCAGTTAAGGAATATGCAAAATTCTGTCAAGATGAACAAGCAGTTTCATCAGAACTTGAAAGAACAAATGTACAGAACTTAAATCCAGTAACAGACAATGAGATGGAACCAGATGTATTAGCATTAACCTTGAGAATATCAGAATTAGAGAGCCAGGTGGTTGAAATGCAGACTAGTTTGATTTTAGAAAAAGAGCAGGTAGAAATTGTGGAGAAAAATGCTTTGGAAAAAGAAAAGAAGCTACTAGAACTACAGAAGTTACTGGAGGAGGAGAAAAACGAGGGAGGTAAAGAAAGGAAAAGAAGCCCTGAAGGAGATTTTGAAGTTCTCAAGGTTAGGTTGGTTTTTTTTGTTTTTTTTTTGTTTTCACTTAAATGCCGTAAGGAATTCTCTTTTTCTTTGTTCCTTAAGCTGATTACTAATTTACTAAATTAAACATGGTGTTCTTTATATCTAGCAATTCATATATAGAGGGTTTTTATAAAAATACTACTTTTCTGTACAGTCATATTATTATCACTAAAATAATGTGGTCTTTGAATCGTGTTATTTATTTTTTAAGATTTTATTTATTTATTTATTTATTTATTTATTAGAGAGGGAGAGAAACCGCATGAGAGGGGAGAGGGTCAGAGGGAGAAGCAGGCTCCCCGCTGAGCCGGGAGCCCGATGTGGGACTCGATCCCAGGACTCCGGGACCATGACCTGAGCCAAAAGCAGTAGCTTAACCAACAGAGCCACCGAGGCACCCTGAATTGTGTTATTTATTTCACTAGCATACTCATTAAGTAGAGCAATCAGAAGGAAGTTAGAGATGTTAAGTTTAGCAAACAAATGTCCTTTGGAACTTGTATGGGTTTTTTTCCTGTTCTATCTAACATGCGTGTTATTTAAGCATTCCTTTTAAGTAATAGAAAATATCAAAATATATTAGTATTCTACTGAAGTAACATATCAGTGATAAGTCATTAGCTTTTGCAGATTTTATACCTGATAACAGATTCTTTCCTTTCTTAGGAATAATTTGTATTTTACCCTCATAAGTCTACTTATGTAAAGATCTGAAATGGCATTTATTTCTTAGCATAGGGTAGAGATAGAAGGACTTTAATTTTCAAATTCTCCCTTTATATATTTATAATTTTGAGTATTAATGTACAGTCTCACCTGAATACTAGGCAATTAACTAACATTATCAAGATTCTATAAATATATAATTTGCTTTACAAAGTATGATTCTTTCCATTTAATAGGCTTTTTTCTCCTAGCTACCCAGAAGTATAAATTCCTGTAGTCATATTAAAATACTAACATGACTTTCAATGTATTTAAAACTTGTAAGAAATATCTTAGTAAGACTTGGCATTTTTTGAGGAAAGTGATATAAATAACAGTCTTTTCACTCATAATTTATAATATTTATAAATTTATAAATATTTAGGATATATACTAACATGATATATCTTTCATTCCCAGAAAATCTTTTTTTTTACTGTCTCAAGAACATAAAATGATAGTTCCTAAAAAAGTTTTCCTATTTGTTGAAAGAACATGAATCATTTCTACACCCTTTTATCTGATAAGCAGTCATTCCAGAAAAAGCTTCATAAGAATGTATAAGTGCTTTGAACTTGGCTGTATTTTTTGAAAATAATGTGTTTTTAAATGTTTTCCACTGCCGTTCAGACAAGTACTAAGCCTGTTCATACCAGTGAAGAAAGTGGATTTTTTTGTCAACTTGAGGCTCTTAGAGCTGAATCATCAGCTATCAAAGAAGAACTTGCCAATTATAAAGAGAAAGCAGAAAAGCTTCAAGAAGAGCTTTTGGTAAAATAAGTAACATTCCTCCTATTTCACTTATTTATACATATCTTAATTTCATTTCAAAGTATATTCTCTTCTATAAAAACAAACCAAAAAGCTGGAAAAAAAAAATTTGTGGCTTTGATGAAAAGTTAATATAAATTTCTTTACTAGCATGTTCTTGCTTAGTTTTCCTTAAATCTTTTATAGAAAGATGCTTTTAGTCTCTAGTCTGTTAATGAACAAGGAGAAAGACAGATGTTAAAGAGAACTCTATATCCCATGAATACCAAAAGAGGCTGATAAAATAATTTCACTTCTATGGTAATCTATGACTATACATATATACAAATATATATGGAATCTATGAGTGTTTCTGAAATATATTTCCTGTTATTCTGAGGAAAAGGAACATATTAGCATGCATATTCTCTCCTCTTTGCCCTAAATTCTATATTTAATATTTTAATTGAATGTTCTGTTCTCTTCATTATGTTCTAGGTAAAAGAAACAAATATGGCATCTCTCCAGAAAGATTTAAGCCAAGTTAGGAATCAGCTCATGGAAGCAAAAGAGAAATTATCCTCCTTCGTAGAAAAAGAAGATAAGACTGAGGTACAGGAAAACAGAAAAGTGTGCATATTAGAGCCACTTCCCACTAAAGTGGGTAAAAGTCTGGCATCCCAGACAGAGGGGACTCTCAAGGTCAATAGCAGCAGTCAGACTCCACAAGTTTTTGTTAGAAATGCAGGAATCCAAATTGATTTACAGAGTGAGTGTTCCTCAGAAGAAGTCACTGAAATAATCAGTCAGTTTACTGAAAAAGTTGAGCAGATGCAAGAACTACATGCTGCTGAAATTTTGGATATGGAATCCAGACATATTTCAGAAACTGAAACTTTAAAGAGGGAGCATTATGTTGCTGTACAGTTACTGACGGAGGAATGTGGTACCTTGAAGGCAGTGATACAGTGTCTGAGATCTAAAGAGGTACTTGGTTTTCATAATATGTGTTTTTTCAATGTTGTATTTTTTCCCCCAAATTCTTTGTTTTTAACAGAAAAAGAAATTTGGGTAGTCTCTTCCTTATGATAAAATTGCAGTTTTAAATCTTTCCATTGTGTAGTCAGATAATGACTTTCCACAAAGTTCCTCTGCAGATTTGGAACACTATATTATTCCTTAACTCATGAATGTCTTTTTATGGTAATATCCATTAGGAAAAAAATTGAAGACTTTTAAACCATGGATAGTTCCATTTATTGTAAAACGTGTGGCAGATTTAATTGAGTTTCTCATTTGTTTTTTGAAAGCATTATAAAAGAACAAAACTATTCATTGGGCCCTATTTTTATTTTTATTAAGGCAAAAAATGTTATGTATTCTTTTATTTTCTCTAAATAGGGATCCTCAGTTCCTGAATTAACACATTCTGATGCTTACCAAACTAGAGAAATATGTTCCAGTGGTAAGTTATATAAATTTCTGACCTTTTTGTAGTACTTACTTAAAAAGTATTTGTTTCTTTGTAGTAGTCAGTGGTGGTTTTCTTTATTTTAGATTCTGGATCAGACTGGGGTCAAGGAATTTATCTTACACAAAGTCAGGGGTTTGACACAGCATCAGAAGACCGAGGAGATGAAGGGGAAGGTTCAACAGATTCATTTCCAAAGAAAATAAAGGTACTGAAAGACAAAATATCTTTTAGTGAAACTTAGCCAGTGTGGTTTCTATATTGAACACAGCAGTTTATTAGAACTTACGTAGTAAGATTCTCCTCAGAGAGAAAACATAACATTCTCTGAGGAGAATCTTACATAGCAAGAAGGAATCTTGGGGATCTGTTTAGTGTTATTCCTGTATTTTGCAGATAATAAAGTACAATATATTTAATAATTTTTTGTCTAAAGATTTTTAAAAATAGTTTTTATTCCTGGGATTTTTGAGTGCTAAAATTATTAAAGCAATCTCAAGAACTAGAATTTATCTCTTATTTTTTTGGCCAAATTTGTGGTTAATCATTAATCCAAGAAGAGCCCATTAGATAAATAGAAGGAACTTATAGGTGAGAACTACACAGAGTCATAGACTGTCTTCTGGATTGGCTTACCCCTCCATAAGAAGGCAACCAGTAATGGTAGCCTGGTGTTTTCTTCTTGCAGTGGCTCTTCTACGTCAATCTAGCTAGATATAGCTACCTTACTTAAAATTTGTTTCTTTGTATGTCTGTCTTTGAAGAAGTTGTCAGAATTCTGGCCTTTGGGTTTTCATTTCTAGGGATTACTGAGAGCTGTCCATAATGAAGGCATGCAGGTGCTTTCCCTCACTGAGTCTCCCTATAGTGATGGAGAGGACCATTCTGTTCAGCAAGTGTCAGAATCTTGGCTAGAAGAAAGAAGAGCTTATCTCAGTACAATCTCATCTCTTAAGGATTTAATTACCAAAATGCAAGTGCAAAGAGATGCCGAGGTACTCAATATTGTGCATCTTAATAGTTTTATATAATTTTTATTAATAGTAAGGCACTTTACAGATTCAGTTGTCTTTTATGATGTAATTACACATGAATTACTATGTATCATTTAAATGCAACAAGCCACACACTTGAAAGCAAATCCATACTTTACTTTTGGGTTCTACTATTCATTTTGGTTGGTAGATAAATACCATTTTTAGAGTTTTTTAAAACATGCTTATTTGAAAACTAACTTTTGTTTTTTTATACTCTGCTAGGTTTATGATGGTTCCCAGTCTCATGAGAGCCCCCCAGACTGGCGAGGTGAACTCCTGCTTGCTCTTCAGCAAGTTTTCTTAAAGGAGCGCAGTGTTTTACTAGCTGCATTTCAGACTGAGCTGACAGCTCTAGGTACTAGAGATGCAGTTGGATTATTAAACTGTTTGGAACAGAGAATACAAGAACAGGTATCAAAATAAAACTTTGAAACAAAGAATGCTTTTTAATAGTAATAAGCAAGTGAGTTATTGATTACTTTTGGAGAAGGTCTGAAAGTTAAAATTTTAACAGGAGCCACTAAGAATATTAGAAGAAAATTATTACCTTAAATGTTTTATCTTATGTTAGAAAATAAGCAGGACTGAAAATTAAGGAGCTATTCATCCAACTTAGGAAGTTAGAAAAGAGAAACAGAGTAAGCCCAAAGAAAGTAGAAGTAAGCTATGGTCAGTTCTTGTTGTCTGCCATAGTTAGATTCTGTGAAGTTGCTGTGGATGCTGAGCCACTGCTACTAGGGAAAATACACGAGTAGGTTCCTGTGAACCCCTGGTTATGACATTTGTCAACCAATCAATACATAATTCTGTTTTGTATGTGTTTGTTTAAAGATACCTTTTTTACTAGGTATTTCTGATTCATTAACGTTGAACTCATGGCCAAGAGTACTATGTAACTCACACCTAAATGAAATTTATCACATATGGTCTCTGCATAAAATACAGCCTTCTTGTGATGAGTAACACTAGGTAGTTCTTCATCTCTGTGCTTAGGGACCATTCTAAACAGCAAAGTCACCAATAAAGAGCATAAAAGTTCAAAAAAACAGCACTGAATAGATGGCAAAAAGGAGACCGTTTGTAGTATAAGAGATGAAAGAAAACAGCAGAACGGCACCTAGTTCCACTTCAGCTGCTACACTCAGGTGGCAGCTTAAGTATTTTGCCCCTCTTGGCATGTTTACAAATGACTGTCAGAGCACCTCAAGTGTTGATTTGGGGTTACAGATAAATTTTAGTGAATAGGCAGATTTGTAGATACGCAATCCACAATTAATGAAGTTCAACTGTAATAAAGAAAAATGAAGTTAGTGAAATGTGGTATGTTGATACAACAGAGAAGATAAAAACATAAGAGTTTCTTCTTTGAAAGGATAATAAACTTTTCTGGAGAATCGGTTAAGGAAAAAGGTAAAGCACATTTTTATAAAAGTTAGGAATGAAAATGGGATCATAACTGAAGATAACAGATATAAAATAATAGAATATTATGAATAATTTTATATAAATTCAAAAACTTGGGTGAAATGGACAGATTTCTAGAAAAATAATCACTTCTACAAATTCATTCAGGAAGAAATAGAAAACCTGAAAAGTCCTATAACTAGTAAAAAAAAAAAAAAAAAGAAAAGAAAAATCAAATTCATAGTTAAAAGACTACTAACAACACTTAGTGCCCAGATCTTCATTTTTAACTACATTCTCCATTAAAGGGAGCTAGGACTCCTTAGAGAAATGATTGATTCCTGGGCTGGAGCAGAGGGACATACAAGATGAACCTGGAATATCTTGTTTTGCTGACAAAGACTTTCTTTCTCAGAGAATGAAAGGGAGATGTCAAAAGATCACAGAAGCCAACTTGAAGGAGTTCCCAGCGTCCACATTTAGGACAATTGGAACATCATACTAAATAATGGTAGTGACAGATTATAAACCAAAGAGTAAAATAAGAACTCATGAATTCATACTAATATAAATAAATGCATAAAAATTCTTTCTTGCAATAGAATGCCAGAGAGTAGATAGAAGAAATGATGAAGCTAGATCACCCTTTATTAAGCATTATAGTAATAACTCAAGCAATAACTATATAGTGGAAAACCTTACAGATACCAGTGGTCAGAATTAATATCACCAGTAATAGAACAAACTAGATACCATGTACTTCCTGATATGAAGTACACTACCTCACTTTTGTGCGTAACTAAAATCTACTCACAAGCATATATTAGACCAAAACAAATTGAGGCCACTATGTATCTATCAGAATGGCCAAAATAAAAATTAGGGAAATACCAAGTGCTGGTGAGGATGCAGAGAAATTGCATCTCATACGTTGCTGATATGAATGTAAAATGGGAGAGTCACTCTGGAAAATGAACTGGCATTTTCTTATAAAGTTAAATATACACTTACCGTATGACCTAGTAGTCACACTCTCATAGGTATTTATCAGAAATGAAAACTTAGGTCTCCGTAAAAATCTGTACAAGAATATACATAGCAGTTTTATTTGTAATACTCCAAAACTGGAAACAACCCAATGTCTTTTGACAAGTAAATGGATGAACAAATTAAAGTACATCCATACAATGAAATACTACTTAGCAGTTAGAAAGGAACGGACTATTGATACCCTAAACTTCTTGTATGTTATATAACATTTGAAATGACAAAATTATAGTGATAGTGAACAGATCAGTGGTTATCAGGGGTTATGGCTGGGGAAAGGATGTGACTACAAAGGAGTTTCTTTTTTTTTTTTTTTTTTTAAAGATTTTATTTATTTATTTGAGACAGAATGAGAGAGAGAGCACATGAGAGGGGGGCGGGTCAGAGGCAGAAGCAGGCTCCCTGCCAAGCAGGGAGCCCGATGCGGGACTCGATCCAGGGACTCCAGGATCATGACCTGAGCCGAAGGCAGTTGCTTAACCAACTGAGCCACCCAGGCGCCCACAAAGGAGTTTCTTTGTGTTGATGAAACAGTTCTGTATCCTGATTATGGTCATGGTGACTCAGACCTACACATGTGATAAAATTTCATAGTACTATACACCAGGAAAATGAATGAATGTGTGTCAAAACTAATGAAATTTCAGTAAGCCTTGTGATTTAAATAGAATCGTACCAATATCTAAACCTAGTTTTGATAATGTACTATAGTTATGTAAGATGTGATCATCAGAGAATACTGGCTGAAGGGCAAATGGGAACTAATAAGTTTTGTACATAAAATAATAGTATCGTAGTAGATTAATTTCTACTTTTGATAATTGTACTGTGGTTTGTAAGGGAATGTTCTTGTTTTTAGGAAATATACACTACAGTTTTTAGGGGTAAAGGAGCATCTGTCTGCCACTTATCTTCACACATTTTGGAAAAGAAAAATAATGATGTATATGTGTGTAGATACATACACACGGAGATAGAGAGTGGTAAAGCAAATGTGGTTAACATTTAGAGAATTTGGATGAATGAAATAATGGGGATTCCTTGCACAAATTTTGGAGCTTTTCTATAGGTGAAATTATGTCAAAATATGAAATAAAAAACAGTTTAAAAAAATTTACCCACAAGAATTACACTAAGTTCAAATGGTTTTACAGGTGACGTCTAGCATACATTCAAGGAATCACTAATTGCAGTCTTAAACATATGCTTCCCATTGTTGGATGACTGGGGGAATGCCTTGTGGTTTTTTTAAGAAGCTAATATAACCCTGTTATCAAAGTCAGACAAAGATAATGCAAGAAAGAAAACTTATGGGCCTGTTTTATTCATGAACATAGATGCAGAATTCCTAAACAAAATATTAAACCAAATCCATGTATATTTTTTGGAGACACAGTCACCTTACACTTATCCAGGAATGCAAAGGTAGGATACCATTAAAAATAACTTGTGACTCGTTATTTTAACGAAGGGAAAATAAAACAAAGAAAAGCCTATTATCAGATAACTTCACTGGTGAATTCTACCAGATGTTTAAAAAATTAATACCAGTCCTTCACAAACTCTTTTAAAATTAAGAGAAGGGAACACTTCCCAACCCATTCTATAAGGCCAATATTGCCCTGATTCTTTTTTTTTTAATATTTATTTATTTGAGAGAGAGAGAGAAAGCACGTGTGAGCAGAGGGAGAGGAAGGGAGAGAATCTCAAGCAGACTCCATGCTGAGCTCGGAGCCTGACAAGTGGCTCAATCTCACAACCCTGCGATCATGACCTGAACCGAAATCAAGAGTCAGACACGTTATTAACCGACTGAGCCACCCAGGCCTCATCATTGCTGATTCTTAAACCACACAAAGACAGCTTAAGGAAAGGAGCTACTGACCAAATATCCAGTGAGAATAAAACAACCACTGGAAAAATGAACAAATGATAAAAATAGGTGCACAAAAAAAGTATCCGATAAATATATGAAAAGATAAATGTACTGTATACTTCATACTATGAAATACTATATAACATTGAAAATGATTGTGAAATAGAGCTGTATGTGTCAACCCAGATGGTTCACCAACATGAAATTCACTTAAATTCATTAAATGAGGGCAGCTGAGTAGCTCAGATGGTTGGGCGTCTGCCTTCGGCTCATGTCATGATCCCAGGGTCCTGGGATCAAGTCCCGCTGCTTCTCCCTCTGCCTCTCTCTCTCTGTCTCTTATGAATAAATAAATAAAATCTTTAAAAAAAAATTAATTAAATGAAAAAGGCAAATTACACTAAGGTGAATACACCATATGATGCCATTTATATAAAGTTTTAAAACATGCAAAACAGTACTGTATTTGCTTAGGATACATGTGTGTATATGACATAATATACAGAGCACATGAAAATAACACCAAACTTAGAAGTTGAGTGTTAAGTATTTCTCAAGCAGGTGGTGCAGAGGAGGTGTTCAGGGAGTTGTATAGAGCTGATAGGTGCTATTTCTTAAGCTCTGTACATGAGTGTTTATTATAGTCTTATTTTGTTGTATGTGTGAAAATTTTCAAAGTAAATATGAAGATTAATAATTAAAAAGTAAATCCTAATGAACAGAAAGAGAAAATTAAGATCTTTCCAAAATTTCAGCATGTATGTTCCATTTTTTTTTTCAGACTTCCTGATTGTTAATATTACTGTCTTTACAACTCTCTTCACTTGATTTTTTGCTTTGCATTATTACAGAGTATTGAATATCAAGCAGCTATGGAATGCCTCCAGAAAGCAGACAGAAGGAGTTTGTTATCTGAAATTCAAGCACTGCATGCTCAAATGAATGGTAGGAAAATGGCTCTGAAAAGAGAACAAGAAAATGATCAACCAGGCCAAGGTATGCTGTACGTCAGGCTCACATGGTGGCAGCAAATAGGTTGAAATATTTTACTCTATTTCCCTTTTTTGTATTATTATTCATTTAAAACACATTTTCTTTTAGTCACGTTTTCTTCTCATTCTCCTATAATGGAAATAATCTACATTAATGACTCTGGGAATTAAAGGATTGTCCAGTTGGTTTTTAAACAGATATATTTAATTTAAAATGAACAGTATTGCTTTGATCAGGCTGTTTAAAACAAGCCCATTAAGTTCATTATCTTTTTTTGTTTTGAAGTTCTTTGTGAGGATAACCACCTAAAAGAAAAAGAAATCTACAATGAAAGTAACTATTTCTTTTTTAATCCTTTTCTTATTGTAAACTATAATATACATAGAGAAAAGTGCAAAATGCAAAAATACACAGTATAACAAATCTTTAAGTGAATATTTATGGAAACTTTACACATGTCAAGTACCTCAGAAGCTCCTCCCAAACACACTACACTGTGGCGACCTAGAGGTAACCATTATCCTGATTATTCTTTAGTCTGACTACCTATTTGTGTATTCCTAAACCCATGTAAGTTTGAAGTTTACCTGCTTTTGAACTTTGTTATTCTGTATATATTTGTATCTTGCTTCTTCTACCTCTCCATAATATTTTTTTAAGTTACTGCATTTATCTCCAGTTCATTTGCTTTTGTTACTGTATAGAATTCCCACAATTTAGGGGCGCCTGGGTGGCTCAGTTGGTTGAGCGACTGCCTTCGGCTCAGGTCATGATCCTGGAGTCCCAGGATCGAGTCCCGCATCGGGCTCCCTGCTCGGCGGGGAGTCTGCTTCTCCCTCTGACCCTCCTCCCTCTCATTCTCTCTCTCTCAAATAAATAAATAAAATCTTTAAAAAAAAAAAAAAAGCCCACAATTTATATATCCATTCTGTGGTTGAATGTTTTGGGTTATTTCTATTTTTTAGCTATTACAACCACTGCTGTTCTGCACATTGTTATACTATGTTATACTCTGTTGCTGCTGCATACATGCATGAGTTTTCTGGGTATATATACCCCCAGGGGTGGAATTGCTGAGTCATAGAATACATCATTTCACATTTATTTTGTAATCCAGAGCGGTCCTATCAATTCGTATGCTTACTAGCAGAGTATGAGAGTCCTGTTGCTTCACTTACTTGTCGATAGTTGACATTGTCAGACCTTTGTTGCCAATCTGGTGGACACGCAGTAGATTGTTATTATGGTTTTAATTGTGTAATTTTAATGTAATTTCTCTAATTACTGAAGTGGTTTCATTCTTTGTCATATGATTATTGGCTAGCTGGATTTTTGCCTTTGTGGTATGCTTATTCTTGTATTTTCCCCACTTTTTGGTAGGGCTGTCTGTGAGTTCCGGATGGAAATCAGTAGGGATTAAAGTACAATCTAATTTTCATCACATCTAGTGAAGAGACATTCTGGTCTTCAGTTTTGTTTGATATAATGGTAGAAACACCTATGCTTTTACAAATTTTGGGAAAGTTACACCATAGTCTCACATTTGTCATTGAACAACTAAAAAATTTAAATATTTTAAAATATCTCAGAGAAAAGAGGTGTAATTAGATCACAAGTATATCTTATATTTAGATGTAAGATTAATTGAAGATTATTTTTAGAGAATTGATTAGTATTATTTTACTTTGTTATTGTTAAATAGAACCCCATTGAAAATACATAGATACATATTTATATTTTTCGATCCTTAGCTTCTTCTAAGAAATAGTTTTAAAAGCTTAAACTAACTTGGGCGCCTCGGTGGCGCAGTGGGTTGTGCATCCAACTCTTGGTTTCGTCTCAGGTCATGATCTCAGGGTCCTGAGATAGAGTCCACGCTCAGCACAATCTGCTTGGGATTCTCCCTCCTTCTCCCTCTGCCCCTCATGCTTGTGCTCTCTCTAAAATAAATAAATCTTAAAAAAAAAAAAAAAGCTTAAACTGACGTGATTGTCTTCTAAAGCCAAAGTTATTCCTTTTTCTTAACATCAGTGAATTGTAATATAAAGTGATGAACTTTGATAAAATTTTTTAAGTTGAAAACACATTCAAGGTAGAATGGAGAAACAAAAGAATAGAGTAAAAATTACTCCCTTGGAATCTCCTGCATCCTAAAATAACAGCTGTTATTATCTGCAGACCTTTATTAATATGCCATATGTATACAAGTTTATATTTTTTGCAAAAGCAGGCTCCTGATGCATATTTCATAACACTTTTTTCATTTATTATACTTAGGGATTTAAATATTTTCACTTGTTTTCATTGTAACAGACCTATAGCAGGGGTTTGGTTTGTGCTTAAAGAACAAACCACAATCGAAGCTTCTAGGACAGTAAAGTTCCTAGGGACTGTCTGCAAAGGAATGCTAAACAAAACCAGCAAGCCGTGCTCAGCACTGTAGTCATGTTACATGCCAGAGTCCTGCAAGTGCTTTGTGTGGCTGTCAAAAACCTTTGGCATTTTTTAGCGGGAGCTCTTGAAATTCTGCTTGAGCAAATACACACTTCTATATATAGTATTTGTGAACACCTGAAGTTTCTTTTAGTTCATGTCTTGCATTGATTAAATATTCTGTTAAACTGTTATCATCCTTATGTATTTATGGTTCTGAAATCTTGACCATTAGCACTATGAGGAAAGTATTCATGATACGTATTTATATAAATTGCCAACTTTGGGACTGTGATCTCTTCACATTTGCTTTGTAGTAATCTCCTAAATTAAAAATCAGTTCTCATCAATAAAATATTTATAAACCAAATATGAGTTGCAAGATCATAATTTAAGTATTAATAATTTTCCATTTAGAACTCTTGGAGTATAATATACAGCAGAAGCAGTCTCAGATGGTGGAGATGCAAGTGGAGCTCAGCAGTGTGAAGGACAGAGCAGCAGAACTGCAGGAACAACTGAGTTCTGAGAAAATGGTGGTTGCTGAACTGAAGAGTGAACTTGCACAAACTAAATTGGAACTAGAAACAACACTCAAGGCACAACATAAGCACCTAAAGGAATTAGAGACCTTCAGGTATGTCAGGCTTCCTTATTATAAACCTATTTGGGTGAAGGAAGTGAAGGAATTTTGTCACAGACATTGTGCAGATCTTATAACAGCATGACATTATACATAATGTGTAAATAACTTGAAACTTTGTTATTTATAGGAAAAATTACAGTGGAAAGGAAAAACTCCAAATTTTTCCAAATGATAAATTCATGATTAGGTGTTGGCATATTCTCTACTGTGGGTTCAGTTCTATTGGAGACTTATTGTTGTATAAGATATATAACTTTGACTTCTATTTTACCACCAAGTAATTTGAAGTGATATTTATGATCTCAATAGAATTTGTGGTTCATCTACCTAAAGTATACAAAATGTTTTAAAATACAATGCTTGTGAAAAGGATAAATTGTTGGTATAAATAGTGAGATATTCTGCTTGCCAAGGACACATTACAAAGACAGTCATTCTTTATTTTGAACAGTGGTTATTCCCATGTTCAGTAAAAGACAAAGGAAAATTTTTATTAATGTTATTTTGTAAAAATAAATTGTTTACAGTGCTAAATAATAGTTAATAGTGGCATTGCTAGAAACGGTTAATTTGAAATAAACCACAGTCAGAAATCTTTAATCTTTACATGGCTTATATTTTCCTATTAACTAGTTTATAATATACCTCCACTTTTCAATGGAAGCTCTCTCTTTCTCTCAGTATAAACTCGGTTAAAGTAATTTTATGAAAGTTCGATTGTCTCTGATTTAGGTTGGAAGTTAAAGATAAAACCGATGAAGTACATTTGCTTAATGACACATTAGCAAGTGAACAGAAAAAATCCAGAGAGCTCCAGTGGGCTTTGGAGAAGGAGAAAGCCAAACTAGGACGCAGTGAAGAGCGGGATAAAGAAGAACTTGAGGTATTGTTACCTTTGTCTTTATGTGTCTGTGGAATATCCAGAACAACAGAAGAGGGAGAGTCTCAAGACTTTCCTCTTTCTGAAGTGTCAGGCTTAGACTCTTTATGAGGTACAGTAAGTTGTTCACTGTATATGGAATACTATTATGTTATCTAAACATTATCTATCTAGGAAATGCTAATAGTGTGATGCAGTTTTGTTTGGCTACATCCAGGGGTGCATACAGACTGTTCTGCTACGGTGTGTGTTTGGGGAATTTGAGTTCGTGCATATACAATTTGATAAATAGGGCATCCATTTCAGTTTAACTCAAAGTAGTCTTGGTTCTTGTTTTCTCCCAGGGAAGGGGAACAGTGACACCTCTCTGGCAGCAGGAGCCCTCACTGTTACATTTTTTAAAAACTGAAAATGAGTCCCTTCATTCTGGGCTGTGTTCCAAAGAGGCACAGCTCACAGCTCAGGGCGGGTTGTACTCTGCACCCACAGTGCCCACATTAGTGGTAGCCCCACTGGCTCAGAGCTCTTGTTCCATCCACACATGGTGCTCCCTAGCTGTATGCTAAAAAACTAAGTAGCTGGCATTTCTGCCCTATTAAATTTTGTTTTGTTTTGTTGGGTTTTTTTTTTTTTTTTTTGAATGTCCATCTTGGTAGCCTCCAGGCATAGTGAGCTCTCTGCCTGGCAAGGACATGATATCCCCTCGGGTACTGATTACTATTTTTTATCATTACAAATTTGTGTAAGTTTTGAGTAGTTTGTCCCTAACCCTGCTTTTCCCCATAAGCCCTATTATTTTCAATATGTGACATTGAACAACATGAGGCTTTTCAGGAGCTCCTGTCACATTATATTGGAATATTTGTATTTTTAAAAGTCATTATTTCTAGAAGGAATATACCCTGCTTCATATTCCTTGAGTAGGTATGATTAATGTTTGGAGAGAAAGTATCATTTAGCTTATCTATCTTTTGTTTATAGTCTTTGATGAAAATCATCTGGCTATCCAAATAATTATGCTTTAACCACTGAAAGTTTAAGTTAATAAACTGGATAATCAATTCTATTATCAAATACTACCAACTTAGTATTAATAAAGTAGAATTATAGTATACTTACAAAGAATTCTTAATATTAACAAATTCTTAAATTCAACTTTCTTCTACAAGGATTTGAAATTTTCACTTGAGGGTCAGAAACAAAGGAATATCCAGCTAAATCTACTGTTGGAACAACAGAAACAACTACTAAATGAATCACAGGAGAAAATAGAATCGCAAAGAGTGCTACATGATGCCCAGTTATCAGAAGAACGAGGTCGAAACTTAGAGCTTCAGGTACTTCTTGAATCTGAGAAAGTTCGAATACGGGAAATGAGTAGTACCCTGGATAGGGAGCGGGAATTGCATGCTCACTTGCAGAGCAATGATGATAGTGGGCAGCCTCGGCCCTCCCTACCCTCTGAGGACCTCCTTAAAGAGCTACAGAAACAGCTAGAGGAGAAACACAGTCGCATAGTAGAATTGTTAAATGAGACCGAGAAATATAAACTGGATTCTTTGCAAACAAGACAGCAAATGGAAAAGGATAGGCAGGTTCACAAGAAGACGTTGCAGACAGAACAAGAGGCCAACACTGAGGGACAGAAAAAAATGCATGAGCTCCAGTCCAAAGTGGAAGATCTTCAGCGCCAGCTGGAAGAGAAAAGGCAGCAGGTTTATAAGTTAGACCTTGAAGGAAAGCGACTGCAGGGAATTATGCAGGAATTCCAGAAGCAAGAACTACAACGAGAAGAAAAACGAGAAAGTAGAAGAATTCTCTATCAGAATCTTAATGAGGTAAATTAACACTGTTTTAAAATATTTTTTAAAAGAACACTACAGCCCTTTGAACATACAATTTTGATAGTGGACTAAATTATTTAAATAGTTAAAAACAGGGTGCCTGGGTGGCTCAGTTGGTTAAGCGTCTGCCTTCAGCTCAGGTCGTGATCCCAGGGTCCTGGGATGGAGTCCCGTGTCAGGCTCCTTGCTCGGCAGGGAGCCTGCTTCTCCCTCTGCCCCTCCTCCCACTCATTCTCTCAGTCTCTCTCTCTCTCAAATAAAATGGTCTTTTTTTTTTTTTTTTTAAAGATTTTATTTATTTACTTGAGAGAGAGAGAATGAGATATAGAGAGAGAGCATGAGAGGGAAGAGGGCAGAGGGAGAAGCAGACTCCCTGCCGAGCAGGGAGCCCGATGCGGGACTCGATCCCGGGACTCCAGGATCATGACCTGAGCCGAAGGCAGTCGCTTAACCAACTGAGCCACCCAGGCGCCCTCAAATAAAATCTTCTAAAAAAATAAAAATAGGTACGAACAAATGATTTAAAAAGGAAATTCATAGAAGTTTATTTGGAGTATAAACCGTAATTGTGTTCCCTTGAGAAAAAATGTGATTTGCTGTTCATTTATAATTACTGCTTTTTCTTTTTCTGCCGAAAATTGCTAGCCATCCACATGGAGTTTAACCAGTGATCGAACTAGAAATTGGGTTCTTCAACAGAAACTAGAAGGAGAGACAAAGGAATCAAGCTATCTTAAACCGATTGAAATGAATGAGGGAGGAGCTGGCTGTGATCGTGCATTAGAAATCATCAGACAAAAGCTTCAACATGTGGCTTTAAAACTACAGCATCTGGCCCGGAAAGCGTCCAATAGGTTAGATTTTTCCCCCTGACTTTGGAAATGGCATTCTTACACAAGCTGGTCAGAACCGGCCCCTCGCTAATGGTTAGCCAAGGGTGGGGAATTGAAATTTCAAAGTTAATGCATGTTCGCATTAGGAGATGGTATTCTTTAACAAAACTCATACACCTGAAAACCTTCCCTTGAGCCCTGGAAAGAGAACCCTTTAATGTAAGGGAGAAGGTAGGTGAAGCAGAGTGTCCATCTGTAAAGTTTGTGCTAGTCAGTACCACTAATTGAGAAAGGTATGTTTTGACTTTTTGTCTTTTTCTCGAAGACTGCAGTTTGAAACAGCAGATGACGAAGATTTCATTTGGGTTCAGGAAAATATTGATGGAATTATTTTACAACTACAGAAATTAACTGGCCAGCCAGGGGAAGAGGTAAGACTTTAAGAACTTTAAAGATCTAATGGAGCTAAAGGACTCATTTGAAACTGGCACCGTATTTTCTAAAGAGTTTTAATTTTATCTTTTCATTTATTTTAAATAATAATAATATTTGTCTTTCCCTAATAGAAGACAGTAAAAATTTGAGGGGAAATTAACTTTCATTATCATTATTGAGTAATTATAGTGACACTTTATTATATTGTGATAACCAAGTTTCTTGCAAGAATAGCCTGGCTTCTACCCTCACCACTCTCAAAACCACCCACAGAATGCCACCAGTGTCTTCACAGTTGACCAATCTGATGAATCTTTGCATTCCCTGTCTTCCTTGACTTCTTTATAGCATTTGATGCTTTGGACCTCTCCCATCTTAAAAACCCTCTCTTTTTTAACCTTTTGTGACAATATTCTCTTATTTCTTCCATTTCTTTCATCAGTCACCTTCATGAATTCCTCTTCCTCCTGTCCTCGTCCATTTTTTTCTCTGTGAAAGCTCATTCATTCCCACAGCCTGAGTTCTCAGTAGACTTACCTATTGAACAAATACTTATAGCAGGCACTTGTTACGTGCCAGGTACTATCCTGGATTCTGAGCTGCAATGAACAAATCTGTTAAAAATCTCACCCTTGAGTGCCTGAGTGGCTCAGTTGGTTAAGCGACTACCTTCGGCTCAGGTCATGATCCTGGAGTCCCAGGATTGAGTCCCGCATCGGGCTCCCTGCTCAGCGGGGAGTCTGCTTCTCCCTCTGACCCTCCCCCCTCTCATGTGTTCTCTCTCATTCTCTCTCTCTCAAATAAATAAATAAAATCTTTAAAAAAAAAAAAATCTCACCCTTGTATTTACCCCAAAGATACAAATGTAGTGATCCAAAGGGGCACATGCACCCCAATGTTTATAGCAGCAGTGTCCACAATAGCCAAACAATGGAAAGAGCTTAGATGTCCATCAACAGATGAATGGATAAAGAACACACACACAATGGAATATTATGCAGCCGTCAAAAAAATGAAATCTTGCCATTTGCAATGATGTGGATGGAACTAGAGGGTATTATGCTAAACAAAATAAGTCAATCAGAGAGAGACAATTATCATATAATCTTACTGATCTGAGGAATTTGAGAAACAAGACAGGATCATAGGGGAAGGGAGAGAAAAATGAAACAAGACGAAACTGGAGAGGGAGACAAACCATAAGAGACTCTTAATCTCAGGAAACAAACTGAGGGTTGCTGGAGTGGAGGGGTGGTGGGAGGAATGGGGTGGCTGGGTGATGGACATTGGGGAGGGTATGTGCTATGGTGAGCGCTGTGAATTGTGTAAGACTGATGAATCACAGACCTGTACCTCTGAAACAAATAATACATTATATGTTAATTAAAAAAATTTTTTTTAAATCTCACCCTTATGGACTTTACCTTCTTGTGGCCTGTGGTTCTAGTGTATACCTCTATCCTGTGGTCCAGGTTTGTATTTTCCATTAATTACAGGAACTCTTTCCTTGAGGAAGTGGACCCCATAGTGATCCCTTAGGAGCCTCACAGGCACGTTCCAAACTGAGCATCATCGTTCTTTTCTTCTTCTGTCCCCAACCCACATTTCTAGTCCTGATACCGCCCAGTTTGGAAAGTTGAAAGTCACCATAGACCACTTTACTTCACTCGTGTATCGTAGCAGTGACTAAGTCCTGTGCTTTTACCTCCAAAATATCTATCCCATGTGCCCTTAGTCATTGCCTTTATTCAGGCTTCTATTATTTCTCACCTGAACTATTGTAATGACTTCCTGATGTGTCCACCTGACACCGGGATATATCTTCCCTAATTTACTGTACTTTGCATGCTGCTACCTAGGAATTTTTCTAACACATAAATTTTATTTGTGGCGCTCTTGCCTCAAGGCCATTTATGGTTCTCCACTGCCTACATTTAGGTCTATTATCTATAAAGTGAAGGCAGCCTTTACTCTAGCCTTACCAAGCCACTTGTAGCTCCCTAAAAGCAACATACTCTCAAAGAAAACCCTGTGCCTTACACACGCTATTCCTTCTACTTAACATGCCCGTCCCTGTCTTCTTTCCTACCTGTGAAATTCTTCCTAGTTATTTAAGACTCAACTCAAGCACTACTTCTTCATGAAATCTCTTGTTCTCCGTGCCCATTCACATGTTTATGTGCATTGTTCATAAACGTTTGTTTATGCTTCCATGACCTTAATTCCATTGTATCTTTCTAGCCTAGTTTAGTGTCCCCAGGTACTTCTAGTGGCTCATTGACTGAAAGACTGCTGAGACAAAATGCTGAGCTGACAGGACATATCAGCCAACTGACAGAAGAAAAGAATGATCTGAGAAATACGGTTATGAAGCTGGAAGAACAGATCAGGTGGTACCGACAGACAGGAGCTGGCAGAGATTATGTACGTCTAATTTGAGCATGGCCACACTCGAAATACTGAAGAATTACAACTTCTGCTCTCTGGTTTCAATTCTTAACCCTAACGTAAAAATATTAAATATCTGGTTCTTAGTATGATCATTGGAAAATGTTAGCAAGAGGACAGTGATAATTGGGAGCCTTCTCTGGGCCAGATCCTGGGTTCTATACTTTCAGAGTCTGTAATCCACATTCAGCCTTGCACATGAGGAAACTGAAGTCTATAGTCAAACCAAGAACTGCTTATCTTAACCAAAGCCAGATACTTTGCTACCTGTGGACCATCAGTGGATCCATGTAAAGAAATGTTCAAATGTGAATTCTGACTGTTCTTATCAGTTACTGTGTTTGTGACTCAAGTGAAAGATGCCATTAAATTTTATATTTTAGTCTAATAAACCACTCTAGCAGTTATTTAATTTTTTCCAGTTAAAAACTACAAAATAAATTGCTAGCTTCTGTAATATAAAGATAGGAATATAATATAAAGATAGGAAAGACTCGTAAGACAACTGTGCAGTCAAATACATGATAACACATCCACAGAACTTCTGTAGCAATCCACTTCTCTGTGGACATGCCGGGTGGTTTTTCCCCCACTTCCCCGGTGTGCTGATTCAGGCATAGGCTCTACATTTGAACCCAGATGGTCCATTTATTAAGTCTCTAAACTGTTTTCTTTCAAAGCTTTGCAAAATCTAAACACTTTCCTTTGGGCTAGGCTCTCACAGGGATTTTTAGTTTTAAAATTAATCTACTAAGCAAAGGACCATATATTTAGTGTATATTCTTTACTGTCAGTTGAGATTGGCTTTGAACTCTCCCAGTCTGAGATTGGAAAGCTGAGGTTCCCATAGGGGATACCTTTAATGTGTTTAATTTAGATTTTTCAGAGACTTATGCCTAAAAATCATGTAAGTAGTCTCTGGTCTCTGCAGTCTTCTAGGTTTTCATTCAGTGGTGGTGCCAACATTGAAGACATCATTGCTTCTGAAAAAGAAGTCTGGAACAGAGAAAAATTGACTCTTCAGAAATCCTTAAAAAGAGCAGAAGCTGAAGTGTACAAACTGAAAGCTGAACTAAGAAATGAAGCTTTACTTCAGAATCTGAGCCCTGATTCTGAGCATGCTGCTATAAAGGTAGGAGACGTCTTCCATCGAAACATGTACCAAAGCTGGTCCTCTGCTTTTGCCTTGTTTCATCTCTCACTAACCTTAACTGAACAGAGTAAAGAAGTGTAGGTGGCACTTAGGCTGTCTCTGGTCGCACTGTTGAGTGTGTGTCATGAATGCAGGTCTCTAGCTGGTCACAAAACCTTGGTGGCAAGGCATGCCCTCTTGGCAGCACCATGAGCTCATGGTCCCACTTCCCCCATCTCATCCCTAATAGATAACAGAAAGTTCTCTTTTCCACTGCCAACAAAAGCTCTACTACTTTCAATATCAGAGCATCACCACGCTCTGTAAGATGGCAAGCCCTCTGAATAGCCTCTCTACTGACTCTAATGAATATTGCAATAAAGCTTTTAATCCGTTAACATAAAATCCAAAACAAAAAGACAGAAAAATGTTTGGAATATTTTTTTAACTATGGAGTGAACATAAATTTATGACTCTTAAAGGGACAGAGAACATTAACATTGGAAACATTAAATAAAAAAAAGTTAAATGGATTAGTGACACTAATAATAAAAGTAGCTCTATGCAGTTAGAAGAAAAACCGAGATGATAATGGAATTACAAAAATATTTGCAGTAAATATGATGACTAGGGACTAAAATCCGAAATAAACCAAAAACCTAAGTATAAGGTTTGTATTCACATTGCACTGACCAAAATGAGGGAGAAGTGTAAAATTTAAGGTTATCTTTACCTTCAACTTTGCTGATCAAGTAGAAAACAGTAGTAGGATATCTGCCATTCTGCTACTACAACTTTTTTTAAAATAAAATCTAGGTTATCTTCCCCTAGAGAACAATTTGAATGGCTTCTTAATAATGTCTTTATGTTCTTCCCTTTCTTTAACATAGAGAATTTATGGTAAATACCTGAGGGCAGAAAGTTTTCGGAAAGCTCTCATTTATCAGAAGAAATACCTGCTGCTGTTACTGGGTGGGTTCCAGGAATGTGAAGATGCCACCCTGGCTCTGCTTGCCCGGATGGGGGGGCAGCCAGCCTTCACTGACCTCGAGGTGATCACCAACCGTCCAAAGGGCTTCACCAGGTTTCGGTCAGCGGTCAGAGTGTCCATGGCAATTTCAAGGTAAAGTGTTGGAAAGAAAGTGCATTTTGATAGACTCTAAAAGGATTTAGATTTGTAATCTTCTCTTTTCTCTGCCTATTGTGCTCTGTATTCATACAGTATGAGACACTTGCCATCACTAAAACATGCGGGCTTCTTTCTTTCATCCTTTTAGCCAGGGATACTTTACATTGTACCATGGAGACCCTATGGAAACGGCTCCCCAGATGCAGGCAGCTGGTAACTCAGAGCTGGCACATCCAATCTGGATTGTTTTTTTGTTTTATTTTATTTTTTAACTCTGAGTAAGTCCATGAACTACCTCAGATGTAGAAATAAAAGGGATCACAAAAGGGAAAAAAATGTTTTTGAAAATTTAATTAGGCTACACATTCATTTTCTTCATTGCTAAAATAACCCACTCTTGGGGTTCTGCTCCACAAAGCTCTGGCCTAACTCTGCGTCCGAACCCCAGATTAGCCTTTAGGGCATTGGACTGAGCTAGTGCTTTTGTCACTCTGCCTGTAGTAGTTCCAAGCTAGGAACTCTGGTACTCATTCTGTTTGTGGCTGAAATGGAGCCCGGACTCAAACGCCCTTGAGGGCCTGGCCTCCTGCAGTCCTCTCATTTGAGTGATACATACCCAGACCCCTAGGCTTCTCCATGCTTCCCCTCCCTTTTATTCATGTAGGAACCAGACAGTCTCAAAAGAATTTTTAGTTTTTAAAGCTTCCTATCAGGTCACATCTCATACGGTCTTCAAAGGGTTTTGTCCTTTTTCTTTGACCTATCTTCCTTTGAAAAATACAACAGAAGTTTTTAACTAGAAGCTGTCTGAAATCACCTAGTTCAGAATACCATCTCACAGATGAGGAAACTGAGGCCTGGAAAGGTTGCAAAGCCAGTAGTGATAGAGGTAGGACAATCAGCCAGGGCTCCCACATCTCATCCATGTGGGCTCTGCAAAGGAAGCTCACATTTTCTCTTATTAATAGTCTGAGACCCTCCTTGCCTCTATCATTCCACATTGTTGGCAGGTTGTCCCAGTTTCTCCTTCCTCATCGTCCATTCCTTTTACCACCTTGTACACTCTGTACAGGGTTAAATGCTGGGAGATGCACTGATGATGAAAAAAATATAAACCTTGCCTAAATCCCTAAAGGCAGCTCACTTCCTAGTGGGGAAGACCAGTATGCTCATAACTTAGAAAACACTAAATGACAGGTCACAGGAGGTAATTATTAATTTTATTGGAAGAATTTGGGAAGGCTCCTTGAAAGCTAGTCACCACTGAAAGACTTCATTCTAACTGCCTCTTTTTCTTGTCCTCTTATATGTTCGTTGTATTTTCACCATCCTAAAACTGAGCTTTGCAACTGATTGGAATTAAGAAATCAAAACTGGTGTTTAGAAAGTTCCTTGGGCCAGGGTAGGGCAGGCAGCATCTGGCTACAGCTGGTCTGCTGCACTGCCTCCCCGCTTCCTTTTAAAGCCTTATTGGTTTTCACCCCCGATCCCATGGCCTCACTCCTCTTCCAGCTTTCCCAGCTCGGTCTCACTGCCAGGGTAAGAGTCTTTTCTCGTTCCATCTCATTTGCTTTGTAGTCTCCATTCTTTTCTCTCTCTCTCTTTTTATAAGATTTTATTTATTTATTTGAGAGAGAGAGCACGAGCAGGGGGCAGGGAGAGAGAGAAGCGATGCGGGACTCGATCCCAGGACCCTGGGATCACGACCTGAGCTGAAGGCAGACGCTCAACCCACTGAGCCACCCAGGCGCCCCATTCTTTTCTCCTTTCATTATTTCTCGCCCTTTCTTTGCCCATCCACTTTTCTCTTTTTTGCTTTTGCTCTTCATCTCTTTGAGTCCTAAACCTCTAAAGTCAGAACCTGGTCCTAAGATTTCTGGGCCTCTTGGGAAGCCAGTTAGTTCTGTTCTTCTGACTTTTTCCAGTTTATTTTGCCACAAACCAGGGGACATTTGCATAATTTTAGATTAGGCAGTCATGTGACTGTGTTGAAATTTGTTCTGTGTTCATATTCAAATGTATGACTTTATTTTTGTGGGAAATGTATAGTTATACTCTTTCCATTATAGATGTGCTGTGAAACTTTTTCTTGGCATCTTTTTTAGAATGAAATTTTTGGTTCGACGGTGGCAACGAGTCACAAGTTCTGGTTCTATCAATATTAACAGGGATGGCTTTGGACTGAATCCAGGTGAAGTCAAAATAGGATTTCGTGTGTTTATGATTCTCTTAATATTACTGTATTTGTAATGCCTTCCAAATAGTGTTCTGGAAACTGTTGTCCAAAGACCAGAGAACCCTATAACCAACAGAGCTGGGGACCTTGCTGTTTTAAAGAGTAATGAGAGCTAATTTTTATTATTCTCATGTATTCTCATGTATTCTCCCAATCCTATGATGTAAGTATGGCTACTGTTATTCTCACTTTATAGAAGAAAAACTGAGGCATGGAAAGCATTTGTTGTTTGTCTCAGATTACCCAGTGGGAAGTGGCAGAGCCAGCATTGAACCCTGGCAGTCTGGCTCTAGACCCCACTCCCCATACAACTGCATTTAAGGCTCTGATTCCAGATAGAATTGCTATTAGTCATACAGAAGTTATGGTTTCAGGTTTTCACAATTTAGCAGTATTCAGGTTTGTGAGCTTACAAATAGGTTGTATATAATGGTAACAGTTAAAATTCCTTCTCTCTACACCTAAAAGTGGAAACAAACTAGAACTTCAATATTTTAGGCATATGGATGAGCTCAGAAACTGGGGAGTATACAGAGTTTCAGGCACACAGCATAACTATATTAATGCAGCTATGTATTGGTATTAAACCACCTTTACGTATTCTACCAGTAGCTAAGCAGAGGAGGAGGAAATATGTTTGGTACGCTAAGCAAAGTGCCTTGAAATATGCATCCTTACACAGAAAGAGCTGAAATTTGCACCATAATGAGTTTTGTGTTATAAGTTAGCAAATCTTGATTTCAAGTTTTTTTCTAGTAAAAGTCGGTAGGATGGTGTGATGTAATATTTTTTATCCACATCATCTTTTTCCCCAAACCATACACACTCAGACACCCCTCACCTCACCTCTAATTATAACTAAGAAGAGGTCTTTTAAAAAGAAAATATTCCAAGTAAGTAGTTTATTTTCTTTGAGGTATAGTTCCAGATTATTAGAAATAATTACAATCAAAGGAAAAGAAAATAACAGTTCTACTGTTTTTTTCTCTTCTTTAGGAAGAATAATTGAAGATGACTATAAATAGGAGATAGTATTGTATAGTACAGTATTGTAGTCTTTTTAGCCCATCTCTGTTCTGTAGAAATTTTTCAAGGGCTTGATTTTTTTTTTTTTTTTTTTAATGATGTGGTACATTTTGGATTACTTTAGGCACTGAAAAGACTGACCCATTTTATCATTCTTCTGGTGGGCTGGAGCTATATGGAGAACCGAGACACACTACATATCGCTCAAGATCAGAGCTGGACTATCCTAGGTCTCCTGTACCTTTTCAGAATAGGTAAGGATTTGATAAACATGCCTAGAGTAGTTACATATACTAATACTTAACAGACAAAGGAGGACAGTGTTAGGGCTTTGACTCCTTTGCATCAAAATAACTAGGTGTGTGTTTAGTTGCATATGATATATATAATCTAAGGCTGAAAATCAAAAATAGTTTCTGGATATATACCTGGTTTCCAAGGGTATAGGAAACCGAGCACTGGGTGTTATATGCAACTAATGAATCAATGAACACTACATCAAAAACTAATGATCTACTATACAGTGGCTAACTGAACATAATTAAAAAATGATAATTTCTTAAAAAAAAAAAAAAAAAGAAAGGAAACCGAACTGACCATGTGTTATTTTAGTATATGCTGTGGTCGGACATTGGGAAAAGTATTAACTAAAATTGACAGTCTCTGGGGATTATGAAAGAATACTCTAAAGTCTACATGACAAGATGCATTTGTACATATACAGTGTTTATCGAGGACTTCTACAACAAGCACTGTACTAGACGCTTTTATGATGACTTAGTAGCTGCTTTGAGTTTATTAGAAGTTTTTTCCCATATACATCACAAACTCAAACATTTGGGGGATACAGAGTAAGCCTAGCTTAGCGTTCCTGAGTGCTTACTGAGACTTAACTGACTGAAAGACTACTGAGGCAAAATGCTGACCTGACAGGACATATCAGCCACTGAGTGAAGAAAAGAATGATTTAAGAAACATGGTTATGAAGCTGGAAGAACACATCAGGTATTATCAACAGACAAGAGCTAACAGATTACGTACGTCTATTTTTAGCATGGCCATATACCAGAAATATTGCAGAGTTACAATTTCTACTCTCTAGTTTTAGTTTTTAACCCTAACAGTGTAAAAATATTATCTGAATCTTAGCAAGATCACTGGAAAATATTATAGGGATGGCATTGATAATGTTTATATTAGATATATATTATATGTTACATAAGAATTAATAACTTACTATAATTATAATAAGTAATTATTATTTACTGGGAACCTTTTCTGATCCTGGGTTATATACATTCAGAATCTCTAATCCACATTCAGCCTTGCACATAAGAAAACTGAAGTTCATAGTCAAACCAAGAACTACTTGTCTGCAAAGCCTCATACTTTGCTACCTATGAACCAATAGCAGACACACGTAAAGAAATGTTCAAATGTGACTTCTGACTGTTCTTGCCAGTTATCAGTTACTATGTTCATGGCTCAAGTTAAAGATTGACCTTTTGAGGGCAGGGTGGAGGCAGGTTGTTACGTTACTTGCTTTGTGGATGACTTGGATTCATGTTCATATTTTTAATCTCATAGGTACCCAGGCCCTCCAGCTGATTTAAATCCTGGTTCCTTAGCATGTTCTCAGCTTCAGAATTATGACCCTGACAGAGCCCTGACAGATTATATCACTCGGCTAGAGGCACTGCAGAGACGGCTTGGAACCGTACAGTCAGGTACTCCCGGCTTCACCGTGCATTACTATGGGCAGCCCGTTAGTGCTGGATGGACCCAGAGCTCTCTGTTCTCTCTCCGAAATTCCCTGACCTTCCTCATTAGATAAATCAAATCTCAGAATTTAGTTCCTGAGTCACCAGGTTAGACTTGGGACTTTAACTCAAGATACGACTTAGCACCCAGATTTCACTCCCACAAAAAAAGATCCCCTCCTCAGATTGATTAGATGCAGTGCACAGCAGGCACCTGTGTACAGAGTCTCGTGCCGTGAGGCTTACGGAGTCTGCTGGCGAGCATGTTCCCCAGTATAGCTGCCTCCCGAATACAGGCTTCAGCTGCACCAGGGCCACTCTGTACAGGTAGTTTTCACTAAGTACAATGCAGTACTAGAAGTGTATTTCCTGTTAGGATTTTCTTAACATTTTCTTTTCTCTAGCTTACTTTATTGTAAAATATAACATTATAATGTAGAAATATGTTAATTGCTTGTATGTTACTTAGCCAGGAGTAGGCTATTAATAGTTAAGTTTTGGGAGAGTCCAACTTATACATGGATCTTTGACTGTGTAAGGGGTCAGTGTCCCTGACCTCCGCATTGTCCAAGGGTCAACTATAATACGTGGTGAGGCATGCAAATTAGGGGTGGGGACATGAGAGAAGGAAGCAAATATCTTAAGCATTTAATGCAGCCATTATCCCTACTAGGACTCAGGGCTTTTATGCATGATCCACGAAATCTGTTCCATTCAAAGACGACTTTATAAGAATGACCTTTTTTCCCTCTTCATTGTGGGAAAATCTCTTTTCCCCTTCTCCCTTCAATTCACTCCTGATTCAGAGGTTTGAATCATTTTAATTTAATGTGCTTTAATTTTAAATCAATATTTTGTTTTTACTTTTGTGAAAGACCTTTTTTTTCCTACCATCCCCACAAACTAGATAGGGCCAGTAGCAGGTTATTTTTAGTAGTTTGTTGCCTCATACAAGAAATCACCTAGCCCAAGCAACTTGTAGTCATAGGAAACTATTATTATCATAGCTGGACTTTGGTATGGCTTGGTTTGTATTTTGTTTTGAGCGTCTAGATTTCGCAAGACTCAGATTTGATTTTATTTTTATTTATTTAATTTAAATTCAATTAACATATAATGTATTATTTCAGAAGTAGAGTTCAGTGAAGACTCAGATTTTAAAGACCAAAAGATTTTTCAAGAGGCAGGAGGTATAGGGTATAGGACATTCAACCTGCTGGGCACTTTTAAGAGAACTTAACATTAGTCTGACTTTGCCACAGATCCAGCCACAGTGACTTTTAAATATATATTTAACGTCTCTTTTAAAAATCGTTCAGGGGCGCCTGGGTCACTCAGTCAGTTGGGCATCCAACTCTTGGTTTCAGCTCAGGTCATGATCTCATGGGTCATAAGATCGAGCCCCCCACTGGGCTCTGCGCTCAGCAGGGCATTTGCTTGAAGATTCACTCCCTCTGCCCCTCCCTCAACTGATGCACATGTGTGCACTCTCTTTCAGATAAGTAAATCTAAGAAGTAAAAATCAGTTCAAGTATGAATAAGACTTTTTTTAGAAAAATAAAAGGTTTTTGTTTTTTTTTTTTTAAATAGGCTCTGTGGCCTAGCACAGAGCCCAACGCGGGGCTCGAACTCAAGACCCTGAGATTGAGACCTGAGCTGAGATCAAGAGTTGGATACCTGACTGACTAAGCTACCCAGGCTCATTAAAAAAAAAAAAAGGCATTTTTTAATGGAGGGTAATAGTAATCTTCTGCCCTTTGTGAACTAGTTAGTCTGGTGTAGGTAGCAATCTAATTTGAAATCACTTCAGGCATACCTCATTTTTTTTTTTTTAAAGATTTTATTTATTTATTTGAGAGAGAGAATGAGAGAGAGAGAGCATGAGAGGGGCAAGGGTCAGAGGGAGAAGCAGACTCCCCGCCGAGCAGGGAGCCCGATGCGGGACTCGATCCCAGGACTCCAGGATCATGACCCGAGCCGAAGGCAGTCGCCCAACCAACTGAGCCACCCAGGCGCCCCAGGCATACCTCATTTTATTGTGCTTTGCTTTATTGCAGTTTGCAGATAAGCATTTTTTACAAATTGAAGGTTTGCAGCATCCCTGTGTTTGAGCAAGTCTCTTGGTTCCATTTATCCAATATTTGCTCACTTTCATGTCTGTCACATTTGATAGCTCTCATAGTGTTTCAGACTTTTTCATTAGACCTGTGATCAGTGATTTTTGATGTTACTGTTGTAATTGTTTTGGAGGTACCATGAACATGAATAATGTGTTCTGACTGCTCCATCAACCAGCCACTCCTATGTCTCCTTTCCTCTCCTAGAGCCTCCCTATTCCCTGAGACACAGCAACATTGAAATTAGGCCAGTCAGTAGCCCTACAATGCCCTCTAAGTATTCAGTTGACTGAAAGGAAAAGTCACACATCTCACTTAAAATCAAGAGCTAGAAATGATTAAGCTTAGTGAGGAAGGCAAGTCAAAAGCCAAGATAGGCCAAAAGGTAGGTCTCTTGCACCAAAGAGCCAAACTATAAATAAAAAAGATAAGTTCTTGAAGGAGATTAAAAGTGCTACACCGGGGCGCCTGGGTGGCTAAGTCGGTTAAGCATCTGCCTTTGGGTCAGGTCATGATCCCAGGGTCCTGGGATTGAGTCCCGCATCGGGCTCCCTGCTCCTCCCCCTCCCTTTGCTGCTCCCCCTGCTTGTGCTCTCTGTCAAATGAATAAGTAAATAAAACCTTTAAAAATAAATAAATAAATAATTTTAAAAATTGCTACACCAGTGAACACACAAGAAAGCAAAACACCCTTATTGCTGATAAGGAGAAAGTTTTAGTGGTCTGGATAGATCAAACCAGCCACAACATTCCCTTTCGCCAAAGCCTAATCCAGAGCAAGGCCCTAACTCTCCTCGATTCTGTAAAGCCTGAAAGTGGTGAGGGAGCTGCAGAAGAAAGTTTGAAGCTAGCAGAGGTTGGTTGATGCGTTTTAAGGAAAGAAGTCTCCATAGCATAAAAATGCGAGGTGAAGCAACAAGTGCTAATGTAGAAGTTCCAAGTTACCCAGAAGATCTGGCTCAGATCATTCCTGAAGGTGGCTACACTGAATAACAGATGTTTAATGTGGACAGAACAGCCTTCTTTTGGAAGAAGATGCCGTCTAGGGCTTTCATAGCTGGAGACGAAGAGTCAGTGTCTAGCTTCAAAGGACAGGCTGACTCTCCTGCTAGGGGCTGATGCAGCTGGTGACTTTAAGTTGAAGCCAGTGCTCATTTACCAGTTCAAAAATCCTGGGGCCTTTAGGAATTATGCTCAATCTGTTCTGCCTGTGTTCCATCAAGATAGAACACCGCATCTGTTTATAACATGGTGTACTAAATATTTTAAACCCGTTGTTGAGATCCACTGTTCAGGAAAAAGAGATTCCTTTCAAAATATTACTGCTCATTGACAATACACCTGCTTACCCAAGAGCTCTGATGTACAATGGGATTAATGTTTACATGCCTGCTAATACAACATCCATTCTGCAGCCCATGGATCAAGGAGTAATTTTGATTTTCAAGTCTTAGTACTTACGAAATATATTTTGTAAGGTTCTAGCTATCATAGATAGTGATTCCCCGGACAGATCTGGGCAGAGTAACCCAAAAACCTTCTGGAAGGATTCACCGTTCTAGATGCCAGTAAGAACATTTACGATTCATAGGAAGAGATCAAAATATCAACATGAACAGGAGTTTGGAAGACCTTGATCTCAACCCTCATGCATGTCTTTGAGGTGTTGAAGACTTAGTGGAGGAAGTAACTGCAGATACGGTGGAAGTAGCAGAACTAGAAGTGGAGCCTGAGGGTGTGACTGAATTGCTGCAATCTTACCAAGAAACTTTTTAATGGTTGAGGGGTTCGTTATGGATGAGCAAAACAAGTGGTCTCTTGAGATGGAATCTGTTCCTAGTGAAGATACTGTGAAGATTGTTGATAACAAAGGATTTATAATACTCCATAAACTTAGTTGTAAAGCAGCAGAGTTTGAGAGGATTGAGTCCAGTTTTGAAAGTTCTACACTAAAAAAAAAAAGTTCTACACTGAGTAAAATGCTGTCAAACAGCATCACATGCTACAGAGAAATTGTTCATAAAAGGAAGAGCCAATCGATGCAGCAAATTTCATTTGTCGATGCAGCAAATTTCATTTTTGTTTTATTTGAAATAATCGCCACAACCACCTCAACCTTCAGCAACCACCACCACCATGATCAGTCAGCAGCCTTCAACATTGAGACAAGACCCTCCAACAGCAAAAAGATAAGCTCAGATGATGATTAGCACTTTTTAATAATAAAGTTTAAGGTATGTACATTAAGGTATTTTTAGACATAATGCTATATTGCACACTTAATAGACTATAGTGTAAACATTATTTTTATTTGCCTGTGAAAACAGAAAAATTTATTTAACTCCGTATTGCAATACTCACTTGATTGCAGTGATCTGGAACCCAAGCTGCAGTATCTTCAAGGTGCGCCTGTAGTAATTGGTCTGGCATAGGTAGCAATTTAATTTAAAATCATTCACATGTCTTCTTTCTCTCTTAGGTTCAACCCAGTTTCATGCTGGCATGAGAAGATAATCCTTTGGAACATTATGAATCAAAGTGATTTTAAACAGATTCCCTTTTGTAAATCAGTTCTTTTGTGCTTTTGTATTGTGGATATTCAGCGGGACCAATATGAACACAGCTTATGATTGTATACAAATCCCTTGCCAGCACATGAAAACAAACCGGAATTTGTACATAATAGCATTGTGTATGTATTCATGCACAATAATCATTTAATTACATGTATATTTGTGGAATGCTAATTTAAATGATTAAATTATAAACCTTGTGTATTTATCGGATGGGTGAAAAGATTAAACTTTTGCGCATTATGATACTGCTGAATGTGTAGCTTGAGGTGTCCTGCACTTTTCTTATAAGGCTACTGAATTACATGTTTCTGCCCTAATATATTTGCTACTGGTGATGAAGACAGATACTATCACTTGTAGAGACCTATTTTTGTATAATGGTAGAAGTTTTGAATTTTATGGGGTATTTTGTCAAGTACTGAAATAAAAATGACTTCACCATTTTAACCACACTGTATTTGAACCTTTTTTTTTTTTTTTGGAACCTTCATTTTTAACTGAGACATAGTGCTTGGTGTATATCTTTGTCCAGGCAGGCTGCTATAAACCAAATACCATAGACTAGATGGCTTATAAACAGTAGAAATTTACTTCTCACAGTTCTGGAGGCTGGGAAGTCAAAAATAAAGGTGCCAATAGATTTGGTATCTGGGAAGGGCCTGCTTCCTGGTTCATGGACTACAATCTTCTTGCTCTGTCTTCACATGGCAGAAGGGACAAGGGAGCTCTCTTTTATAAGGACATTAATCCCATTCATGAGACATCTGCCCCATGACCTTATCACCTCCCAAAGGCCCCACTTCCAGATACCAACAGACTGAGGATTGAATTTCAACAGAAGAATTTGGTGGGGGGAGACGGACACAAACATTCAGCCAGTGGCAGTGCAGATTATCTCATTATCTCAAATTATATATTTTGAGATTTAGAAAGTTGTCCTAATCTTAGATACTATTGGGATTTTTCTCTCCCTCCCTTGAGGAAGTTTTCTTTTTTTTTTTTTTTTAAAGATTTTTATTTATCTATTGAGAGAGATAGTGATAGAGAGCATGAGAAGGGGAGAGTCAGAGGGAGAAGCAGACTCCCCGCTGAGCAGGGAGCCCGATGTGGGACTCGATCCCGGGACTCCAGGATCATGACCTGAGCCGAAGGCAGACGCTTAAACAACTGAGCCACCCAGGCGCCCCTTTGAGGAAGTTTTCTATGTAACTTTCTATCAGCTTTACATATAGTATTTTTTAAAAGCTATATTAATATTTTCATGATTAGTCTATAATTGCCCTATTATGTTTAGTGTTACTTGTGTCCAAATGTGTGTCTTCACAAAGCCATGCCTACTAGAATGATGCAGAAATCATTTAACTGAAAGAATCTTAAATTTTATTAACCATAATACTAAATGCAGCAGAATTAAGAAGTATTCTTGCTGTCCAAGCCAAATTCCAGATTGGGAAGCTCTCATAGAGATAATGTAAATCTCAGCATTTCTGAACCAGAATCCTCCCTGAAATACGGCATCTCACTGAAACAGCAAGAGGAATAGCATTTAATGCTTACATCCTGAAGATTTTGTCTTACCCCTGGACATTCTATGAGTTTATACCAACAAACAGGCTATGGTAACAAATTCTGCATTCTCGGAGATTTCTAATTACTTAATTTTTCCATATTAGCAGCTGGGTTCCAGTTAAGGAGTTCCAGAAATAACGAATGTATCCCAAAGCATTTAATTGAGTAGAACCTTTTTTAGTTAGTATAGCTTGCCATTCAAGGCCCCTTCTGCAGTGAGAGAGAATGGAGAAGGTAGCAGATGGACAGGTGTCCCATCGTCTGACCATCAGCCCTCCTATGACATCAGGCCTCTCCAGTCCAACTTGTCGATGCTTCTCAGTCATGAGTCAGTGGTTAAAAATTAAGTCTATTCAAAGCCAAACTACGGAAATAGCCCAGATGTCATCGACGGATGAATGGATAAAGAAGATGTGGTTGTGGAATATTATGCACCCATCAAAAAAACGAAATCTTGCCATTTGCAACGATGTGGATGGAACTAGAGGGTATTATGCTAAGCGAAGTAAGTAAATCAGAGAGACAATTATCGTATCTCACTGATATGTGGAATTTGAGAAACAAGGCAGAGGATCATAGGGGAAGAGAGGAAAAAAGTGAAACGACGAAACCAGAGGGAGACAAAGCATAGGAGACTCTTAATCTCAGGAAACAAACTGAGGGTTGCTGGAGTGAGGGGTGGGGTGGGAGGGATGGGGTGGCTGGGTGATAGACATTGGGGAGGGTATGTGCTATGGTGAGCACTGTGAATTGTGCAAGACACAATTGTGAATTGTGCAAGACATAATTGTGAATTGTGAATTGTGTTGAATCACAGATCTGCACCTCTGAAACAAATAATACGTTATATGTTAATAATAAGAAAAAAATTAAGTCTATTCAAGTCTAAAACAAACTACTCACTAAACACAGACTAGCCTTACTCGGGGTTTGCGCTTTTTTTGTGCCATGAACCTCTCTAGAAGTCTTGGTGAAAACTATGGGACCCTTCTGAGAATAGTGCTTTTAAACATGTAATATGTATGGGGTTGCAAAAGAAACCAATTACACAGAAATAGTACATTTTTAGGGGTGCCTGGATGGCTTAGTCATTAAGCATCTGCCTTCAGCTCAGGTCATGATCCCAGGGTCCTGGGATCGAGCCCTGCATCAGGCTCCCTGCTGCGCGGGAAGCCTGCTTCTCCCTCTCCCACTCCACCTGCTTGTATTCCCTCTGTCTCTCTCTGTCAAAATAAATAAAATCTTTAAAAAAAATAAAAGTACATTTTTAGAAATAAGATCTAGCAGTTGATCTAATAACTCCCATCATTTTAAAGTAATGATGGAAGTAAAAGACATTTCAGGAGATCTGAAACATCTTAATGTGATACAGAAAATCTGTGATTTTTGTTCTCAAAATCATGGGTACTGCTAATACTAGTAGAGTTTGTTGCTTCATAAATAAAGGAAATACTAAATTACAGTTTGAAATTAGTACAAAGATGGAATTTTTTTTTTCCCCATCCAAGTTGCTAGATTCCTGAATTCTATTCAATGAAGCACACCACTTCACAATTAGTGAATTAGACTATATTTTTTTTCTCAGAGATAATGTGAAAAACTCAACAGCAGAGATTTCACCTTCACAAAGAGTTTAACATGAGTCCTCTAGCAGCTTTCCCGTATATATAAAGGAAAATATTTTGGCCTCATCCAGTAAAAACAGATTATGTGGTCAAATTATAACAGGTATATATAGTCAGGTCCCCAGTTATACTTTGAATTGATTCTTGAACACAGGCTGCAACAATGCGACCAATCATACTACTCCCAAAGACCCTACACTTCACATTATCTTAAAGCCAGAGTTCCTGGTCTCTGATTTTGTATTTTTTTTTAAATAAAAAGGTTGTTAACCTAAATTAAGTTTTAATAAACAGAACTAATAACAGAAACATCCCTAATTAGATTCTAGAGAGGAAGCAGGAAACCACCTACAGCCAAAGAGAACAAAACTATTCCTTAAGAACTTTATTTTGGGCTTTCACATTATGTCACCACGTGGAACCAGATAGAAGTTTATCAGGTAGATAAATATGTAATATTTAGTAATTAGATCAAGATACATGTGCATTCTTTAGTAGTAGTATTTTTTAGGAAATGTAATTAGTCATTGTCAGATCTCTCTGTTTCCTGGAGACAAAGCTCCTTCCAGATAAAATTTGAAAGAACATTTTTTTTTTCTACAGCATAGCTCCATCATTGCTAGGTTTCATCATACCAAAAAAATTGATGGGATTCTTTTTTATCCAAGGCTTTAAATTAGATTATTCTTTACCCACCCATCCTCACTCACACACACAAACATTACCCAGTAAATAAATAATCTGAGCTTTCCAAGTATCTCCCTGGGCCTCTAGGCCTTTTTATACTTGCAGCTCTAGTCCAAGATGTAAATACCCTGAACTTACTTTCCAAGAGCTACGTTTGTTAAGATTAATACCTGGAAACTGTTTAGAATCTGTCAATTACCAAGATCCCCCTAAATAATTTCATACTAATGAGTTTGGTTTCCTTAATAGCCACCATAAAACTATTAAGAAATATCTGAAATGCGATTAGATTTGATGGAACCACTCAGTTAAGAAAATAAAAAAACCGTAAGTTAAGCTAGCTGTCTTTTAAAATTATACTCAAAAAAAGAATACACCAGGAGTTGTTTCATAAACTTCATTCTCTTCGAATGCTTTTGCAGTTTACAGTGATGTTTTACATGTTTGTTAGTTCCCTGCAGCCCTTTTCATTTTGATCTTCGTTCGTATCGGATAAGTGGATTTTCAGGGGTGTGAATCATGGTTGTATAATTCACAGTGGGAAAATATCCATCAATGAGATCAAATTCATATAAACGAAGCATAGTGGACCAAATTGTCTTGATTTGAACATAGGCAAAATTCTCCCCAATACAACGATGACGCCCTGTTAAAAAAAGAAAGTTTTCTAAGAATCAATTGAAATTCTTTTTCCCGTCTTTTCTCCTGGAATGATAAATTTGTTTACAGTTTGGAGGGACAGCAGATATAGAGATAATATAGGAAAAAGATGACATTCTTTTCACATAAAAGAGGAATGTAAAATAAAATAGTTAAAAATCTCAGGAAAAAAAAAAGAAAAGGGGCGCCTGGGTGGCTCAGTCATTAAGCATCTGCCTTTGGGTCAGGTCATGATCCCAGGGTCCTGGGATCGAGCCCCACATCGGGCTCCCTGTTCAGTGGGAAGCCTGCTTCTCCCTCTCCCACTCCCCCCACTCTCTCTGCCAAATAAAAATCTTAAAAAAATAAAGTAAAAATCTAAGGAGATTTTCAAGGTTTCTTTTTTTTTTTTTTTTTTTTTTTTTAAAGATTTTATTTGACAGAGAGAGAGAGACAGCGAGAGAGGGAACACAAGCAGGGGGAGTGGGAGAGGGAGAAGCAGGCCTCCTGCAGAGCAGGGAGCCAGACATGGGGCTCGATCCCAGGACCCTGGGATCATGACCCGAGCCGAAGGCAGATGCTTAACGACTGAGCCACCCAGGTGCCCCTCAAGGTTTCTTTTTAAGGGAAATAGCACTTGGATAATTATATAATTACTTTTTTTGAAATGTCACATCTATCTAAGTTTAAATATATGTAAGATTTGAAATCTATGATGACAATCTACTTTGGGAATATACTAGAATATTCTTAGCTTCTGTCCCAAGAGAGCCCTAGTCAAAAGTCAATGTGAACCCGCCAATCAAAATTTTAAATGCCAGGGGCACCTGCCTGGCTCAGTCAGTGGAGTGTGTGCAATTCTTGATCTCAGAGTTGTGAGTTCGAGCCCCATGCTGGGTGTAGAGATTACTTAAAAATACAATCTTTAAAAAAAACTTTAAATGCCATTTCAAAATAATAATGGAAGAAAAAGGGATTTAATAGCAACACAAGATCAAAATTTAAAAGGTTATATACATGTAAAAACTGACAAGTTGATTCTAAAATACATATGGATAAAAAACACTAATTCAAAAGGATACATGCACCCCAATGTTTACAGCAGCATTATTTACAATAGCCAAATTATGGAAACAGCCCAAGTATCCATCAACTGATGAATGGATAAAAAAGATGTGGTACATATATACAATGGAATATTACTCAGCCATAAAGAATGAAATCCTGCCATTTGCAACGATAAGGATGGAGCTAGAGACTATTATGCTAAGCAGAATAAGTCAGAGAACGCCAAATGCCATCTGATTTCACTTGTGGAATTTAAGAAACACCAAACGAGCAAAGGGGAAAAAGAGAGGCAAACCAAGAAACAGACTCTTAACTATAGAGAACAAACTAATGGTTATCAGTATGGAGGTGGGTGGGGGAAAGGGAGAAATAGTTGATAGGGATCAAGGCATGTACTTGTTGTAATGAGCACTGGGTGTTGAATGGAAGTGTTTAATCACTATACTGTACACCTAAAACTAATATTACACTGTATGTTAACTAACTGGAATTCAAATAAGAACTTTTTTAAAAATGCATATGGAAATGCAAAGGAGGACCTAGGATATATGGAGCAGTCTTGGGGGGAAAAAAAGTTGTAAGACTTAAACTGACTTCAAATTTGACTTCAATACTAAAGGTATAGCAACTGTGATACTGTGGTTTGTAATAAATATATATTTGCTCTTTCTCCCATCCCTGGCACAGAGCTCCTCAAACACCTTGGAATTTCTTAAGAGCAAAGAGCAATAAAAGAAGTCAGAAGACTTTTGTTATTCATAACAAGCCCCTTTCAACCACACTTGAGTTTGTTAATGAGGGGACTTTTGGAAATCCCCTCAGGGTAGGGCCTGGCTGCCAAGGGAACCAACCATGTGCTTAAAGGGTTAGAACTTATAGCCCTAACTCCTGACCTCCAGATGGGAGAAGGGGCTGGAGGTTGAATTACTCACCAATGATTTAATCAATCATGCCTACATAATGAAGTCTTCACAAAAGTCCCTATAGTATGGAAAATTAAGAGAAGTCGTATTCAGAGAGCTTTCCAGGTTGGTGAACATATGGAGATGGTGGCATACCCAGAAGGCATGGAAGCTCTGTGCCCTTTCCCCCATACCTTGCCCTATGCATCTCTTCAATCAGCTGTTCCTGAGTTGTATCCCCCACCTTTGTAATAAACTGTTAATCCCGTAAATAAACTGCTTTCTGAGTTCTGTGAGCCATTTTAAGAAACTGTGGAACCTCAAGGAGGGGATCAAGAAAACCTCTGATTTACAGCCCACTGGTCAGAAGAACAGGAGACAACCTGGACTTGCAATTGGTATCTGAAGTGATGGGGGGCAAGAGGGAATCTTGTGAGACTAAGCCCTTAACCTATGGGGTCTGTGCTAACCCCAGGTGGATAGTGTCTGAACTGAGTTGAACTGTAGGAAACCCAGTGGGTGTCCAGAGAGAATTAGTGTGAGAAAAACAACATTTGGTGACCAGAACTGTTGTCAGAAGTGTTCTAAGTGAGTGTAGAGTAGAAAGTGGGGTGGTTTTTCTTTCACAGCAACCAAGACAATGTGGTTCTCGATAGGGCTCAACAAACAGAACAATGGAACACAGCAAAGAGCCAAGACATACTTTTATAGTTATTTGATTATCAAGAAAGGCAGTAAATAAAGCAAGCCAATGGAGAAAAAGTCTTTTCAACACATGGTATGGGAATAACTATGTATCTAATATTAAAAGAAAGCAGAGGTGGTGCCTGGGTGGCTTAGTCAGTTAAGCGTTCGCCTTTGGCTCAGGTCATGATCCCAGGGTCCTGGGATTGAGCCCCGCATCAGGCTCCCAGCTCAGCCTTCCCTGCCTTGTACATGCTCTTGCTCGCTCTCTCAAATAAAATCTTTTTTTTTTTTTTCTTAAGATTTTTATCCATTTACTTGACAGAGAGCACACATGAACAGGGGAGGGACAGAGGGAGAAGGAGAAGCAGGCTCCCCGATGAGCAAGGAGCTCGATGCGGGCGGGACTCAATCCCAGGACCCTGGGATCATGACCTGAGCCAACGGCAGACACCCAACCGACTGAGCCACCCAGGCATCCCAATAAATAAAATCTTGAAAAAAAAATAAATCAAAAACCCTCAATTCCTGTCTCACACCAAACTCAAAAACTAATTCCAGATGATCATAGGCCTAAACATAAATGCTAAAACCATCAAATTTTTTTTAAAGATCTTATTAGAGAACAAGAGAGGGCAGAGAGCACAAGTAGAAGGGGTGGCGGAGTGGGGGAGCACAGTGAGAAGGAGAAGCAGATGCCCTGCTGAGCAGGGAGCCCAATTCAGGGCTTGATCCTAGGACCCTGAGATCATGACCTCAGCCAAAGGCAGACGCTTAACCAACAGAGCCACCAAGGTGTCCCAAACCATCAAATTTTAATAAGGAATAAGAGATGAGAATGTCTTCATGACTTGGGGCCAAAGGTTTTTAGACAGGACCAGGAAGCTAACAATTTTAAAAGTCAATAAATTAGGTTTGATTGAGGTTATTCATTTGTCAAAACAATACTGACTTGAGTATTTCATTGTAAAATTTTACATCAAAACTAGAATACTGAACTTTATTATATACTTGCTGAAAAATTCAGGAAGACATATACTGATGTATACAGTTTACTTTGAAATGCACCTGAAAAATAAATGGATTGATGGACAGGTATGTGATAAAACAAGTGCAAGTAAAATGTTAATGGCAGAATCTAGATCATGGGTATATGAATGTTCAGTATAAAATTCTTTTGACTTTGCTTTGAAATTTTTATTAAAATGTCAGAGAAATTTTAATAATAAAAAATACAATTCGTGTATTTTTAAAAAGTTATATATAAAAGCCAGAAAGACAAACTTAATAAAAGTTGGTATCAGAAATATTTAAGCCAGAAAGAACTAATGCCTTCCAATCTCTACAGCCTACCAAAACCTCATAAAGTAGTAAGCTCAATAACAAAAGATGGCTTTTCAGGGAATACAAAAAGATCAAGTCAAATTATTAGAACTGAAAAAAGCCTTACTAAGCCTTGGTTTCCATTTCTGAAAAATGAATAAGACAGTCCCCCTTCCTCATAGTGTGGTTGTGAAGATTAAATAGAAAAAAAATTAACAAAAAAATGCGTATTATTAAGCACAGTGCTGTGTGGCCCATAAATGCATTTACTTCTAAGAGCCCTATTTAAGAAGGGTGTTTACAAACCATTCCATATTCAAATATAACAACTAAGGAGAGGGTTGGCTTACTCACAGGGAGATTAAAGGATTATTTTTAATAGCAGGAAACTAGAACTATCCTAACTATGAATTAATAGAAAAATGGATATATTCTGATGATTCACAAAAGGTAATAATATGAAAATGAATAAGCCACATGCTACATGCACCAACACAGAAAAAATTACACAAAGTCATGATTGAAGAAATTGGACATACTTAACATGATGATCAAATGGGGTAGAACAGTGTCCCCCCAAAATTCATGTCTACTCAGGAATCAAACTTTGCAGATATAATTAGTTACGATGAAGTCATACCAGGTTAGGGTGAGCCCTAAATCCAGTGCTGGTGTCCCTCAAAGAAAGCCATGCACAGACTCAGAGAGACATACACAGGGCAGATGGCCAAGTGAAGATAGGCAGGGATCAGAGTGATGTACCTACAAGCCAAGGAATGCCAAAGATTGCCAAGAGCCACGGGAAGTTTGGAACAAAGCAAGGAAAGACTCTCCCCTAGAGCCATCAGGGAGAGCAAGACCCTGCCAACACCTTGATTTCAGACTTCTGGCCTCCAAAAATGTGGGAGAATAAATGTCTATTGTTTTAAGTCACCCAGTTTGTGGGAGTTAAAGTAGCCCTAGGAAACTGGCACAATGATGAAAAATTTGAGGGAACATTAGATCTTATATTCAGATAGCTCAAAGATATACAATATAACTTCAGAGAACACAATTAGGAGATGTTTAAAACACAATGGGATGTTAAAAGGAAACAGATTACAGCTTTTTTTTTTTTTTTTAAGTAGGCTCCACACCCAACATAGGGCTTGAACTCATGACCCTGAGACCAAGAGTCACATGCTCTACCAACTGAGCCAGCCAGGCGCCCCCAGATTACCGCTTTAATGTAAGTTTTTAAAAATGGGAGCTGTTCAAAAAACAAAAGGAGCTGCCATAGAAGGTGACTGAAAATCTATTACCTAAAAAAGTTCCAGTGCAGTCCAGGCAATTACCAGTTTAGAAATGATTCCTCTTTGGGGCAGATTTTGGGCCACAGAACTAATGCCCCTTCCAACTGTTTGAACAATCTATGACTCTTTTATATGTGATGTTATATACCATATTATTAATTTATTTATTAGAGTTACTAAGATCTGAAGTTCCTAAAGGACTTTATACTTTCCTTTACGTGTGGAAACAGTGTGACCAGTGACAAAAAAGTTGTGCCACTTCAAATCTCTTTGGAAAGACTAAACAAGAAGTCATAAAATGTAGTTTAATCTGTAGAGTACCAATGAACAGAGAAATTACTGCAGGAACAAGGGTCTGCCTGCATAATTTAAGAGTGGTAATTGAAATGCAGAAGTTTGCAAACCTATGTAAGACCTGCCCAAATTTAAAGACCCTTTTATCCTAAGGATACAGACAGAGCACCAAAAAGTTGACTAACAATCCAGAAAAGCTTCAATTTTAACAAGACTGCTTTTGCTCTTTTCTGAAACACTGATAATCTGTTATCATATTTAGCCTGAAATAATTGCCTAAATGGTGTGCTAATTCCCGTGGTTCTTTAAAACAATTCACAAAGAGCTTAAAATACTATTGTAAGGGAAAACAGGGTGGACTATTAAAATTAACCCTGAAAAAACTAAATTGGTTAGAAGGTAATAGAGCTTTATATAAGGATTCACAAAACTATTTCCTTTAGTACAAACAAAATACTTTTCCAACTTGGCAAAGATTATACTCCTACAAATGTTTACAGGAATGTCCCTATGAGGAAAGGAAAAGATATTTATAAATAAAATTCATATGGATTATTTTGACAGACATAAATATATTATCAGAACAAACATTTCAAATGTAAAATGGTATCTTACCAGCTCCAAATGGCACGTAAGCAAACTTCTCTCCTGATGCTGGATTGTCCTGTAAGTAGCGATCAGGATTAAAGTCCAGACGTTCTACCCATGAGTCTTTAAGTCTTTGATTGACAGTGGGAGAGACACACACCTGATGTCCTGGAGGAATGGTATATCCTGCCACGGTCTACAAATGAAAGCAACACATTTCATTAGATAATATAAAACGATTCTACCAAATAACCAGACTATTGTGTAATAAAGCATTAACACACATGTGATATACATATATTTAAAAACTAGCTAGATGATAGGCCAGCTGAAAATTATTTTAACTCAAGATGATTTCCAAGTGACCCAACATTGGGCTGGAAACTTAAAAAAGCCATAATGCCTCAGAGGTAGCAGAGGGATATCAAGGAGCCTTTCACAATCTGATTTGTTTATTTCCATACTATCAGAATTTTTAATAAAACATGCTTTTTTTTAAACCAGGAAAAAAATACACTACCATTTTTAAAACCCTAACTGTTAAATAAAAATGCAGGGAACAGATTAGCATGTATACTCTCTAATTATATAAAAATATCTATATAAATAGAATATATAATTACATATCAGAGTTCGAATATAAAAAATTGAAATTATGTGGAAACGATTATTCTACTGTTTTAATTTAAAAAATTCTCTTTGCTGTTATATTTCTTCTTTCTGATAAATAAAAACTGGGGGAATGGAAGGGGAGATCTAACCAAGAGACTCACCTGAGGAGTTTTGGCCATTCTCATCATGGTCATTATAGGAGGTCGAAGTCTTAATGTTTCTTTTATACAGCGATCAAGTAAATTTAGATCCTTCAGCTAAAAAGGGAAAGCATTTCCGGAGTTTTAGAAATATTTAACTTACTTCAGCAGTATGTGTTTAAGCTTATGGGTTATAATAAAATAGTTTCTATTGTGGTAGAAGGGCAAAGAGGTAACTGGTTCAGTATCTGAGATTATCTTGTTCTGTCACTTTCCATGGTCAACAAGGGAAAGAGGGCAAGATACCATCAGTACAAGAGGTAATCACTCTGAAGAGTGGCATAGTAAGGGCCTGCAAAAATCCACTTGTCTAAAAAGTGAAAACACTAGCAAAAATCATGCTACCACACAGATGAAACTTGAAAACATGCTAAGCAAAAGAAGCCAGTCACAAAAGACCACATACTGTATGATCCCGTTTATACGAAATGTCCAGGATACAGCAAATCCATACAGACAAAACATAGATCAGTGGTTGCCAGGGGCAGGGGAAATGGAGCGTGACTGCTAACAGGTACCGGCTTTCTTTTGGAAGTGATTTAAATGTTCTAAAATTGTGATAGTTTCCACAATTCTGAATATATCAAAAAACAGTAAGTTAGATCCTCTAAATGGACTGACTCTATGGTATGTCAATTATATATCAATTAAGCTATTACTTTAAAAGTTACAAAATCAGGAATGAAAGAGACATCACTGCTGGCCTTACAGAAATAGAAAGGATTGTAAGAGAACACTGTAACAATTACAAGCCAACGAATTAGGTAACCTAGATGAAAATGGACAAATTCCTAGAAGGACACAAACCAAAGACTCAAGAAGAACCAGAACGTAGGAATAGATGTATAACAAGTAATCAAACAACTTCCCACAAAGAAAAGCACAGACTCCAATGGCTTCACTGGTGAATTCTAACCAGACATGTAAGAAAGAATTAGTATCAATCCTTCACAAACTCTTCCAAAAAAATAAAAGAGGAGGGAACACTTATAGACTCTTTCTTTGAGACCAGCATTACTCTGTATTACCAAAACCTGTCAAAGATCTCATGACAAAACTACACATCAGTATCCCTCATGAACACAGATGCAAAAAACCTCAACAAAATACTAGCACACTGAATCCAACATGAAGACATTTCAAGGAGGGCCATGGGGACTTTTCTAAAAAAAAGCTAAGCAATTTAATCTATAGTAAATAGAATATATCAAATTGTCCCCTTTAAAAACTAGCCACTCATTAGATACTCAAAGTCATAAAGCAGCAGTGAAACTAAAAATCCAACAAACCTGGTCATAAGTTAAAGGAGGCAGATCTTCTCCACAGACTGTTTTCTGTTCTAAATAACATTTTTCTTGAAGTGTTTTGTCTCTGGCCAAGAAGAAGCCCATCCAGGCACTAGTAGTTGAGGACGTGTGCTGGCCTGCCAAGAGCAGTCCAATAAGCATGCCTGCTACTTCGTCATCTGTCAGAGGGCGCCCATCCCTAAGGAAGGAGTCACACACAAATTTAACAGTTTGGCAGACCATTTCATGCCTTCACATTTAAATAAAGGGTCGTAGTGAATAAACTTTTCAGGTGTAATAGTCTCTTGCATTTGCCCATCACAAGTGAGAATTTTTTCCCCTGCGGGGAAAGAGACAGACCAAAGAAATGTATGATTTTCATTACAAAAGATGTTGCTGCAGTTTGTCAGCAGGCGTTGCCCCATGCCTGGTCCTTGGGCTCCAGGAAGGCAATGGGATCCCATTAATTCGTGTCTCATCCATTTAACAAGCCCAAGGCTCATAGCTACTAATTTTGTCAACATCACTACTTTTTAACTGGACATATTTTTTAACTTTGTATTGAAATTGCCTGCTTCAGCTTAACATGTGACCCGAACAGCTCTTACTTGTAAGTAGAATCTAGTAAAGTTTGGAGAATGTCATCAATTTTTTCTTCTGACTGTCTGCGCTTCTGGATTGCTTTATAGAAAATATTCTTGATCTCTCGATGAGCTCTGTCCCTGCGTCTGCAATTCAAAGACAAAAATGACTAAAAAATAATGTCATACTTTCTGGCATCAGATTCATTTTGAAAATAACCAGGACCTAGCTTAAGAATGACTCAAATAATTGACAAAAAACTCAGAACCAAAAGAAAAAAAGAAGTTAGACAAACCATGAGAGACTATGGACTCTGAGAAACAAACTGAGGGTTCTAGAGGGGAGGGGGGTGGGGGCAAGGGTTAGCCTGGTGATGGGTATTAAAGAGGGCACATACTGCATGGAGCACTGGGTGTTATGCACAAACAATGAATCATGGAACACTACATCAAAAACTAATGATGTAATGTATGGTGATTAACAAAAAAATAAATAAATAAAATCTTATACTGTTAGAAATTTCCAGCATCCTGACATATATATCCCTGATTCTTAACATACTTCCTATGTTCTAACAAAAGGTCTAAAGCAAGACTGATTATTCCTTTAGAATCATTTTCCAGTTTAACAGAAAGCAGAATACTTTAAATTAATGAAATTCCAATTTTAACCAAATTAATTCTTGAAGCAGATGGAGAGTGATTCTGGTTTTTCTATAGGATTCAGAACTTGAATAAACCTAAGATTTATTTAGGATGACCTAAATCTAGGATGTAGAACATGATGACAGTATACAGGATTTGATTCTACTTTTCATCTTCTGAGACAACATGGTTTTGTAGGGGGCAAAAATACTAGGAGGCAGAAAACAAACTTCAGCTCCCCAAACCTTCCCTTTAAAGGCAGGTGCTCACTAGGTAACAGGTACTCTAAGTGTTTCGGAAAGTGAACTGGCCACTTTGACCTCCCGTGAGGTAGATGCTCTTAGCCTCACTTCGCAGGTAGCTGCACAGTTCCACACAGCCAGAAAGCAGCGGAGCTGCGACTTCAAACCAGGCGATCTGACTGCCTAGCCCCTTCACAACTGGGCTTCCAGTAAAACTGCTGCTCTGCTGAGACCATGTGGGCAGAAGATGTTTACTGACAGGAACACAGCAGTGCCAGGAAAACGTAAGGCCTGTTTTAAGAAAGGGCATGGACTAATTCGGTTCAATCATTTGGTCTGGGCAAGGCAGAGAAAGACTGGGCTGAAAGGAAGTCAGGAATTTCTGATTTCATCCAGGAGATAGAAAAGGTAAAAACGGGCTTGTTGCACACTTCTGGAGAACCCTCTACAGGCTACGGATGAAAGCATTTTGAAAAATGCAAAGCTCCTGACAAATATCAAGTATTACGAGTTCCAGAGAATTCCAGAGAATCTCTCCTGGCTTTCCCTTTTTCTCCCCCTCTTTATCCTGTAACTATATAGAAGTAGCAGAACTAGAAGGAAAAGGGAGTACCAATTTAACTCCTCCCCATCTCTCACCTGAACGGAAATGAATCAACAGGTAACAGAAAGCCCACTAATATGCAAGACACTAAACTATATGTCGAGTCCTATAAGCAATATTTCTTTGTATCAGATGGTCCCTGACCTTAAGGAAATCACAGTATAGTTGTAAGAAAACAAAGAGAAAAGTAAAGAAAGGTACTTACTACTTCAAAACAAAGAAATTTCACAATAGACTATAAAACAGTCAAATATTTTCAAATAAGTACCTAGAGGGGTGTATCACTTTTAGGAAGAGTCCAGAGACTTTCCTGAGTAGAAGGAATATGTGAGATAAGTAGGTTTTAAATTAGAATAGCTTGACAACAAATGACCTCTTTTATAAACTGAAACTGAGCTTAAATGAGCTCACTATATAAAGAAAACCTGTCTTGAATTCTTATAGAAGAATTGGGGCTCATAATCTCCCTAATTTGTCTGTTTTATGTTTATTTTTTATCTTGGTTAAAGCAAAGCATGCCAACACTACAGCAATTCTACAGTTAAATAGCAAGTATAGGGTCTTTAGCCATACCTGAAACTAGGCAAAGGGAGCCAGCCTGGCAGTAGCCAGGCTGCGTGGCTAAAACCTCCATCCAGATCTGCATACAGTTGTGCCACTTTCTCATTGAGTTGACTTCTGATTTCCTTTCCATGTAAACAATGGCTAGCTGTTAAAATTATGAGCTCCGAAAGAGCTTCAAACAAATCTAGAGGAAAAGAGATCATTCCCATTACTATTGCCAAATATTCTTTTGAAATTTTCTGCTTAGAGATATAAAAGTATTACAAAGGAAAAGTGAGAATAAAAATTCAAGAACCAACAAGAACCTGTTCATATCATCAAAAAAAGCCTACAGACATATGGATACAACAAAGAGAGACAAGAAACTCATAATGGGAAGCACCTCTGTACAGCCAAAAGAGAGGCCACAAAGGCATCTCTAAACCTCACTCATGACTCTTCAACTTGAAAAGATAAACTGAAGATAGGGCGCCTGGGTGGCTCAGTTGGTTAAGCGACTGCCTTCGGCTCAGGTCATGATCCTGGAGTCCCGGGATCGAGTCCCGCATCGGGCTCCCTGCTCAGCAGGGAGTCTGCTTCTCCCTCTCCCGCTCCCCCCTCTTGTGCTCTTTCTCTCTCTCACTCTCTCTCTCAAATAAATAAATAAAATCCTAAAAAAAAAAACCAAAACAAACCCTAAAAAAAAAGATAAACTGAAGATAAAAATGAATATAGTGAGGGGCGCCTGGCTGGCTCAGTTGGTAGAGCACGCAATTCTTGATCTCGGGGTCGTGAGTTCGAGCCCCGCACTGGGTATAGAGATTACTTAAAAATAAAACTTTTTAAAAAATGAATAGAGGGGCGCCTGGGTGGCTCAGTCATTAAGCATCTGCCTTTGCTCAGGTCATGATCCCAGGGTCCTGGGATCGAGCTCCACATCCAGCTCCCTGCTCAGCAGGAAGTCTGCTTCTCCCTCTCCCGCTCCCCTTGCTTGTGTTCCTGCTCTCGCTAACTCTCTCTCCGTCAAATAAATAAATAAAATCTTTTTAAAAAAAAAAATGAATAGAGTTACAGAAGTTCCAAGTCGCAGTGTAACAAAAGCAGCAAGAAGGTGATTTAGTGCATATGAGGTGCTTCCCAAAGAACAGCAGTCCAAAAACTGAAGAATGGATTGTTTCACAGGTCAAAAGCAGGAAGACCAGGACTAAAATTTGAGGTCTTGACTATATATAAAAGAAAACTGTAGCTAAACATCAACTGGTAATATCCCAAACTAGAGACAGATACATCAGGGAAGCACATTTCGATGACATTTAAAAGTCATAAAAATTACCCAATTAATGCCTTGTTCTTTAATTCCGTGTTTACCAAATGAACTTCCAATTGTCCCTTGGCTTTCCAGTTAGATTTGCCAATGAAGTTTATCAAATTCTGGTGTTCTCAATGCTGTAACTTTGTCTCACTTGTATTTATTAAGTTGGCATTTTAGTTTGTTTATACATCAGCTTCTTGTATGGTTAGAAATATATCACATCAGCTTTCGGTGGATTACAGAAACTGAAGACCACACCCAGAACATGGGGACCCACACAGAGGTCTTAATGCCCTATGAGACAGATGTTGCGTCCTGCTTTGGGGGGGCAATTTTCTCTGAAAGGAACACTTAATTGTCCAATATAAAGAATGGATTCACATAAATATCCAAAGAAGATCAAGTTATACTCACTATACTCTGTACATAATGCAAGAAAGCATATAGTTGGTGGTAGACTAAGCCTATGTATTTAAATTTACTTTTTTCATGAACTAAATCATTCCCATACAATATCAGATAGATAGGGTATTACATACAAAATTAAATCATTTAGACTTTTACTTGCTCATGGGGGTTAAAAAAAGTTATTTATTGTCTTAAAATGACCTTGCAAAAAGCCTTAATTCAGTTTATTTCAAAATTTAATGAGTTATTTTGATATTATTTGTACAAATGAGCTGAATAACATGCACATTAACTAACCCATTTTAAGGTTTTGCTAAGTGAACAGCAATAATCACTTCCTCTCAGGTCTTTTTAACTCTGTGGTTATCAAAACATATTCTTTCCATTAAATCTAAGGTGATTTTTACATATGTTGCAGTTGGTTTTTCATTACACACACAGACACTCACGTATTCTTATATTTCTAGTCATAAAAAAAAGTAGAAATACTAGGACAAATGCAAAACCAAAACAGTTTGCTTACTTTTTTCTCCACTTTCTCCCCAACTCTGAAAGTACTCCTTTGTTTCTTTCTCAATTATAGAAACGTGCTGTCTGAAGTGGGCTATGTTAAGGCCACTTTTTAACATTTTCTTCTGCTCCAAAAAAACCTTCAAAATATTAACAGTATAATACCAAGCATTAAAACACAATTTTGTTTTATCAGAAGATTCATTTGGGTTATTATATGTAACACTCAAAGAAAAGAATATTTTTAAAAAAGATATTGAAAATAAAAACAGTAAAAGGGTTTTTTAAAACTATACCAAACATGGGAAACTTAGAGCATTTATATGGATCTGAAGTAACATGTAGAGGTAACCTGGTATGCAGGCGCTCAACTAATGATAAATTAGGAATCCCACTGCCTTTCCTTCCTACATATGCATTTTCCCACTCCAGACCGCAGGGCTTCCCTTTCCTGTTATCTTCTAGCATCCCCAACCCAACCCAGATACCAACACAAGCCCCCAAAGGTTCATTATGCTTCCATATCATTTTTACCCCACTTCACATACTCTCCCATTCCATTCCCAAACAAGTATCATTCCTCTCACTATCTTCCAGAAGTTTAATGAGAATTCAATATAGTCTGATTGAAATAAATTCACACTAAGACAACTAGTGGTTTTAACCCATTGGGACATTTCTATTTTAAGAATCTGATTAGCAGTGTGAAAAAATGAATAGATAGATCTGACCAGAGAGATTTTCTAGGGTTCTTGCTTTTGGCCTTGAGGAGCCACTCATTCCCCACACCTCGCTCATCCCCAGAAATAACACTTGATGTCAACTCTTAACTGCTACACTAGGATACTAGGGCATGTGTGGTACGATCTCAGCCAGAGCCCACACCAAGCTATTGAGCCAATGATCTCATTTGTGTTTTGCATCAATTTGCAGCACTCTAATATTTGACTTCAGGAGGGGAAAAGAAATCACACGAACTTCCAAAGCCAACAATCTTTAGCTCAAAAGAGCTCTTATGCTAGAATTTCAGGCAGGAGTAGAGGCATAGGAGGCCTTTTGATGAAATAATGGGATTTTCTTGTTACCCACTCGAATCAATGCCCTAAGTTCATCATTGATTCTCTTTCTTTGTACAGGCAACCTTTAAAATTGCTTAGCCCATGCCTGCAGCTATAAAACAGAATACCCATTCTTTGTCAGTTACCAGGCCTTTTCTTTTTAATGTCTCATTCTTCAGATTTCTGAACCAAAGAATAAATTGTTTCTACATTCTAAATGTACAATATTACACTACTAGCTGTAACTATTATATCATAGATTTTTCTTGAAGGTAACAGGGTCACCTACTGGATTTGGCACATCATATGCAACTCCCTTCCCAAACACAGGTGTTGTCAGACGACTGTAGACATCTTCTGCATTCAGGTCCTCATTTTTACTATTAAAAAGCAGTGCAGCAGCATCACTCCCCAGAAGGTAAGTAAATGTCTTGCCCACCATGGTAAAACTAAATACAGGTCCATACTAAAGAAAGAAAAGTAGCCACAGTGATGGTACTGAAAAATATGTATCACTAAAAGAAACACTAATTTATTAATTCACAAAACATTTTTGAAAATTAAAACATGCATAAACCTTAATGCAATTATTCACCCAGTCTTTGTCCAAATTTTTAATTATTTTCATCCAGTTGCAAGTGAAATATAAACTTTTTATTCTGTTTTCAATTTATACTGAAAATATTTTCTATCCTTTACACAGACATTATAATTTTAATAATTATTCTTTCATTATTGGACATATGGGTGATATGTCAGTTCTTTACTTATTATGGATAATTCTGCAATGAGTTTCTCTGAGAATACAGATTTTTTACCCCCTTGGTTAAGGATAAACTTATAGGAGTCACCAAAGGTTATGACCTGTCCTATTGTATTTGCTATGTGAAGACATCAGAAGTTTATTTAGTTATCCAGTTTACTACTATCTCACCAACACCAAATGATTTCTTTTTTTTTTTTTTAAAGATTTTATTTATTTATTTGACAGAGAGAGACAGAACAAGAGAGGGAACACAAGCAGGGGGAGGGGAGAGGGAGAAGCAGGCCTCCCGCTGAGCCGGGAGCCCGATGCAGGGCTCGATCCCAGGACCCTGGGATCATGACCTGAGCCGAAGGCAGACGCTCAACGACTGAGCCACCCAGGCGCCCCTAAATGATTTTATTTTTAATTTTCCGTTAATCTGGCTGAGTGTTAAATGCTTTACCTTGCAGTTATCTGATTATTATTAAAGACCAGGCTCTGGGGATACAACTGTGAACAAAAATACTGTCTCTGACTCATGTAGCTTAGTCTATTGAAAAAGATACAACTTAATCAAATAATCACATTAACAAATGTAAAATTGCAAATGTGACAAGTACTACAGGAAGGAAAGCAATTCTGGGAGAAGAGAACTGATAAAAGAGAGACCAAAGAGAGGAAAGGCCACCTGAGCTGAGGCTTGAAGGATGAGGAGTCAGCATGGCAGCCAGGCATGCACAAAGATCCTAATGGGGGGGAGGACAAGATGAGAGCTGAGTCTGCAGGGCCTAGACCATACATAGTCTCATAAGCCATATTCAGGAAGTTTTTTCCTTACAAGCAATAGAAAGCCATAGAAGATTTTCAACTGCATGGGAGGGACACACTGCTATATGCATATTTTAAAAGAAAGATCCCTCTGGCTGCTATATGGAGGGGGGAGGAACAGGAGCAGAAGGAATGTCAGAGGACCAGTTAGAGCCTATGCAGGAACCTGATGATGAAAACTTGCTACATGGTAATGATGGGGCAGTGCAGAGAGAAGCAGATGGATACTGTTTTCCAGGCCTCTGGAAAACAGAAAAATGATGAGAAGAGAAAACAGGACAACCAGGATTGAAGAGAGAAAAACCAAGGGTTAGCCTCCAGAAATGTTGGACTTCAGGTGCCTTTGAGACAACGCAGGAAAAATCATGTGGGAGTTGGGACATCCAGGTCAGGAGCTGGAGAAGAGACCTGAGCCAGAGACATTAATTTGGGTGTCATCTACCTATGGCTGATAACTGAAGCTGCAGGTTAGAGATGAGATCACCTAAGAAAGACTAAAGGCCAAGGACCAAACCTCCATGAACCCCAACAGTAAATGCCCAGGCATAAGCCCACTACTGAGTTAGAGAAAAAGCAGTCAGAGAAATAGGGGTCAGGGGGGGATGAAAGAAGCCACATTTAAGGAGGGAGGAGTTACCAGTGACAAATACAGCTGAGGGATCAAGTTCATTGAACTAGGACACGGAGGTCATTAGTGAAGGGGCTGACAGGCAGACTAGGGTAGACTGAAGAAATGTATGGTACTGGCCACAGTGGAACTGAAATGATGGACCACTGTCCCAAACTGGAAAACGAAGCAAAGAAAGGAGGCTAATAGATCAGGAGAAAGTAAATGGGACAATGGACTGGAAGATCTAATGAGGTCAAAGAATGGTTCTAATGGAAGTTGCTGCGGAGGCAAGAGGCAAGCCAAGAAAAGAAGGGGTCTAAGACTAAAGTGTCTAAATTTATATTGTGGAGCTGAAAGAGTTAAGAGTGACAACAATTCATAGTGGGACTGTGGAATAAATGGCTGAATTGGTATCAGAAAGCTCATGAGAGAGAAGAGGGGCAAAGATCTGACTTGGCCATGGTATCTTGTGGGTCATCCAAGTGAAACTGAAGTCACAGATGTGTAGAGCAGGTTAGAAAATTCCACAGGTGACTGGTTAAGAAAAATAAGGGTCAATCAGTATCAATCTTAACTATGATCAGTAAGAACAAAATTTAGGCTAGTGATGTCTCAGAGATCACCCAGGACACAGGAGAAGTTACGAGAGTCTCCAAGACCCCTCCAGCTCTTAAATAGGAGTAGCTCCAATTTAATTGGTTTCCTATACTCGGGATAAGCCTAAGATTACACTATTTTTAATGTTCTGCCATTTAAAGAAAAGTTTGAAAAGCACTAATTTTTTTTCCTATAATTATTTGGAACACTTACCTTCTCATATGCATTTTCTAGGAATTCAATTGGACTTTTCCCAAATGCTATGGCATGTCCAAGGAATGGAACTGGAGAGAAAATGTATGGTGGACTTTTCTGCAAGAGAAAACAAAAAATTGGGGGTTCACATTTCATTTTGAGATACCCAGTTTAGTTTCCTGACCAAACAAATGAAATTTACCACTAATACTAAAAAGTTACCAAAAAATAAAGCATCAGCAGTAACTTAAAAACAGCCAAACTGCAAGTATCTTAGGAGAGTGGCCATAGTCAAAAGAACAGAAACTCAAAACATGGTATAAGTGACTAGACAAACACAAAGGTGTTGTAATTACACATGCTGAACACTATCCAGAATATGTCCAATATTATTTATTGGTGGGCTCTAGGCAACTTAAACATTAGCAAAAAAAAAAAAAACCACACAGGAAAATCAAACTATATTGTCTTTACCACTACCACTCACAATTTTAGTTCCGGAATCTTGCCTAAAGAAGGTATAGAAAAAGACGAACAGTAACTTGAGGTATAGAAAGATGTGAAATGTTTAAGAAGCTACATTTATCAGGAAAGAGAACACATCTCATCCACTGATTTTATTTTTTGAAGTAGGCTCCACACCCAGCGTGAGGCTTAAATTCACCACCCTGAGATCAAGACCTGAGCTGAGATCAAGGATCAGATGCTTAATCAACTGAACCACCCAGCGCTCCTCATCCACTGATTTTAGAGAGAGTAGATCAGCACTAGCAGGAACTCCTCCACACTCCTTGTAAAAGGTACTTTAGATGCCCCAGGTTTTAAAAACGACTTGGTCAATAGTTCATACATTCCATTGTCAGTAAAAGAGCAGTTTTAAACGCTACCTGGTGTATGAAGCTAGTGGTCGATAAAGACACTAAATTAAAGAAACTGATACTTCTTAGCATCATAAGAAGGGACAATCCAGTTACTCCCACCCTGCCAAACACTCCCCGCTTCATACAGATATAAATCGCCATTAGGGGCGATACGACAGCCCACAGGATGCCCCACCAGGGCAGTCCCCAAGATGACGGCCACCAGGGCGCTCAATGCCACATCCATCAGTCTGGCCACGGCCATTAGGAGCACCAGCACTTCGGCCAGCACAGCCGTGACCGCTACAAGCACGACCCCCACCAGAATCGCTACAGACTTGAGAGCCCCCAACACCAAGGCCAGAAAGGCCAAGGAAGTCGCGACCACAAGCTGCAGAGCTGCGGCCACCTCCCCGTCCCCAGTGCGCCCGTCGCCGCCGCCCAGCTGACCACGGCTTCGGCAGCCACTCCCGCTAGCCCTTTGGCCGCCTTTGTCGTCGCCCCGCTAGCCGTTAGACCACAGTAGTCCCTGCGTCCCCCCCCGGATCCCCCAGGGTGCACGTACCGCCCCGGCGGGCAGGGGGGCCAGGTGGCCGACTGCGAGGCGGAACAGGTAGACCAGGCCAAGCGTGAAGGCGCAGGCGATTAGCAGCATGGATAGGAGGTTGCCGCCGGTCACCCGCTCCATCGCCTGCCCCAGCACCGACCCGCCCGCCTGCAGTAAACCCAGCAACATCATCCTGACCGCCGCAGCAGCCACTACAGTTCGCCGGAGACGCTGGAGGCCGAGGTCGCCGCCGCTCCTCCTAATCGATGGAGCGAGTAAGGCCGGCAGATGGGCGTCGGGAAGCGGCCCCGGCCTCCAGGTCTCCTACTAAATCCAGTCCCACCCCCTACTCTCGGCTCCCACGCGCGCCACCCTGTATGTCACAGGACGGGGCGGGGCCAGATGCTGGCCACGCCCTACGTGGGACTACTTACGGCCGAGGTCTCCTTGCGCCAGGAGAGAGGCCCTGAAAAAGCAGGTTGCACCTATGGTACCAGTGGTACAGAGACAGAGGAGAACGAGAACTTAAGAGGGGATCATCCCCCTGAGAATCGCGGGCCACCTGAGCGTGCGTGTCCGGGTGCGGAGCACCACGACACGGCGCCGGCAAAGGGCGGGCGGAGGGATCTCAGAGCGAGGTTTGCGACGGGACGGCAGCGGCAGCAGCGCGCTCTGTGATTGCACCGCTCGCGCGTGAGGTGATCTCAGCTTATGTGGCGTCAGCCGGGCGGGTGGCTTGAGTACCGCCCCGGTGGTGCGAGCGCCGCCCTCTCGCGGGGGCATGCGGGCCCGCTGCCGCTGAGCCTCTCGGGGCCGGCGTCCTGAAGCGGTGGCGAGATCCCCAACATGGTTGGGGAAAGGGAGGTTGTGAAAGACGCCGTCTGCCCACGGAAGGGTGGGACGATGAGGTCAGTCCCCTGCCACCCCAATTAAAAGCAGTCTGACAGGTGTTAATATAGGGCATAACGTTAACAAAACTTGGTTGCTGTCTGGATTATACGGAAACAGGTTTTCCGAAATAAATTTGAATATTATAGGCCGTCGCGGCCTGTTTGAGACAACATTCCCCAAGAACGGCACTTACTCTGTCCAGAAAGATTTTAAAGCGGAAGTACAGTCCTAAAGCCACAGTCCCTTGGCCGCCCGCTCCTGCGGTCTCAAAGAAGCATGTATATATAATGACCACCGAAGTAAATTCCCCTTCTATATTGCTCTCACGAGCCCCCGACCATATTCATGTATTTATTCAGTCACTGTGAAGAGCTAGGGATTGTGCTAGGTAGGCACTGGGAATACAGCAGTGGGTGACAAAACTGCAGGGCCCTCAGGGAAGGAGCAGGAGTGTCTAACTGCCTGCTCAACACCTCTGCCTAGACGCTTAACATTTATCTCATTGTCAGTAAATCCCGAACTGAATTTACCTCCTCCCACCCCGCTGCCATCCTGCCCCTCCTGTAATGCCCATGTAGGAAGGGCACCACTATCCACCCCATTGCCCTCCTTCTTCATTCCTCATGTTTAATCAGTCACCACATCTTATAATTCCACCACCTTGAACGTTTCTCCATTCACCACTACCTTAGGTCAGATCTCATCGTTGCTTGTCTGCCTTTCCAACGGTACATCTGGTACTTGTCCATTCTCGTCCTTAATCTGGCCTCCCCACGGTTGCCATTTCTTGTATCTCTAAAGCATGTTGTAATCATCTCTGTAGGTTTCCTCTATTAGAACATGAGCTTGAGAAAAGGGATCACGTCTTAATTGTTTTTATATTCTGCCTTTATTCTCATACCTACCATAGCAGTTCTCAAATTGTGGTCCATAGCCTTCTGGGTATCCCCAAGAGCCTTTCAGAGTATCTGCAAGGTCAAAGCTCTTTATAATAATACTGCTATTTGCTTTTTCACTGCTGGAATTTGCCCTGATAGTGTAAAATCAGTAGTAAATAAAAACTTCTTGGGCCTTAGCACAAATCAAAGGCAATGACACCAAACTGCAGCAGTCATTATTCTTCACTGTCATGCACTTGCAATAGAAAAATAAAATTATCTATTTCAGTTAAGAATGTCCTTGATGAAATTGTGAATGTTAGATTTATTAAAGTTCAACCATTGAATACATGTATTTTTTAACTAGCAGATTTTTTCATGGAATAACATTTTGCTTGAAAGAATGACTGCCAAACTCTAGTCTTTCACATTTGGGTATTTGACATTTTCTTGAAAATGAAATCAACCTGTCCTTTTAAAGAAAACCATTGACAATATTTGTTGTCAGTGATAAAATTAAAGCTTTCCAGGGCGCCTGAGTGGCTCAGTTGGTGGATTTCGGCTCAGGTCATGATCTCAGGGACATAAGATTGAGCCCCATGTCAGGCTCCATGCCTGCTTAAGATTCTCCCTCTCCCTCTCCTTCTGACCCCTTCCCTCCCCACCCCTGACACTCTCTCCCTCTCTTTCTCCAAAAAAAAAAAAAAAAGCTCTCAAATAAAAATTAAGAATTTTAGAAAACATATCTACCACCATAAACTTGACAACATACTAATTCTTGAGACTTTTCTGCAGAGGAAAATTTAGTAACAAAAGGATTTTATATAATAAAATGTGTCAACATTAGAATATTTGCATAATTCATTGAACAAGTATTTTCAAATGACCAATGCATGATGTTACAAAATCATGTGTGGGTAAAACATTCATTCAAAGTACAAATTAGACCAAAAGATTTTCATAGAATGTAAAATGTTAATTGATATACCTCCAGATTCTACATTGCCACTAACTTTTAAGATACACCACTTATAAAAAAAAAAAATACCTATAATTATCTGGAAAAGTTATTAAAATATTCCTGCTTTTTCCAACTATACATCTGGGTGAAGTTTATGTACTTCAACCCAAACAATGCACATGATTGAATACAGAAACACATATGAGAATTCAACTATCTTCCATCAAGCCAGGCATTAAAGGGATTTGCAAAAATCTAAAATAGTACCATGTATCTCACTATTTTTTTTTTTTGAGAGAGAACGAGCACAAGCAGGAGGGGGGAGGGGCAGAAGGAGAGGGAGAGAGAATCCTAAGCAGGCTCCATACCCAGTGTAGAACCCCATGGGGGGGGGCTCGATCTTTCCACCCTGAGATCATGACCTGAGCCAAAATGACGAGTCGGAGGCTTAACCAACTGAGCCACCCAGGTGCCCCACTCACTAATTTCTTTTATTTGAAAACATAACTATGTTCATTAAAATGCATTTTTTATGTTAACATGGGCTTGTTATTTTTAATAAACTAATATTTTTATTTCTCTACCTTAATTTGTATTACTGTAAATACGTATAGATATACACATTTTTTAAAAGTTCTGTAGGACTCTTAATAATTTATGAGATTGTGAATGAGTCCTGAGGCCAAAAAGTTTGAAAACTGCTAACCTAGAATATGAGTTGTGGGGCTTTCAATTTTTGTTCTGTGTGGAATCACATCGCATACCATCAGTATGACCTTCGTATGAAATAGTTTTAAAACAAGACGTTTGATTCATTAAAACTCCAAGGTAGTCCTCATTATTATATAGCCATAGCTTTTGTTATTTTAATATGAGTTTTCCAAAGTGATGTTTCAGAAGCACATCATAAAATGAAAAGGGAGATTCACCATGGATTCAAACCTACTATTATCTTATTAGTTGAGTATGGTAATTCATCTTTTTCCTATGCTGCCCATACTTTTCATGAGACCACTCTTAACGTTATTGAAATTAAATTTAATTCCTTACTGTGAAGTGAAATGCTGGGTGATAATCAAGCATTTGTGAACAAAACCAAAGTTTTTTTGTTTAAATATAAGGTTTAAATAATAAGATGCTTGACTGAAAATTAGCTAGGATAATTTTGTTGGAAAATGTTTTTCTTTTCTTTTTTTTTTAAGATTTTATTTATTTATTTGACACAGAGAGGAGGGGCGAGAGAGCAAGCACAAGCAGGGGGAGCAGCAGGCAGAGGGAGAAGCAGGCTCCCCTCTGAACAGGGAGCCCGATGGGGGGCTCAATCCCAGGACCCTGGGATCAGGACTGGAACCAAAGGCAGCCGCTTAACCGGCAGAGCCATCCAGGCACCCCAGAAAATGTTTTTCTTAAAAAAAAAAAAAAGAATGTTTTTCTTTCTGTAATCTTCCTCAGATATATCTGGGAGGGGGAGGAGGATTATATTAAGTGCAGTACAAATTGCAGGATTATATTAAGTACAGTACAAATTGCAGCCATTTCTCCAGAGAGCTCTTCTCCCTCTCAGCTTGGCCTTGAGCCTCTGCTCACTTTCCCGTAATTCCTCAATAAAATGCTGCTCTCTGACAGGAAAGGTGATTCTCTTAAAATCCCCAGAACCACACTTTGGACATACGACCTTACCTTTACAACTTTACTGAAGGATTGTAGATAACAAAGTAAAATTTTAAAACCCAAGAGAACTAAAACCATATGCTAAACATGACTGTTCCTAAAGTAAAAGGAAAAGAACAAAACTTTAAACATGTCATGGGGACTGGGAGTTAGTTCCCTTCATAGACACTGAACATTATCTGGTTTTCCTATAGAAAATTTACTTCTATGCTGCTCCTCACTGAAGGGGGTTTCTTTATTCTTTTTAAAGATTTATTTATGTATTTTAGAGCGAGAAAGAGAGCGAGAGCAGAGGGAGAAAGAATCTCAAGCAGGCTCCACACCCAGCGCAGAGCCTGACACAGGGCTTGAGCTCAGGACCCTGAGATCATGACCTGAGCCAAAATCAAGAGTTGGTCCCTTAACTGACTGGGCCACCCAGGCACCCCTAACGGGGTTTTCTTTAATCCCTAATGTAAAAAAAATCTCCATTTCAGAGAATTCTACTCCCTACCCACAGAAACTTATTTCACCCTAGGATCCACAGCCCACCCACACCCAAACCCCAATCTGCCCCTCCCCAAAAGGGCAGTTCACAGGACACAATTACACAAAACATTTCCCTAGGTCTGAGTTTTTCAGTAAGAGGCAGTTAAGCAAAACTGTCTGATTTGACACATCAAATTAAGATCCCTCAAGTTTCTACACCAGTGTGAAATGAAATGTACATCTTCATTTCTCCTGTAGTTTTGTGGTAACTTACTGGACCAAACACACACACCAAGGACAAATATTTTTCAGCTCTGGGACAATGCAAGGACAAATAAAGGAAGAGAAACATTTTCCTAAATGCAGCTAAATTCACACAGATTCCGTTGCTCTTAACAGAGATGGTACTATATGTGATTATGCAGAGAGAAGTGGTTTTCCCATTGTGCATCCTCAGAATTTCAGACCTTGCTAATTAGCGCATTTGAAATAATCGGATTATCTATTGCTGATGGATACTTTTCAGTGACACCAAAGATCTGGCGTAGCTTTGAGATTATATCTTTACAATAATAAGTCAGAGAAAATTATCACTATTTCCTCTTTGTTGTTTACACTTGGGTGTCATATGTAGAAACTGTTGCCTAACCCAAGGTCATGGAGATTTATGCCTATGTTCTCTTCTGTGATTTTTATAGTTTTACTTCATATGTAGGAGTTCAGTAGATTTTTAATTTTTGTATATGGTATGAAATAGGGCTTTAAACTCATTCTTTTGCATGTGGATATTTGCCCCAGCACCATTTCTTGAAAAGACTGTCCTTTCCCCATTGATTTATCCGAACACCCTTGTCAAAAATCAATTGGACTGTATATGTTAGGGTTTAATTCTGGACTCTCAGTTCCATTCCATTCATCTATATGTCTATCCTTAGCTTTTGCTTCTCAGTAATATGCACACACATTCATAAATAAATGTATATTTATATAAACTTACAGCAATTTCTTTGAATGAGTGACTTCTAATTAACATGTCATAATTTCATATATTTGTGTGTGTGTATTTGTGTACTTATTTATACAAAGCTTGGGGACTTGATAAAATAACTTTTAATGCTCTTTCAGCTCTGTTAGATAAAATATGACTCTAACAATTAATTTTATGTATGTTTTTAGGTTAACAGGATTCCATCTGCTGCCATCAGAAACAAGTACCAAATCTGTGTTCTCACTATATTTGACCACTGATTTTGCAGTTAGTGTTCATGGGTTTAAAGTTTATTGTGAAGGTAAGTGATGATAATGTAAAAGGACCATTGCCCAGTTTAATGTGGTCAAACCAAAATTCTCCAGGGTGGAAATGGAAGAAGAACCACAAGGAAGGAAGATACAGTTCATCTTCTTATTTCAAATCTTGTTCTAAGATTCACCTTCTTATTAATTATTAATATATAATAAAATGTTAGAATTAGTGGGCTTTAATGTTTTGTCATAGTGTGCCTAGACAGAGGAAAATCTTTCTTAGGAGAAGAGACTATGAAATCACTATAGACCTAGAGATTAACAAAAGGAAATGAAATGTGAGACTAACAGAAAACTAGGCCTGATTTGAGATTCGGGCCTCACAAACTCCACCCTATTCTTCTCTGTGCTCTACCTCTCAGCCAGGATCCTTACCCGTAGGAATATCATACCCAATTTCAACTCATCTCCCCAGGACTATATTACCAGAATGCATCACATCAGGTCTGATATCATCTTAAGAAACACACAACTATTACAGAAGGGGTGGTTACTTTCTAAAGCACATAATTCAAAATATGAGGGGGTTTTTTGGCTGAAACAACAGAATTTAATATTCTCACAGTTCTGGCTAGAATTCCCAGATCAAGGTGTTAGCTGATTGAGTTCCTGGCAAGAGCTCTCTTTCTGGCTTATAGATTACCTTCTCACTGTGTCCTCACATGGTTGAGAGAACTCATGTGTCTCTTCCTTTTCTTATAAGGGCACCAGCCCTGTTGGATTAGGACCCCTCCCTTATGACCTCAGTTTACCTTTATCAGCTTCTTACTGGCCCTCTTTCCAAATATAATCACATTGAGGTTTAAAGGCTTCAACATATTAATTTTTTCTTGAATCCTGTACCTTTGTAGTAAGTTTGAAGTTGGGAAATATGAGTTTTCCAACTTGGTTATTAATTTTCAGGTTTGTTTTGACTTTTCTGGGTCCCTCATTTTTATATGAATTTTAGGATCAGCTTATCAATTTCTACAAAAAGCCAGCTGTCTTTTTGATAGAGATTACATTGAATCTATGAATCAGTTTGGGGAGTATTGCCATCTTAACAACATTAAGTCTTAGAATCCATGAACATAGATGCCTTTCCATTTATTTAGGTCTTCTTTAATTTCTTTGAGTGATGTAAAGTGCTCTGTTTTCAAGCCTTCCACTTCTTTTGTTAAATGTATTTATAAGTGTTTATTTTTTTTGATGTTATACATAGTGTTATACATGGGATAATTTTCTTAATTGCATTTTCAGATTGTTCACTATAACTGTATAGAACTCATTTACTAGTTCTAATAGGTTTTTAATAGTTCATCAAGATTTTCTGTATATAAAATTATGTCATCTGCAAATGTAGTTTTATTTTTTCCTTTCCAGTATGATTTCTTTTATTCTTTTTCTTACCTAATTGCTATGGCTTGAAACTCCAACACAGTGTTGAATAGAAGTGGTAAGAACAGACATCCTTATCTTGTTCCTGAAACTAAGAGGAAAACATTCAGTGTTTCACCACTAAGTATGATACTAGCTGTGAGGTTTTTTGTAGATACCCTTTTTCAGATTGAGTTAGTTCCCTTCTAGTTTTAGTTTGCTGAGTGTTTTTATCTTGCAGGAGTATTGCATTTTTTTCAAATGCCTTTTCTGTGTCTGCTGAGATCATGTGGTTTTTGTCCTTATTAATATGTCATATACATTGATTGATTATCATTTGTTGAACCAACCTTGCATTCCTGGAATAAATCCCACCTGGCCATGGTATATAATTCTGTTTGTATGTTGCTGGGTTTGGTTTACTTGTATTTTGATGAGGATCTCTGCATCTATATTCGTAAGGGATATTGATCTGCCCTTTCTTGGGATGTCTTTGTTTGGTTTTGTTATCAAGATAATACTGGCCTCAGGGCGCCTGGGTGGCTCAGTCATTAAGCGTCTGCCTTCGGCTCAGGTCATGATCCCAGGGTCCTGGGATTGAGCCCCACGTCCGGCTCCCTGCTCCACAGGAAGCCTGCTTCTCCTTCTCCTACTCCCCCTGCTTGTGTTCCCTCTCTCACTGTGTCTCTCTCTGTCAAATAAATAAATAAAATCTTTTAAAAAAAAAAAAAGATAATACTGGCCTCATAGAGGATATTTGGATCTAATAATTTGGCCTGCTGTTTTTTGTTTTGATTGTTGTAGGCTGTCTATGCTGAGGATCAGCCTGAGGTTTAAAATTAATGTCTTTTCTGAGCCTTTTCCTAGGCATATATGCTCACTTTCTAAATTTCCTAGTATATGCAGTTGTTTGTTTTTAATGTCTGGCTCCCAAAAGAGGAAAAAGAGAAAAATGAAGGGAGGAGGGAAGTGTACCAGGCCTTTAAATCCCAGGGAAGTCACTTCAGCCAGAGGGGGAGGGGCTTGCAACGATTGGGGGAGGTGCAACAATGGCCACCCATTTTTTGTCTGCACCTCTCTGTTTAAAAGCAGCAAGCCGGGGTGCCTGGGTGGCTCAGTTGGTTCGGCATCTGACTCTTGGTTTCAGCTTGGGTCCTGATCTCAGGGTCATGAGATAGGGCCCCATGTCAGGCTCCAGGAGCCTGCTTAAGATTATTTCTCTCCCTCTCCCCCTCCCCTGCTCTCTCTCTTAAAAAAGAAAAAAAAAGCAGAAATCAGCAAGAAGAGCTCAGATATCTGATATTTGGAGGACAGGGTCCTTTTACTGCCCCCTGGCTCCTGCAGGTTTGGTGCAGGCTGCTCCAGGAGCATGTGTACAACTGCCAGTCAGGGCATTGGAATGGGGAATGGTAAATACATGGGTTACTTTATTTTATTTTTATTTTTATTTCAGTATAGTTAACATAGAATATTATATTAGTTAAGTACAACATAGTGATTCAACAATTCTATATATTATTCAGTGCTCATCAAGATAAGTATACTGTTAATCCCCTTCACCTATTTCACCCATGCCCCCACCCACCTCCCTTCTGGTAACCATCAGTTTGTTTTCTATAGTTAAGAGTCTGTTTTTTGGTTTGTCCCTTTTTTTCTCTTCAATTGTTTGGTTTCTTAAATTCCACATATGAGTAAAATCATTTGGTATTTGTCTTTCTCTGACAGACTTATTTCACTTAGCATTATACCCTCTAGATCCATCCTTGTTGTTTTAAATGGCAAGATTTCATTCTTTTTTATTGCTAAGTAAAATTCCATTATAGATAGAGAGATAGGTATAGAGATAAACACATACATATATACTACTTCATCTGTTCATCTAGTGATGGACACTTGTGCTGCTTCCATAATTTGGCTATTGTAAATAATGCTGCCCATAAACACAGGGGCGCATATATCCTTTCAAGTTAGTGTTTTTATATTTTTGGGGTAAAAACCCAGTAGTGCAATTACTGGATTGAATTACTGGATCATATGGTAATTCTATTTTCCAATTTTTTTAAGGAATCCTGTTTTCTACAGTGACTCTACCAGTTTGCGTTCCCATCAAAAGTTCATGAGGGTTCTTTTTTCTCCATATCCTTGCCAACAGTTGTTGTTTCTTGTGTTTTTTATTTTAGCCATTCTGACAGGTGTAAAGTGATATCTCATTGTGGTTTTGATTTGCGTTTCCCTGATGAATAGTGATGTTGAGCACCATTTCATGTGTCTGTTGGCTGTCTGTATGTCTTTGGAGAAATGTGTGTTCATGTCTTCTGCCCATTTTTTAATTGGATTGTTTGTTTTGCTGTTGAGTTGTATAAGTTCTTTATAGATTTTGAATACTAAACTTTTATTATTTTTTTTTAATCTTTTTTTTTTTTTTTTTAGATTTTTATTTATTTATTCATGAGAGACAGAGAGAGAGAGAGAGAAGCAGGCTCCCAAGGAGCAGGGAGCCCGATGCGGGACTCGATCCTAGGACCCTGGGATCATGACTTGAGCCGAAGGCAGACGCTTAACCATCTGAGCCACTCAGGCGCCCTAAACTTTTATTGAATATGTCATTTGCAAATATATTCTCCCATTCAGTAGGTTGTCTTTTAGTTTTGTTGATTATTTCCTTCACTGTGCAAAAACTTTTTTTTTTTTTAAAGATTTTTTTTATTTATTTGAGAGAGAGAATGAGATAGAGAGCATGAGAGGGGGGAGGGTCAGAGAGGCAGACTCCCTGCCGAGCAGGGAGCCCGATGTGGGACTCGATCCCGGGACTCCAGGATCATGACCTGAGCCGAAGGCAATCACTTAACCAATTGAGCCACCCAGGCGCCCTGTGCAAAAACTTTTTATTTTGATGTAGTTCCATTAGTTTATTTTTGCTTTCATTTCCCTTGCCTCAGGAGACATATCTCGAAAAATGTTGCTATGGCCAATGTCAGAGAAGTTACTGCCTGTGCTCTCAGATTTTTATGATTTCAAGTCTCGCATTTAGGTCTTTAAGCCATTTTGAGTTTATTTTTGTGTATGGTGTAAGAAAGTGGTCCAGTTTCATTCTTTTGCATCTCGCTGTCCAGTTTCCCAACACCATTTGTTGAAGAGACTGTCTTTTTCCCATTAGATATTGCCTCCTTTCTCAAAGGTTAATTGACCATATAATTATGGGTTTATATCTGGGCTTTCTATTCTGTTCTGATAATCTGTCTGTTTTTGTGCCACTACCATACTATTTTGATTACTACAGCTTTGTAGTATATCTTGAAATCTGGGATTGGGACACCTCCAGTTTTGTTTATCTTTTTTGAGATTGTTTTGATTACTTGGGGTCTTTTATGGTTCTATACAAATCTTAGGTTTGTTCTAGTTCTGTGAAAAATGCTGTTGGTATTTTGATAGGGATTGAATTAAATCTGTAGATTGCTTTGGGTAATATGGACATTTTAACAATATTGCTTCTTCAAATCCATGATCATGGAATATCTTTCCATTTGTGTGATCTTCAGTTTCTTTCATCACTGTTTTACAGTTGGTCTTTTCACCTCCTTGGTTAATTTTATTCCTAGGTATTTTATTATTTTTGGTACAATTGTAAATGGGATCATTTTCTTTTGGGGGGATAGTTTTCTATTATATGTGCTGCCGAAGCGAGCACTGGGGGGATTGTTTTCTTAATTTCTCTTTCTACTGATTCATTATTAGTGTATAGGAATGCAAAGGATTTCTGTATGTTGATTTTGTGTCCTGCAACTTAATTCATTTATCAGTTCAAGTAGTTTTTTGGTGGAGTCTTTAGGATTTTCTATATAAAGTATCATGTCATCTGCAAATAGTGAAAGTTTTACTTCTTCCTTACCAATCTGGATGCCCTTTATTTCTTTTTCTTGTCTAATTGCTGTGGCTAGGACTTCCTAGTACTATGTTGAATAAAAGTGAGAGTGGACATCCTTGCCTTGTTTCTGATCTTAGGGGAAAAGCTCTCAGTTTTTCACCATTGAGTGTGATGTTAGCTATGGATTTTTCATATATGGCCTTTATTATGTGGAGGTATGTTTTCTCTAAACCTACTTTGGTAAAGGTTTTTATCATGAATGGATGTTGTACTTTGTCACATGCTTTTTCTGCATCTACTGAAATGATCATATGATTTTTATTCTTTCTCACTGATGTGACATATCACATTGATTGATTTAATACTCTGGTTTCTCTTCAGATCGTATAAATCTTTTGCCTTTTATATTGATTGATTTACAAATATTGAATCCCCCTCACATCCCAGGAATAAATCCCACTTGATAGTGGTGAATGTATTATCGGATTTGATTTGCTAGGGATTTTTGCATCTATATTCGTCAGAAATATTGGCCTATAGTTCTGGTTTTTTGAAGTGTCTTTATGTGGTTTTGGTATCAAGGTAATGCTGGCTTCAGTACATAGGTTAGTATTATTATAAATTTGGTTTGTGACTCTACTTTTTGTTTTCTATATGATTTAAGAGATTAATACACTTTTAAAAAATTAGTCTAAAAGCTAGTATTATTGTAAATTTGGTTTGTAACTCTACATTCTGTTTTCTAGATTAATGCTTTAAAAGAATTATTAGTTTATGTTTTGGGGCACATATTGTGTAAATATGTAATTTTGTGACATAACAACCAAAAGCGGCAGGGATAGAGCTCTAAAGGAGCAAAGTTTTTGCATGTTATTGAACTTAAGCTGGTATAAATGGAAATTAGAGTGTTACAACTTTAGCATGTTAAATGTAATCCCCATAGTAACCATGAAGAAAAAAATAGCTATGGAACATGAAAGTAAATAAAGGGAATTTAAACATTTCACTGCAAAAAAAAAATCAGCTAAACACAAAAGAAGACTGTAAGGCAGGAAATAAGGGTCAGAAATGCTCTATAGCATATAGAAAACAAATAGCAAAATGATAGAAGTTAAATCTCCCATCAATGATTATTTTAACTGTAAATGAATAAGCCAGTCACAAAAACATAAATACTTTGTGATTCCACTTATATGAAGTACTTAGTGTAATCAGAATCATAAAGACAGAAAGAATGGTGGATGTCAGGGGCTAGGGGGGAGGGGGAATGGGGAATATTATTTAATGAGTTTCAGTTTTATAAGATGAAAGTCATGACGATGATAGTGATGATCACACAACATTGTTCAGCATATTTAACACCATTGCACTGTATATTTTTAAATGTTTGAGATAGTAAATTTTGCTATGTGTACTTGCCCAACATTTTTAGACTACAGTTGACCTTTGAATAACATGGGTTTGAACTGCATGGGTCTACTTACATTTGGATTTTTTTTATAAATACAATATAATACTGAAAATGTATTTTCCTTATGATTTTCTTAATAACATTTTCTTTTCTCCTAGCTTACTTTATTGTAAGAATACAGTATATAATACATATACAAAATATGCATTAATCGACTATGTTATTGGTAAGGCTTCTGCTCAAAAGTAGGCTATTAGTAGTTAAGTTTTTGGGAAGTCAAAAAGTTATATACAGATTTTCAACTGCGGGTCTGCTGCACTTTATTACTATATTTCATAATGGAATATTAATGGATGGAATAGCTACCCAAATAAAACTATGAAGACCATATAGGAAAATGGGGAAATATGATAAAAATTTTAATATATATTAATAGTTGCTAATTATAAAAACATATGTGCTAAACACTGTTTTGATTTTTTTTGCATTTAATACGTTATATACAGTAAATTCTCATTATAGCACAACACCTTAGGAATTTTTTTTTATCAGAAGGGAAAAATCAAGGCACAGATTGACTTTCACAAGACCAAGTAGCTAATTAGGGGCAGAGGCAGGATGCAAAATTGTTGGTTCCAAAGCCCAGTATATTTACTGCACTGCTATTATATAAAACAAACTATGTGCGTATGGTTATAAACACCAAGGTAAAAGATAACTTGCAAACATTAAATTGGCTGTGTTAAGAGAATAGGATTATGTGACTTCTTTTTTACTCTTTTTGTAACAAATACTCATTGGGAAAAAGGTGGAAACTACAAATAAGCAAAAAATTAAATAAATAAAAGTTAAGTGTTATCTCAGTCCCCCCAGATTTAATCACTATTATGTTGTTTCCTGTTTAAAAACTTATTTTACTGTTGTTTCACCATGTTTTTAAATTAAAATTTAATAAAATAGAGGTATAGTGCACATGATAATAATCCAAGGTACACTGTGGAAAATTCAGCTACGATTTCTTCACAGGGCATAATAGACAGTCGTAAAGATTAACAGGGCTTAAAATGTTTAAATGTTAAATGGAACTCTATTAATAGCTGCTATTGATTAAGTATCTTCCATATACTAAACACTTTTCTTTTGGTGACTTATATAGAAAATTCAGCCTTCTCTCAGTTTTTCTAATTCTTCCTTTAACTCTACCAATAAGGAGGAATGCTAATATAAATGAAGGTAAGGTAAGGGTATTTACTGCATCATAGAACCCTTACAAATTTGTTTCTTTTCCACAACTTTGGCACTAGGACAGTCCTGCATCTGCCCTATGCCCTATGCCATCTGCCCTAAGCCTATGGTTAGGGTAGGGTAACTGTTAGAACAAAACACCCGAAAACCTCAGACCCTCACTAAGAGTTTATTTCTCACTTATTCAGCAGTGCAAAATAGCTATGCCTGGTTGAGGGGCTGTCTTCTGAATTGAGACTCAGGGAGCGAGACTCCCTAGTTTTGTGGGTCTACCACGCCCAGGACCTCCAGCCAGACAGGGAATGGAATGTCTATTTAGGAGCTAGGTCTGAAAGCAACTTACATCATTTCTGCCTACATTTCATTCAGAGAAGTCAATCACAGGAGCCCTATATAATCACAAGGGAAGCTTGGAAATGTAGTCTGGTAGGATGCCAAGAAGGAAAAGAGGATGGGGTTTGTTGTAGAGGTAGCAGTAGCAGTTACCACATACGCCCTAACCTGGCCTGGGGTGAGTGGATGGATTATGCTATGTTCTAGGCTTTAGGATGAACAATTTCCTTTTGCTGGTATTTAAATGTTTCTTTCTTTATCATCAGCATTGTGAAAATAAGGTTAGGGATTAAAAGATACTCACCTGTTTTGGTTATAATCCACTAAGATATATCAGTACAAACCAAACTAATTGGACTCCTTTTCTAGAATACCATATACAAAGAAAAAAATCAACTCTTTTTTTATGAGCTGCCAACAGGCATCTTATGTCACAGAGAAGAGCCTGAGAAAATGAAGCTAAAACATAGACTCTGAGACAGGAGAAATGCAAAGCATCCTGATTCTGCTCAGTTTCTGAATGTAGTTGTGAAACAAAAGCAGAAAGCCCTCATTCTTTAGGAAAAAAATATTAATATTAACTTCCTCTTTAAGAATGGAAATTAGCTTTTTATCAGTAAAATTTGTTAGCTAGATAGGAAGCCAAAGAAATGCATTTTTGTTTTGAAAACCTACTTTTCACAAGATAAAAATTTTCTTAGTGCAACTAAGTTACTAGTTTACTTTTCTGTTACACAAATGAAACCTTTAATTGATTTCATTGCTTCAAATGTTTGTGAAAAATTGTTTAGCTAAATTAGAAAAGCCACAATAATAATTGTGAAAATAAGATAAGGTTTTGAATTGTATCTGTTTATGTAAATTATTCAACAGTAAGCCTCCTAAGCTATTTTTAAAGATGCACTGTATTCACTGACTCTAGAAACTACAGTTTTAACTATTCTCTTTTCCTCCTACTACAGCAGAATTTTATTTATTTATTTTTTAAAGATTTTATTTATTTGACAGAGAGAGAGAGAAAGTAAGAGAGGGAACACAAGCAGTTAGAGTGGGAGAGGGAGAAGCAGGCTTCCTGCTGAGCAGGGGGCCCGATGCGGGGCTAGATGCAGGGCTCGATCCCAGGACCCTGGGATCATGACCTGAGCCGAAGACAGACGCTTAATTGACTGAGCCACTCAGGCACCCCTAAGTAGAATTTTAATAAAATGATTTTAAACAGTTTTTGCCTCCAGAACCCAAACACAATGCAGTGTTTTCTTCCTCACAGTTAACAGAAAACTAGTTTTTCACCTGGGTCTTCTCTGGCTTCAGTTACATGAGCAGGGGTTTTTTTGTTTTTGTTTTTGTTTTTTTTAGCTTAACTAGATAAAGTTTCTATCTTTTGCAATGGAAAGAGTTTTGACAAAACAGTGTTTGCTTGATGTCTAGGAACCCTTATCCACTGTTGGTGGGAGTGCAAACTGGTGCAGCCACTGTGGAAAACAGCATGGAGTTTCCTCAAAAAGTTAAAAATGGAACTACCCTATGATCCAGTAATCACACCACTGAGTATTTACCCAGAAAATACAAAAACATTAATTCAAAGGGATACATGCACCCCTATGTTTATGGCAGTATTATTTACAGTAGCCAAATTATGGAAGCAGCCCAAGTGTCCACCAATAGATGAATGGATAAAGAAGATGTGGTATATATTAACTACTTTTTTGACTTTTGTTATTTTTCAACTTCAGTGGGTTTACTGACCTTGGCTCTGCTTTATGCTTAACAGCGCTATCCCATTCCTCATGGAGAAACAATAGGTATAGTACGTTCATTTCAGCTTCTAAGCTGGCATCTAAAATGAAATTGCTCTGCTTTCTAACTCCAATGCAAGGTACTAATGACGTTATTACCTATAAATCTTGGGTTGTATAAAGGCATTGTATAACAAAGAATTTTTAAATGGAATCATTACTTTTTAAAAATTATTAACATAATTACAAGGTAACAGAACGAGTATACAAAATAGTGTCTCTGATATTTTATTATGATAACATTTAAGTGGTAGCCATAAATTGTCATTATCTCTTAGGAATGCATGAAAAGACACATGACATGCAATTCTCTTGTATCCAGTGTCAATTATATAAGTACCTCATAAATTTTCAGTTTTTATTATGGGTACACTGTTCAAAATTTAATTGCACATGTAAAAAGTTTTAAAGCTGTTATTTTGTCCATAATTTCATATGCTCCTATCATAGTTAGTGCCCGAGTTAGTTGGTCTCCTAAAGCAGCAGTAGTTAGTGACAAGTTGTTACTTTCCATTTTCCACCTATCAAGTGCTTGGCGGACTCTCTCATTTAATGAAACAGTGCTGAAAATTTTAAAGATAATATTATTTTAATCACCAATTAAGAACATTTAAGTTACTTAAATATTATATACCTAAGATTTCAAATCAATTTACCAGGTTGAAGTGAAGATTAAATTATTGGTGAAGATTGTTCGTATAAAATTAGCACAGAGATTGGCAAATAGTGAATGTTAGCTCCATGCCAACCCTTGTTTCCTTGTAGAAAATCAATTCAATCAACATTCAGTTCTAAGAGAGATTTACTCAAGATCTCACAACAATAATTGTGGGTTATTTATCCTAAGGCAGTATATTACTGCTACAGTACTACGTGCTTTATAACTTGATCTCATGACAACTCTCTTAGGTAAGTATATCCATTTTACCAGTGGAGAAACTGAAGTACCTATAGGTTAAGGGACTTATCCAAGGTCACAAAACTAGTTGTAATTTAAAGCCAGACAGTCTGCCATGAGGGCCCTTACTCTTAACTACATTGTCCACATGGTTCTCAAATATCTAATAAACTAACGTCAGTTTTTTACAGCAAATTAGAATTCATGTTAATCTGATGTTTCAAAACCTTATAATATCAAAGTGATATAAATCAGAACATAAGAATAAGCTTATACCACATGTTGTCTTCATACATACCTCTTTGCAGACATATCTGTTTCTGAGATGACCAGGTTTAATTTTTGACACAAAAATTTAAAACTTGTTTCAGTGATGTTATTGGCAACTATGTTGAAGATCTTCTCTAGGATTTTCTCTACATTTGAACATAAAAAAAATTTAAGTCCTTTCTTTTGAAAAACATACTCTATTTTGAGTTATTATTTGATCTGAGTCCCTTATTCTGTGCTCCTATCAAATGTCTATGTCAAGTAAAATTGAAAAGTAAGATGCAGACCTAATATACAAACTGAAATTTGAACCATTTGTTCTATTTCTTCCAAAATCTGAATAATCAACATGTAATGGCCGTTTAAAAGTGTATCATAAGCAACTACAAAATGATTTTCAAAAACTTTCTTAAATTCTTTGAGGATTTGAAATGAATTTAACTCTATCCTTTGATTCAAGCTTTTTAATGGGCTTCTTTATGTACCATCTTAAAAAAACCCAAGTTTACATCTACTATAAATATAGTGTATATGTATATATTTTATTTTCAAATCACTTTAATAGAGTGCTGGCTTAGATATAAGTAGAGAGTTTTTAGTTTTTTTCGTTTTTGTTTTTTTAAAAAGCTTCCAGCTAACTTGGACTAGATCTATTTTTTGTTATTGATTAAGGTACTTTGGGAATTTTTAAGAACTAGCAATCTCCCACCCCCCTGTAGTCATCTCAGCCCCTCAGGCTAGATTGTATGCTAATGATATAAATGAAAGTCCAATATCCTAAACAAAATTTTAAGGAAGGAACCCCATGTTTTTTGCTAATTGGAGAATAAATGTATCTCCCATGATGACTTCCTTCCCCTCTCTCTGTGTACCTGCAGTATGAAGGCCCCTTGGGTATAAAGAAAGGATATAAATGGCTAGGGTTCTCTCATTTTTGCCAACTTTGATCTGTTGCCACTTCTCTAAAGTCTCTTCCTGCTTTTTTTTTTTTTTAATTTTCTTTATTTGCCAGAGAGAGAGAAAGAGAGAGCACAAGCAGGGGGAACAACAGGTAGAGAGAGGAGAAGCAGGCTCCCCGCTGAGCAAGGAGCCCGACGTGGGACTCGATTCCAGACGCTTAACCATAAAGTCTCTTCCTGTTACCTAATAGTAATACTTTATGGATTCTTGGAAACTTCTAAAAACTTTATTTTATACAAGTAGGTATCACAGGAGTGCCTGGGTGGCTCAGTCAGTTAAGCGTCTTCCTTCAGCTCAGGTCATGATCCCAGCGTCCTGGGATCAAGCCCCACGTTGGGCTCCCCACTCAGTGAGAAGCCTGTTTCTCCCTCTCTCTGCTGCTCCCCCTGCTTGTACTCTCTCTCTGTCAAATAAATAAATAAAATCTTAAAAAAAAAGAAGTAGTTACCATAAAATATTCCTTTTTAACAATAATGAGTAGAAACAACTTACATAGCAAGTTAGAAAAAACAGCTACTGTGACTTTTAATTTTATCTCTTAGGTTCCTTCCATCAGTGAGGCCCAAGTCTTAGAGAAATTTTTAACTGGTAGCCATGCATGGATGTATATTGTGACTTAAAGAGAACTGTACATTTTTAGTGACCATCTCACTAGATTATGAAATTATGCTGATATAAGCTCCTGATTACAGACAGGGAACATAATAGAATGATATAGAGGGATGGTTTTGTATATTTCCCCAAATCTGGATCCATACTTATTAAATTGACTTAATACTTTATAAGTACTCATTGAATTGGAGGACCAGACTCTGGATCCAGTCTAAGGATTGACAGTGAGAAGCAAAGTCAGAGTCCCGGGAAAAAGCTTAGTTGTTCAGAACTTAGCCCCAAGGCAAGAATTGGACAGTGAAATTTCCCTGCCAGAGGTTTGGAGAAACCAATCTCCATCTGATCCAGTGGAAGGATATTTAAAGAAAATGGACCTGTTATCTGAAACAATCAGGGACAACCAAAGGAATGCTTAGGGACGAAGAATGAAGACTACCCATGACTGCAGACAGGTGATCATAGTGGGCCAAAAGCTGATTGGCTTCATTGGAAAAGGTCTAAGTACTTTCTTCAAGGCCAGATGAGAGTTTTAGAACAACTACATGTGGTGATACAGATCAGAACCCATGAAGAAGTTTTTGTGTGGAATATCTAAGTCTGGGCACAACCATGATGAAAAACCTGTGGAAGGGTATTGAGGCCAATAGGTGGATAACAGGCTACTCCTCCACTTGGGTTTGCCTGTTTCCAATGGTTTAGTTTGTGTGGACCCAGATTAAATAATCTGAATTATCAAAATAAACTCCTAATCCTCAGAAAAGGGAAGATGATAAATATTTTAATGCCTCTGCCAGATTGAAAACTTCTATAAAGCATACTATCTTTTAATTTATAGATGATACTAGAAAATGACTTATAAGCTAGTAGGTCACCTTCTCATCACCTACCATCTCTTTGATCTACCCTCTGTAGATAGTGTGCAATAGTATACAATTGTTTTCCTTTGCAGATTTCCATTGGAGGTCTCAGCAAAGGGTTATCATCAAAATTTATCTCCTTCAGTGAAAAAAGGTTGTGGATACCATTAGGCAGAACTGTCAGATTATTTCCTAGTAGAAAAGAAGTTATAATTGAATTATACCTTTCTGTATAAAGAAAAATCTGAAGATAAATAACAACTACTTATGGGGCATTTACTGTGTCTCGCTGGCAACATACCAGATACACCAAATATAAATTCTTGTCATCGTTTCCTTGCTAGGAGTGAAAAGAAGGAAGTATAGAAACAGAGCTGTGGTTCTTTTCTCTCAGAGGATGGCAAAATGAGATAGGAAGCTGTTCTCTTATAGTACAGGAAATGACTTTGTGATGGTAATCTTTTAAATAAACTTTTTATTTAAAATAATTTCAGATGTACAGCAAGTTGCAGAAATTGTAGAGAATTCCTGTATATTCCTCATCCAGTTTTAGTTTCACCTGATATTACCATCTCACATTATTGTATTACATTTGTCAAAACTAAGAAACATTGGCACATTACTATTAAATAAACTTAAGACAATTTTGGATTTCATTAGTTTTTTCTATCAGTATCCTTTTTCTGTTCTAGAATCCATTCCAGGATAACACACTGCATACAGTTACGTCTTCTTCGTTTCCTCTGGTCTGAGACAGTTGCTCAGTCTTTTCTTGTTTTTCATGATCTTGACAGTTGAGTAGTACTGATTAGGTATTTTTATAGAATATTCCTTAATTTGAGTTTATCTGATATATTTTCTCATAATTAGACTGGGGTTATGGGTTTCTGGAAAGAATACCACAGAGATGAAGAACTCTCATCACATCACAGCAGGGGTACCTGATACCCATATGGCTTAACTAGCAATGTTAAGCTTGATCCCTTGGCTAAAACAGTGTCTTGCCAGGTTTCTCTGATATAATGTTTTGATTTTTTCTTGTCCATACTCTATATTTTTTGGAACTGAGTTAAAAGGTCTAGTCCACCCTCAAGGAGTGGGGGTTAAACTCTACTTCCCTAAAGTGTAATGTTTTCAAGACACCTTAATCCAATATAAACTGACGGTAAAAAATAAAACTGTGGTGACTAACAAGGTAAGACTTTGTAATCATTTAGAGAGGAACTGACCTATAAGTTTGCCTTTCTATTATTTATACATTTATAGTTATATTATTTATAGTCATAAAGGAACCTGGTTCATTTCAGTGAAGAGTGGCATTCAGAAACCAAGATCAGGATACTAGTTTTTCTCATTGCTTCTGGGAGTGTGTACGTGTATATATATATATAGGTATGTATATATATATATAAGGGGTTTTATAATGTACATTATAAGCTCATAATTATAAATATATATGTGTTAATGCATATGTATACACAACATATAGTATTTAGGGTCTGGCTTCTTTCATTCAGCATAATGCATTTGAGATTTATCGGTGTTTAATGACATATCAATAGTTTGTTCCTTTTTATTAATGAGAAATACTCCATTATATGGATGTACATACATCATCCATTCGCTAATTAAAGGACATTCTTAATGATTCCACTTTTTGGTGATTATGAATAAAACCACTCTATATATTTACACTCAGTTTTTTTATTGAATATACATTTACATTTCACTTGAAAGAAAGTGTAGTTGGAGTGTGATTGGTGGGTTGTATGGTAAATATACATATAACTTTATAAGAAATTATGAAACTGTTTTCCAGAGTGTGTATCATTTTGCATTCCTACCATCAATGTATCAGAGTTGAAGTTATAGCTCTTGGTATTGTCAGATTATAATTTTAGTTATTCTAAGAGAAAGATTTCATTGTAGCAGCTCTTTCTGCCCACAGGTCCTGTCCCCATGCTTTAATAAGGGCTCCTTTTTGCATGCACACATACAAAAAAATCTCATTGTAGATTTAATTTGCGTTTCTCTCATGACTAATGACTTGAGTATATTTCCTTGTGCTTATTTGCCATTCATATACATTCTTTGTAAAGTATCTGTTCAAAATTTATGACAATTTTTATTGAGGCAACTGTTTAATATTGACTTTTGAGAATGATTTTTTATGTATTCAGCAAATATTTTCTTCTGGTCTGTGGCTTTTCATTCTTTTAACAACACCTTTTGAAGGGCAGAGGTTTAATTTTGATGAAGTCCAATTAATTTTTTTGTGGATTGTGATTTTGGTGTTGTATCTAAGAAATCTTTGCCAAGGTTACAAATATTTTCTTCTATGTTTTTATCTAGCAGTTTTATAGTTTTAGCTTTTACATTTAGGTCTGTGATTCATTTTCAGTTGGTTTTTTATATGGTATGTGGTATGGATCAAAGTTTTTTTGTTTTTTTTTTTAATGTTGCAGTTTGTTTTGTTTTTTGGCTTGTGGCCATCTGGTTGCCCTAGCACCATTTGTTGAAAACACTACCTTCTTGGGATGCTTGGGTGGCTCAGTCCATTAAGCGTCTGCCTTCTGCTCAGGTCATGATCCCAGGATTCTGGGATTGAGCCCCGAGTTGGGTGCTGCACTCACAGAAAGCCTGCTTCTCCCTCTGCCTGCTGCTTGTGCATGCTCTCTCTCTCTCTGGCAAATAAATAAAATCTTTAAAAAGAAAAGAAAAGAAAGTACTACCTTCTCCATTGAATTACATTCACATATTTGTCAAAAATCAATTGGCCATATATGCATGGGTCTGTTTCTACACTCTCTATTCCATTGATCTATGTCTGTCATTTTGCCAATTGTACACTGTCTTTACTACCATAGCCTTTCATAAGGCTTAAAAATCAGGTTGTATGTATCCTTCAACTTTGTTCTTTTTTCAAAATAATTTTAACTAGGGGCACCTGGGTGGCTCAGTCGTTAAGCGTCTGCCTTCGGCTCAGGTCATGATCCCAGGGTCCTGGGATCGAGCCACGCATCGGGCTCCCTGCTCAGTGGGAAGCCTGCTTCTCCCTCTCCAACTCCCCCTGCTTGTGTTCCCTCTCTCATTGTCTCATTGTGTCTCTCTCTGTCACAATAATTTTAGCTATTCTATTTCTTTTGCCTTTTATATAAATTTTAGAATTAGCTCATTGCTTTCTGAAATAAAAAACCTTGCTGGGATGTATATTGGAAATGAGTTGAATTTAAAAATAAGTTGGAGAAAAGTGACATATTAACAATATCAATTCTTCCAATTTATGAATACTATATTTCTCTCTATTTAGGTCTTGTTTGAGTCATTTTGTCTATGTTTGTAGTTTTCAGCATACAGACCTTACATATACTTTGTCAGATTTATACCTATTTTATGTTTTTGTGTGTGTGTTATTTTAAATGGTACTTTTAAAAGCATTCAATTTCCAGTCATTCATTACTAGTACACAGTTACTAGAAATACAACTGACTTTTGTATATTAACCTTTTATATGGCAGTCTTGCTAAACTCACTAATTCAAGAAGCTTTTTTGTAGATTCTTTTTGATTTTCTACCTAGACAGTCTGTGTCTATAATCAGAGACTGTTTTTTTCCTTCTTCCTCTCCAATATGTTTACCTATAATTTCTTTCTCTCCTTTTTTTTTTTTTGTTGTTGTTGTTGTTGCACTAGTTAGGACTTACAATATAATGTTGAAGGGGAGTGGCAAGAAAGAGCAGCCTTGTTTAATTCCTGATCACAATGGAAAATAGTTAAGTCCTTTACCACTGAGTATACTATTAGCTGTAGCTTTTTGCAGATGCTGTTTCTCAGATTGAGAAAGTTGCCTTCTATTCCTTGTTTTCTGAGAGGTTTTGCTCGTTTGTTTTGTAAAATCATAGATGATACTGTATTTTGTCATGAGCTTTTGCATATTTACTATGACGTACATATGGCTTTTCTTTACTCTATTAATGTGGTGAATTACCTTGGTTAGTTTTTGAATGTTAACCTAACCTTGCATTTCTGGGATAAATCCCACATAAGATATTGGTCTGTAAGTTTCCTTTCTTATCATACTATCAAGGTAATGCTGACCTCCTAGAACAAGTGGAGAAGTGTTTTATCATCACTTTTATTCCTTCTTTAAATACTTGATAGAATTCACCAATGAAATTATCTGGGCCTGCTTTAACAAATTTGGGCTATCTGATAGCCCCAAGTGATGCCTCTTGTTACTCACCACCTTGTATCGTCCCTTCCCATATTATAACAAGATTGGTCTATGTGATCCATAGAATAGAGTAGAAGTGATGGTATGTCACTTCCAAGATTTGTTTTAGTAGCTTTGGATTTTTTTAATTAAAGATTTTATTTATTTGAGAGAGAGAGAGAGCGTGTGGGTTGGGGGCGGGTGGGAAGAACAGAGGGAGAGAGACAAGCAGACTCTGAGCTGAGCATAGAGCCTGACACCGGGCTCCATCTCATGACCCTCAGCCCAAAACCAAGAGTCAGATGCTTAACTGACTGAGCCACCCAGGCACCCCAGCTTTGTATTTTTTTAAAAAGACTTTTTAGGTTCACAGCAAATTGAGTGTACAGAAATTTCCCGTATACTCACTGCCCCCAGACATGCATAGCTTTATAAAGCAAAATAGTTTTGCTTGGTGTAAAAGAACCCAACTGCTTCTGCTTGCTGCAGTCTGCCTAGTCTGCGGGGTGGGGAGGGGCTCTGATGAGCCTAGCACCTCCTGAGGCCTGGTGGTGGCCACTCAGGATTGGGGCCCAGTGTTGGCTTTGCCAGGTGAGCCACCAAGCTTCCTCCTTGTGGCTTCTAGAGCCAAGTCACAGATGATTGTGCCGCTGGAGGCCTGGGAAGCTTCCCAGCGTAGCCATGAATGGGAGAGTAGACTTCGCAAAAAAGAAGCTTGCCCACCAATGACCCAGGTCAGCCTTGGGGGAGACCCAGGTGGTGAGGGATGGTTTTCCCAGGATACTCTGCACTTCCGCAGGAGCTGTTACTGGAAGTGGAGCCCAGGCAGTGCCAGTAATAGTTGTGGGTGGCCACAAGCGAGCCGCTGGAGGGGATGGCTGCCATGCTGTCATTTGTGGGCTGGTGGAAACCTCGGCAGAGACCCCTCAAGGGCCTCAGGGCACTATCACAGGTAGCAGGGACAGGGACACTTATCACCAGATTAGGTTTTTAAAGACAGTGCTGATTCTGTCTTGGGCATATTTCTTGGACGTATTCTCTCTCCTACTCTCTGGTATCACTGGCTGTGGGGGAAACGAGTTGCCATGTTGTGAAAAGGCTCATATGGAACTAAAGCCTTCTGCCAGTAGCCACATAAAGAAGCTTTGAAGCCAATCTTCCAGCCTCAGTCAAGCCTGACTAAAGTCTCAGCTTGACAGGTTGGCTACAGTCCCATATAAGACACTGAGATAGGACAAGGCAGCTGAATTGCTACTGGGTCACTGACCATCAGAAACTGTGTGAAATAGATGTTTATTTAAGGAGATAAACTCTGTAGAAATTTGTGGTACAACAATAGATAACTAATATAACAACTAATGGCTAAAAGAAAGAAAGAAAGATATAGGAGCTGCCAACTGCAGGGAAGGAGTTTATATTTTTAGTCAAAACAACTTAAGTACCTGATGAAGCAACAACAACAAAAATCATCATTCTTTGGAGAGAAACAGAATGGAGTATAGGGTCCAGGAGCCATAAATAGAGAAAAAAGAAAATGTGGCTCACCCCTAAGAGAAAAAATGACATTTAAGAATTTTAAAGCAGCTAATATAACTATGCCAAAGAATCTAAAGAAAGATATGCATCATAATCAATGAATAAAATAGGAAATCTTAGGGGAGATATATAAACTATAAAAGAGAAATAAATGGAAATTCTAGAACTGAAAAATACATTATCCATAATAAAAAATTAACTGGATGGATTTAACAGGAGAATAGAGATGGTAGGCAAGGCAGTGAAATTGAAGACATGATCGCTAAAGCTTTGTGTACACACACATGCGCACACACAAATTAGGGTTTTATTTTATTTTTTAAAAAAATTTTATTTATTTATTTATTTATTTATTAAAGATTTTATTTATTTACTTGACAGAGAGAGAGACAGCGAGAGAGGAAACACAAGCAGGGGGAGTGGGAGAGGGAGAAACAGGCTTCCCGCTGAGCAGGGAGCATGATGTGGGCCTCAATCCCAGGACCCTGGGACAATGACCTGAGCCAAAGGCAGACACTTAACGACTGAGCCACCCAGGCGCCGCCCCCAAATTAGGGTTTTATAGGACAATATGAAAAGGTAATTGGAGTCTCACAAGGAGAAGAAAGAGAAAATGAGGTAGAAAAAAATATTTGGAAAATATAATGGTTGAAAAATTCCCAAATTTGATAAATTACATGACTATACAGACAAGATGGGGCACCTGGGTGGCTCAGTCAGTTAAGCGGCTGCCTTCAGCTGAGGTCATGATCCCAGGGTCCTCAGATCGGCCCGACATCGGGCTCCATACTCGGCAGGAAGCCTGCTTCTCCCTCTCCCACTCCCCCTACTCTCTCTCTCTCTCCCTCTCTCTCTCTCTCTCTCTCGCTGTCTCTCTCTCTCTGTCAAATAAATAAATAAAGCCTGCTTCTCCCTCTGCCTGCTCTGCCTGCTGCTCCCCCTGCTTGTGCTCTCTCTGACAAATAAATAAATAAAATCTTTAAAAAAAAAAAAAAAGCAAAGAGAAAAAAGAGAAAAAGAGAGGCAAAACAAGAAACAAACTGATGGTTACCAGAAGGGAGGTGGATGGGGAATGGGTTAAATAGGTGATAGGGGGCGCCTGGGTGGCTCAGTTGGTTAAGCGACAGCCTTTGGCTCAGGTCATGATCCTGGAGTCCCAGGATCGAGTCCCGCATCGGGCTCCCTGCTCGGCAGGGAGTCTGCTTCTCCCTCTGACCCTCCTCCCTCTCATGCTCTATTTCATTCTCTCTGTCTCAAATAAATAAATAAAATAAAATCTTTAAAAAAATCAAAATAAAATAAATAAATAAATAAATAGGTGATGGGGACGAAGGAGTGCACTTGTGGTGAGCACTGGGTGATGTATAAAAGTATTGAATCACTATGTTGTACACGTGAAACTAATATTACACTGTATGTTAACTAACTGGAATTTAAAGAAAAACTTAAAAAAAAAAAAACACTACAAGACTAGCATAGGTTTGACATACAGACCAATGGAATAGAATTGAGAGTCCAGAAATAAATCCATATATTATGGCCAATTAATTTTTGACAAGGGTGCTCAGACCATGCAAAGGGGAAGAATAATGTTTTCAAAAAATGATGCTAGAATAACTAGAGATCTGCATGCAAAAGAATGAATGTGGATCCCTACCTCACAGCATATACAAAGATTAACTCAAAATGAATCAACAACTTAAACACGAGATAAAATTTTTAAAACTCCTAAAACATGGGGGGGAAGTCCTTGGATTTTGATAATGGATTAGTAGTTATGACACCAAAAACACAAGCAACAAAAGAAAAAATAGCTAATTGGACTTACCAAAATTTAAAACTTTTATGTATCAAAGGACATTATCAAGAAGAAAAAACAACCTATAGAATGGGAGTAAATAACTGTAAAACATATATCTAATAAGGGTCTAATATTCAGAATATATAAAGAACTCTTTCAACTCAATAACAAAACAACACAATTAAAGCCCAATTTAAAAATGGGCAAAGGACAGGCACCTGGGTGGCTCAGCTGTTAAGTGTCTGACTCTTGGTTTCAGCTCAGGTCATGATCTCACGGTCCTGAGATTGGGCCTTGTGTCAGGCTCAGAGCTCAGTGCAGAGTCTGCTTGTCTGTCTCCCTGTGCCCCCCACCCCATAAATAAATAAAATCTTAAAAAAAAAATAAAAATGGGCAAAGGAATTCAATAGCCAATTCTCAAAAAAAGATACACAAATGGTCAACAAACATCTAGAAAAGATGCTCAAATCATTAGTCATTATGGAAATTCAAATCAAACCCACAATGAGATACCACTTCACATTCACTAGCATAACTGTAATCCAAAAAAATGTAAAACAAAATATTGACAAGGATATGTAGAAATTAGAATCATTGTACATTCATTGTGGGAATGTGAAATGGTTCTACCTCTGTGGAAAACAATTTGACAGTTCCTCGAAAAATTAAACATAAAATTACCATATAACACAGGAATTCTATCTCTAGGATATACCCCAAAGAATTGAAAATGTACTGAAATAAACACATGTCTGCACATGTTCATAGCAGCACTATTCACAATAGCCAAAAGGTGAAAGTAGCCCAAATGTCCATGAGAGGATGAATGGATCATCAAAGTGTAGAAGATTCATACAGTGTAATATTATTTAGCCATAAAAGGAATGAACTCCTGATACAAGGTACAACATGGATGAAGCTTGAAAACATTACACTAAGTGAAAAAAGCCAGTCCAAAAAAGTCATATATTGTACAATTCCATTTGTATGACCTATCCATGGTATTAGGTATGTCCATAGAGATGCAATGCACATTGCTGGTTACCAGAGGGAAAGGGGAAGGGGAGAAGAGAGAGCAACTGCTTAATGAGTAAGGGTTTCCTTTGGAGTTGATGAATGTTTGGAACTAGATAGAGTTAGTATTACATTGTGCTACCTTGTTAATGTGCTTTAAAACTGTTAATTTTAGATTGTGTGCATTTAACTTTAATTATAACCAAAATAAACCATACTTAGGCATGGCATAGTCAAACTGCTGAAAACCAAAGATGAGAAAATCTGGAAAGCAACAAAAATTTCCTTCTTTTTTATGGCTGAATAATACTCCATCGTGTGTGTGTATGTGTGTATATATACACCATATTTTTTTCATCCATCAATCCATTGATGGACACTTAGGTAAATAATGCTGCAATGAACATTGGGGTGCATACGTCTTTTTGAGTTACTGTTTTCTTTTCCTTTGGATAAATACCCAGAAATAGAATTGCTGGATTATATGGTAATTCTACTTTTAATTTTAATTTTTTGAGACAATGTGTACTTTTTTCAGTATGTATTTATACTTTAAAAAGTGTTTTAAAAAACTGGCAACAACAAAGGGCAGAGAGAGAGAGAGAAAGAGAGAGAGGCTATAGGTAGGAGTCCTTTCAGCGGCTGTTAACGTTAGTACATGTGAGCAGTGGTGCTATTCAAAATATTTGACAACTTGTTTGGCACAAGCACTGACTCATCGGAATAGATGCCATCTGTAAACAAAGGATACAACAATGATACTGTAAGTAGCTGTTACAGGTAGAAGATGAAAGCCTGCCTGATAGCATTATCAGTGCCTGTAGAGATAACTATGAGGCAAGAGAACTGTCTGTCCTTTTTCCAGCGACAACCACAAGCAGTCTGCATGTCAATCTACATTCCTTTCTTTTTCTTTTTTTTTGGCTCCTTGGAGAGAGGCTCTCACATCTATTTAAAACCTACATCGCTTTCTGTGCTTAGTGATTAACTGTTTAATCCTCACAGTTCAAAGAATATAAATTATTATTTTCATTTACAGATTAGGAAAGAGAAGATTAACATTAAAAAAAAACCAAACTTCCCATTGAATGATGGAGCTAGAATTCTAAGATCTGTCCTACTCCAAAGCCCATGCTATGAGGAAAGAAAGGAATCAATCTCTAAATCCCTTTCATTGGTATATTCCCTCACATTTGTGAAAATATTTCCATAAATTTTATTTAATTATATTCCCACAAGTCTGTGAACAAGCAGAAGTTATAGCTTTCCTATCTTGCTGATGAAAACACGGAGGTTCAGTGTTTTCAGTCTTCCTAAATTCACTAGTAACAGAGAGAATTAATTCACAAGAGTATATGAACATTTTTTTGCTTGAATGATGTTTTCACATATGCTACCTGCTTTCAAAGTCTCATTCCGTTCGCACACCAAATCTACAGCATGGGTATTCTGGTTAGCTTCACTTTATAAATGGAGGAAGCAGACTAAATGAGAAGATTGAACTCAGCCCTTCTAACTTCGAGTCTGGCAGTAAAAGCTGGTGACTTGTAGCATACTAATTGTTTAGTGATTGTCTCTTAGCTCCAAACCTACTTCTGTGGGTTTCTTGACTGTTTTTCCTTTTAGTGTCATCCCAGCAACACTCTTACCCCACCAGCAGCATGAACCGCAGCCTATAGTTTTCCCAACCCTCCCAGAACTATGGCCAGCCCTCTCTCGTGCTCTCACCCCTCCATACTGCCTCTGTCTGTCTGTCTGTCTGTCACTCTCTCTCTCTCTGTCTCCTCTCACTCACATGTTCAGGTTCCCCACGTGGGTTATAACCTCTTTCAGGAAAGCAACTGGACCTTATGCTTTGCTCTCATTTTCTGTACCTAGGAAAGTCATTTCCTTCCACTGCGCACTTAATACATTATGTTGGCTGCTGTTCTGTCTTGTCAGCAAAATTTGCAACCTAGACCATGAATACTCTAGTTGTTGATTATGCTTATTGATTATGCTTGACACTTACCACTCAAGTTTAGTTGCTGGAGATCATTTAAACATAGAAAAGATGGTGGCAGGTAACTTATTTGATTGTTGCATGCATTTAAACTAGCCAAGCTTCTCAATTCCCCTATATTTCTTGGAATCTCTCTGATTGCATTATTTGAGATATCAAGTCTTTTAAGTTGAGTCATGTTAGACAGCTCTTCTGGAAGTCTTGTTAACTGTAACAAAGATTAAACAATTACATTTTTAATAAATGTTTCTATGACTAAAACTTTGTCTAAAATTAAATGGAGGGATGGTTTTTTGGTCTTAAAAAGGGATATTTTCACTATGTCACAAATTCTTTGTGACTTCCTTCTTTGCTAAAATCCATAACATATTGTGTGGCATCCAAGTACCTCCCCAGTCTGACCAATGCTACCAATTTAACCATATGGCTTATTAACCCACTTTCCTTACTCTCCCAGCACTTAGTGTTCCTTACCACCTATCCCTTTCTTCCCTCCCTGAATCTGACCTGCTCTGGTTTCTTCTCCTCCCTGAAGTCTTTCCCAACTATTCTGTCCCATATTTGATGTTTTATTCTCATCAACAGTGCTTTTTATTACTCCCTTGTGTGTATTTTCCTTGGATTTTTAAATGATGTGATATATGTTTTATACTTTTTTGTGTACATGTTCCCAGTCAAGATGCATTTTGAGTAAGTGCTCAGTAAACCCCTTTAGAATGGACTCACACAGCTTGGCATTGTAGCCTCAAAAAAAACTCCTAGTACAAAAAGTGTTGCAAAATAACAGGAATTAAGATACCCTGCTATGGTGAAGAACAAATGCACATATTCAGAGAAAATATGGCCATCACAAATGGCTTTTGAAATAAAGGAAGCTCTATGAGTGAACCAAAGAATTTTGAATAAATGGGCCCCTCTGAAATAACCAAACAACAATGTAAATACTGAATATTGTGCTCAGTGTTCTTCCATATATAAAAGAAGCATAAGAAACAGTCCCTATGGGGCGCCTGGGTGGCTCAGTCGGTTAAACATCCAGCTCTTGGGGCGCCTGGGTGGCTCAGTTGGTTAAGCGACTGCCTTCGGCTCAGGTCATGATCCTGGAGTCCCGGGATCGAGTCCCGCATCGGGCTCCCTGCTCGTCAGGGAGTCTGCTTCTCCCTCTGACCCTCCCCCATCTCATGCTCTCTCTCTCTCTCTATCTCATTCTCTCTCTCAAATAAATAAATAAAATCTTTAAAAAAAAAAAAATCCAGCTCTTGATTTCAGCTCAGGTCATGAATTCAGGGTGAGTTCGAGTCCCTCATCAGGCTGCACGCACAGTGTGGAGTCCACTTAAGGATTCTCTCTCTCCCTGTCCCTCTGCCCTTCCCTCCTCTCATGTTCTCTCTCTCTCTCATTCTCTAAAATAAATAAATAAATCTTAAAAGGAAAGGAAAAGAAAAGGAAAGGAAATAAAACAACCCCTAACTTCAAGGAGATTAAAATTTAGTTCAGGGGACAAAATACACACATAGGAAGCCATCAGGAAACAGTATTAAACAATAGGTAGTCCAGTGCCAAATAGAGAGTTAGAATGGCTATATGGAAGTTTAGAGAATGTATATCAGTACACGTCAGAGCACTAAAGGAAAGCTTCATGTAGCAGATGGGACTCGAATGGCCTCTCTTAAGAATGAATAGGATTGAATGGAAGTTACAGGACACTTAAGGCAAGACAAATATCATGCATAAAAATGGGCCAGTGAGGAGCTGAACAGTAAAAAGAGGTCCTAGGAAGCAGAGGGAGATATGTTTGGAGAAAGAATGTGGAACCGGGCCTTGGCAGCCCTTGACAGTTGGCTCTAGGACATAAGAGTCAGGTCAAGACAGGTGAGTAGGTTCATAATTTAGAACATAATAAAACAAATATTCTTTTAACTATTTGCTCAACATTTATTAGAGGATGTACCTAAGAACCATGTGATAATAGAGCTACTACAGAAGGAAAACTCATGTTGGGTACTCTTCACTTAGCAAAATAAAAACTCTGTGATTAACCTGAGCTCATTTTCTTCAAATGACTGTTTAGTGACTATCTGCTGTTATAAATTAACCCTTTGGGCATCTTATCTCTACCCCAAGTGGGTTATCAAAGTGCTTTTTCTTTTTTAAGGGTATCCAGCTTTATTTTACATGGTTGCCTACTCTTTTTCTCTTTAAAAAAATTTTTTTTCTGTTTCCTGTGATCTTTGTTTTCTTTATTATGTTCAGTTAGCCAACATACAGTACATCATTAGTTTTTGATGTTCTTTTTCTTTTTTTTTAAGTAAGCCCTATGCCCAACATGGGACTTGAACTCAGGACCCGAGATCAGGATTCACAACATGCTCTACCACTGAGCCAGCCAGGTGCTCCCATCTGGTGACCTTTGAAGTGAGGTTGTAGTGATATGGACTGGTGCCTTTGACAACCACTTGCCATGAGTAGGCAATAGATAAGCAATCTGGGTTCCTGAGAACAGTTCTCCATAGTGAAATCTGATAACTTTGACAAGTCCTGATGAGAGAAAGGAGACTGAATCAAAGAGAATAGTCAAGAGGCTCCTAGGCATGAGGTAAGTGATGACCATGGACCAGGTTGGAGATAGTGACACTGGAAAATGAAGGAGTTGATCCAAGAGCTTTTTCAGAGGAAAACGTTTCAGTATAACTAGTGATGGAAAGGGAAGAAAGATGATTTCGTGACTTCTAGATTTGTAGATCTGAAGAAAGTGGCATCACAAACAGAAATGGAGAAGTTGTGAAGGGAGTTACGTTGGAAAAAAAGATGAGTTTGATTTTGAAATCATGTTGAGTTTGAGACAGTAGAAGAACAGAGAATTTCCAGGGAAACTGGGAACTGTGGGACTAAAACAGGGATGAGAGATCAGCTCTAGTTATACAAAGTTGAGGGTCATGTGCATGGTATAGTAAGAAGTTAATAGAAAAGAAGAATTAAGGATACAACCTTGTAGACTTGCACAGTAAGATATAGGAGGAGAAAGTGAGAGGATTATAAATCAGCCAAGAAATTAGTTGGTGATTTATAATGCAGAACCAAAAAGTATCCTTTAGTGCAATAACAACTTGAAAAACACATATATCATTTTCAATTCCAGCTACTTAAGCAGGTATTCCTTGGAGTAGCCTTTCTGGAAATGTATTATATAGCAAGTGTTGGGTTTAAAAGGGTAAGTAAGTTTGGGAAATGTTGGTTAAATAGAGACAAATCAATTTCTTTAGTGCAGAACGCTTCAGAGCTTTTAATACACTAACATTCATTGTGATTCTCTAAGAGAAGAAACCAGTGCTTCTCAAAGCTATTTGATCACAGGAACCACCCCTCCCCCCCTTTTTAAGGAGCAATTCATGGGACTAGGTGTTTTTAAGGACAGACTTTGGGAAATCTTGTTCTATATAATAGTCCAGCCTCTATCAAATGATTTTGATTTGACTATAATGACCAAATTAAACATAGCCAGATAATAGCTCTAGGGCCCTTTTCATTTAAGATCTTAATATAAATTAGCAATGTTTGATTTTTTTAAACTATTTCCATAAAATTCATTCTTACAGTTCAAGTAAAATGAAAAGCTAAACTATTAACATTCATGTTGATCTAGCAATTCTTTAGGGAAAATTCTCTAAGAAAATAGTAAAATGTGAAAAAGGCTGTATTTATGAAGAAGTTCATCACAGCATTTTATATGATGATGAAAAATTACAGCATCCCTAAATGCTTAACAACAGATGATTAGTTACATATATCATGTATTAGCTATAACAATTATTGGGAAGATTGTGTTATATTATGGGGAAATGCTTTTGTTAAGTGAAAATAGGAGAAACTAAAATTAAAATTGACTGTAGAATCTTTTTATACTTGCTTATAAAACCATATACATAAAAAGAGTAAAAGTAAGTTGTATCAACATATGACCAGTGACCAATAGTTATATTACAATGGTATGCTTCTGGAATGATTTTTTTTTTACTTCATTTCTCAATTTCTTAAATTTTCAATAATGTGTTTATATTATAATCCATAACTTTAAAACTACTTTTACAATTAAACTGAAATAAAAAGGTATCTATAAAATTGTCAACTTTAGTTACTTGGAATTTCATTTTAATGAAATATTTTCCCTTGAAGCTTTCATGTTGAGAAATATACTTTAAAGCCATGTTTGGGGTTAAAAATTTAAAAACCTATTCTTTAAAAAATAAAATATTCCAGCTAAATTTAAAACACACACATGCTACAGTTTAGATTCTAATCCCCTCCAGTGCCAACTTCCCTCCAAAGCCCAAAATATCAATCTCTTACCTTTCTTCCATTTATCTGACTTATATTCAGCTCTTCCAATGATTGAAGTTGGCACAGTTCAGTAGGAAAATATACAAATTGATTGCTTGAGATGTTTAATTTCTGGATTCTTTTTAGATTACAGATATCTGAAGGGATATTCTGTATTTGGTTTAGTGAAAGATCAAGTACTTGCAGATTTTCTAAAGTACACACTTCTATAGGGAAAGCTTCAAATTTATTACAGCATAAAATAAGAACATGGAGTGATACCATATTGGAGATAGATGGTGGAATTTTCCTTATTTGGTTTTCACTAAGATCCAGGTATTCAAGATTAATAAGAGAACATAAGTGTTCAGAAAATATGAGGAGTTTATTTTTATTTAACTCTAAATTAATTAGTTGTTTACTAAAAGATATATCCACAGGTATTTCCGAAATATAATTTCCATTAAAATTCAAATAATAAAGAGAATTTAAAGCACACAAACCTACTGGAAAAGAAATTATTTTATTATAACTCAATTCAACTTTAGTTATTTTTTTGCAATTTTTCACTTCAATGGGAACATCTGTGATTATATTTCCTGAACATTCTAGAATGAACATATTATTAAGATGGGAGATCTCATCAGGTATTCTCACTATATTATTTCTGTTTACATAGAGTTTTCTTAAATTTTTGAGCTTATAGATGTTCTTAGGAAGTCCTGTTAATTTATTATAACTAAGACTAAGACATTCCAACATTACACAATGGGAAATTTTCTCTGGAATTTCTTTCAATAGATTTTTATCAAGTATTAGAATTTTGAGTTCCTTAAAATTCTCAATTTTGTGTGAAATAACTTCCAGTTTATTGTCAGTTAGTTGGAGTTCTTTCATTTTGAATAATTGAAAAATTTCCACAGCCAAAAAGGTAAGTTTATTATGATCCAGCAGAAGTTTTTCTAAATTTTTAAGCTCCCTAATTTCTTTTGGCAAACTGCTTATCAGGTTTCCAGTAAGGATTAGTGAAATTAACTTTGGAAGGAAGCACAGAACTTTAGGAAATATTGTTAACTGATTATATTCCAGATTGAGAACCTTCAAGTTTTTAAAACTAGACAGAATATCTGGTATATGTCTTAACTTATTTTTAGCCAAACTTAAAATTTCTAAGTTTCCAAGACTTTCTAAGCCAGAAGGAAAATTCTCAATGTAATTGTTATTAAAAAAGAGTTGCCTGATATTCCCGAGCTGTGATATTTCTTTAGGTATATGTGATATTTGATTGTGACTGACATTTAATATCCTTAAATTATGAAATAACTGAATTTCAGGTGGAAGTGATGATAACCCATTTTCTTGCAAGGATAGAATTTCAAGTCCCAGCAGGTCACCTGAGTCTGCCCCTTTAAAACTTTTGATTTGGTTCTTGTCCAAATATAGATATTTTACATATTTGATTTTTAAAATGTCCTTGGGGAATTCTTGTAAACCCTTGGCCTTGAGGTTAACTGTAAAGTTATCTGATCCTAAGCCAAGTCCTTTCTGATTTTCTTCAGAGGGTTGTGGACTAGTTGTTTCTAATGTTTCATGAGATAAGAAGCCAGTGAAAGCCGGATACTCAGCAACCATCTCAGTTATTGATAATGGTGGACTTTGTGGAATATCACTTTTTAACCACAAGCTGTCATATATAGTGATTGTTTCAGAAAATTGAAGAGTTTTCCTTTGTTCTTCATCTCTCTTAGACTTATTTCCAGGGGACAGTGTTGATGTATCATCATGTATACCTAATTCATCATTTCTAGGATGTGTTTCACAAGCTTCCTCTAATGAATTTGATGTTTCTTTAATAAATTCAGGTTCCACTGACCATGATGTAGATTCTGTCCTAAATTGACTAGTGATATCTTTTAGCTCTTCTGAAGTACCATCATTTTCAGACATCTTATTTGCTCGTATGTTTTACATCAATACATGATTGTGACTCAGTTTTAATTTTCATGTTTAATTTCCTCCTTTGAACCTACAAGACAAATATTGATATTAAAAGAAGACATAAGATAAAGATGTTGAAATTACAAAAGAATTTTATAATAATTTTTATTCTGTAGTGAATAATTTAAGATATTAAAACAATATATTTATAATTTATTTTTATTTTATAAAACAATATACTTATAATTTATTATTTATTTATAATAAGCTAATTTTATATATGATTACTAGTTAAAGATAGTTTATTGATTGCATGCATTTATCACATGATACTCTTGAAATCACATTAAAATTATAGAAAATGAGAAAGGAGGCATAAAGGAATGGAAGAACTCAGCAAACTTTTGGAAAACAGAAAACCAGTGGCTCCCTGACATGCAGAGGGTGCTGTTTGCATTGTGTATATTGTAGGTTTACATATGGTACTGGAGTGTCTTGTCCCAAGACACTGATAATTTTCTAATAGGTAGAAGTAAAATATCTTATGAAAGAGATGCTTTCTGTAAGACTAACTAGAAGCGGGGCGCCTGGGTGGCTCAGTCGGTAAGTGTCTGCCTTTGGCTCAGGTCATGATCCCAGAATCCTGGGATCAAGCCCCGCATCGGGCTCCCTGCTTCTCCCTCTCCCACTCCCCCTACTTATGTTCCTGCTTTCACTATCTCTTGCTCTCTGTCAAATAAATAAATAAAATCTTTAAGAAAAAAAAGTTAAAAAAAAAAAAAGACTAACTAGAAGTAAAACAACTTTTTCAAGAACTAAAGCCTGACTGTAAGTCTTTTGTGTGACTCCTGAAGTATCTGTGCAGCTGTGCAGCACCCATCCTCAAAGCTCTGGATCCCAGCTTTGTCAGTGTATCTTCCAGGTCTGTAGTTTTTAATAACCCAACCTCTTTCCTTCATCTCTTCATCTTAGGGGTGGTATTTACTGTCTCTGTGTTACTGAAGTTCCCCCTTTGCCTTTTTGGTTCTCCAATACTTGTCTACACAACTCACTATATTAAATCCTTTCTATTAAACTGGTATGGTTTCAGTATTTCACAGACTCTCAAAGAGAATAGAAAAAGAGGGAACATTTTCCAGCTTGTTTTACGACATTAGCACTAACCTTGACAACACATAATAAGGACAATATGAAAAATTACAGGCCAACTTTACTCAAGGCAAAAATTCTAAACATTACAAAACTAAATATTATAAATATTATAAAAACCAGCAATATATTAAGAGAATATTTTGTGACTAAGTTGCATTTGTCCCAGAAATTGAAGGTTGGATTTTAACATTAAAAAGTTATGTGATTTGCCACATTAAGATTAAGGAGAAAAACCATATGATCATTTCAATAGATGCAGAAGCACTTGATAAATTGTAACATTTTTCATGATTTTAGAGAGAACTTTTAGCAAACTAGGAATAGATGGGAATTTCTTTAAACTGCTAAATGGCGTCCATAAAAAAAATCCATAAATATCATACCTAGTGGTGAAACAGTGAAAGCTTCCCTTTGCTACTGGAAGCAAGGAAATGTTGCCCTGTATCATCACTTCTATTCAGTATTGTACTGGAGATCTTAGTCAGTGGCATAATGCAAGAAAAAAGGTATAAAAATTATTAAAAAATAAATAAAAATGTCATTATTCACAGATAATATAATTATGTATGTAGGAAATCCAAGATCATCTACAGATACATTATTACAATCAATAGGAACATTAAGTAATGTTGAATATAAAGTCAATATACAAAATTCAATTTCCTTCCTTATGTTAAAAAAAAAGATGTTAGAAAATGAAAGTTTAAAGAGGTATCATTTATAATCAAGAAGTGTCAAGTCCTTAGGAATCTAACAAAAAGTATATAATACATCTACAGAAAAATACTACTTCATATAAGTACAAATGTAGTGAGAGATATTAGAGAAGTCCTAAATAAATGGAGTGGTATTCTTTGCAAATTGATCTCTAAAGTCGGTCTTATTTTTTTTTTTTTAAGATTTTACCCATTTATTCGACAGAGCTAGAGAGCACAAGCAGGGGGAGCAGCAGAGGGAGAGGGAGAAGCAGACTCCCCGCTGAGCAGGGAGCTGGACATGGGGCTCAATCCCAGGACCCTGGGATCATGACCCGAGCTGAAGACAGACACTCAACCATCTGAGCCACCCAGGTGCCCCTATAAATTCAATCTTATTATAAATTCAATTCTAACCTTATTTTTGTGGAATTTAAGAAGCTGATTCTTAAAAGTCTTTGGACAAAGGGCCAAGAAGAGTCATGATATGCTTAAAAAACGGAAAACCAGGTAGAGGGTTTGTTTGTTGAATATGAAGACTTCTTATGAGGCTATAGTAACTAAGGTGATATGGCACTGGCACAAGAATATTCAAATAGATCAATAGAATATATAGAAAGCCCAGAAACAGACATTTGATTATGACATATGGATACTTGGTTTTTGAAAAATACGAGACTTCAGAGCATTGAAAAAAAGATAGTCTTTTCAATAATGATGCTAGAACAACTGGATAGTTACTACACTGTAAAATATGTCTGAAAGATATATCCAAATCCAACCACAACAAGAAAGTTTCCTTAATCAAAACTGCCAAGAAAGGCTTAGAACTGAAACAGAACCTGATAGAAGGGCTTCAGAAATGTGTGGACATACACAAGTACCTTTTCGTCTTCTCTGTGGCCAACACAGAGGAACAGCAAGCTGAAAGACATCACATCACAACACCTGGAAGCACAGCCAGATGTTCTTTGGCAAAAACAAGGTGATGATGGTGGCCTTGGGTTGAAGCCCATCTGACGAGTACAAAGACAACCTGCATCAGGTCAGCAAGAAGTTGAGGGGTGAGGGTCAGTCTCCTTTTCACCAACTGCACCAGGGAGGAAGTGAATGAGTGGTTTACAAAATATACGGAAATGGACTTCGCTCGAGCTGGAAACAAAGCAGCTTTCAGTGTGACCCCTGGAGCAGTTCCCCCACTCCATGGATCCTCAAGAGAGGCGTGATGACCCTGCTATCCAACAATGAGGTGTGCAGGGAGGGTGATGTGCTGACCCCAGAGCAGGCCCATGTGCTGAAGCTTTTCGGGTATGAGATGGCTAAATTCAAAGTTGCCATCAAATACATGTGGGATGTGCAGTCCAGAAGTTTCCAGCAGATGGGAGATGACCTGCCCGAAAGTGCGTCCTAGTAGGCAGAAGAATTGGGCTCGGGGGGCGGGGGAGAAAAAGGCTGACGGGCACTTGGGGCCCAGATGTGTTGGACCGCCATCCTGTGGGCCAAACAGCAGCGAGGGCGAGAGGGACAGATTGCTTTTCTATAAGGAATAAAACTGTCTGCAGGGTGGCTCCCTGTGAACAGCAAAGAGGACTTTTCCTAGAAAAAAAGGCCTTGACTTCAGGCTTTTGTTTGGATTCCCAGGGTTCCTTTTGTTCACCTTGAGCCAGCTTTCAGCACTGGTTCCTGCATGATGGTTGGGGACGTGAGAGCCACCATCAGAGCTGGGGCTTCTCTCCTCTGGTCTTTGTGCCCCTACTGGAAATGGGGTTTGTCAAAGAATAGAGGAACCCTGGCCACCCTTCCTACCCTTTTCTTTCTTCCCCCCTTCCCCCTGCCCCATCCCCCACCCACACCAGGGCCAGGAGTCTTAGACGACAAGACAGGATGCTTTCACTAAGACAAGAGAAAAGCCACTTCTGAAACCCAGAGCAGATATTAAAACTGTTCCACAGGAGGGAAAAAAAGGGAGGGGAAGGAAAAATTAAAAAGTCAATAAAATAAGATATATCCAAATGTGGTAAAGATAGAGAAGGAGATGGAAAATATAAAGAGAAGGAGTAACATATATTTAATTAGAGTTCCAGAAGGAGAAAGTGAACATAATTGAGCAAAGGCAATATTTAAAGAAATACTGGCTATGGATGCTCCAGAACTAATGAAAAATATGAATCAAGAGATCCATGATATACAACATATCCAAGCAGGATTAATAAAAAGAAGTGTCATTCTCAAACTACAAAACAGTAGAAACAATGAACAAATCATGAGAGCAGTCAGAGAGAAGGGAAGGAACACCTATAGAGGAATGACAAGATGAGAACAGATGTCCTAGCAAATTAAGTGAAAGCTAGAGGACAGTGGAATAACTTATTCAAAATATTGATAGAAAGCCCCTATCAACCTTGAATTGGGATCCAGCCAAATTATCATTCAAAAATAAAAGGAACAGAAAAACATTTACAGATAAACAAAACTGGGAACTTCAACCACCAAGGGACTTGCTCAAAAGGAACTTCTAAAAGATATACTTTAAGAGGAAAAAGATACCAGAGGATGGTCTGAAATTCAAGATGGAATAGTGAGCAAGTAAAATGGTAGTCACATACGTAAATTCAAAGAAATAATGGTCTATATAAAACAATAACAGTGCTTCATGTATGGCATTTAAAAAGAACTGGAATATTAGGAATAATGTATGAGTCAAGAATCTCCCTGAATATTACAGAGGATAATGATAACTGCAGTGCAGAGACCTTTGCCAAGTGATTAAAGTCAACATCATCACTACATTATGTACTTCAAGATATAGAGGACTGAGAAGGGCTAATCACTTTGTGGTTTTCTTGCCAAAAATGCATAACCTCAATCCAATTAGGAAAAGACATCAGACAAATCCAAATTGAGGGACATTCTGCAAAATAACTGATCAGTTCTCTTCAAAAATGTTGAGGACATAAAAGACAAAGAAAGACTCAGAAACTGTCACAGATTGTAGGAGACTAAGGAGACGTGACAACAATTTTATATGAGATCCTGGGTTAGACCTCTGGTACAGAAAAAAAAAATTACTGTAAAAATGTAAATTTCAAATAAAGTCCATAGTTTAGTTAGTAGTATTATACCAATGTAAATATTGCAACTTCTCTATAAATCTAAAATTATTTCAAAATAAAAACAAAACCTGAGCTAAAGTGTTCTAAAGTCTTTTTTATGTGAGGTGGATGAGAAGTTGTTCAGCTTTAAGAATGTGTTGGGCATGCTTGATAAAATTTGATAAATTTTTAAGAGTTATTAACAATAAAAATAGAGGGAATAGATACCAGACTTATAAAGAGAAAAACTTTAAGATGAAATACACAAAAGAAGAACAATAACAATATTTAGAGAGATTTTTTAAGTAAAAAAGGAGAGAAAGAAATTAGAAAAAAATTTAAAAGAAAGTATAAACAAGTCCAAATATAATCAAAATAAATGTGAATGGACTAAATAACCAATTAAAAGTCAGATAAAAAAAAAAACCCAAGTGCTATTTATGAAAGATGACTCTAAAGCATAAGATCACAGAAAGGTTGAAATTAAATGGAGGAACCCATGTTATATATGGACCTTGATTTATGACAAAGGTGGCACTAAGATCACTGTGGAAAGTATGGCTTTTGATTCTGGGTCAACTAGGAATCCATATAGAAAGAAAAAGATATTTGACCCCTATCTTGCCATCCACAAAAATCAATTTTAAGTGGACTATAGATTTAAATGTAAAAAGTAAAACAATGAGAAGACATTAGGATAGAGAATGAATTAAGTGAACAGAAAAAATATTGTAATAGTAACAGATTGGAAATAACATAAATGTCCATAGTAGGAAACATATTAATAAATTATCTTCTATCCATGCATAGAACTAACTCGAACAGAATCTTAACCACACCAGGCCAGGCTGGGGTTTAATCAACATATTTTTAGCTTTTGCTTTAACTTAGTGTTAAAGATTATTAAAATTACTGTGTCCAAATCATCTCCACTCAAAGTTTCTCAAAATGTATGGCTTACGGCTTTCATTTTAACTATGGCTGAGTCAAAGCATTTGGTTGTATAATTTTCTATTTCCACAATATGTTTTCTCATATTTTAATTTTATGGTTTTTGCCATTTGTGCCTTAAGAAGTTCTTCTATATTTACTTCTCTGTTGGTCAGGATCCCACAGGAGAACATGCTTCCCTCACATTGAGTAATTTGAGGAAAGTTTACCAGAGAGTTTATTTACAAAGGTAGAATGTAGGGGAATCACAGAAGATAGTGAGCTCCACTGTTACTCCTAAGCCTGGTAGGGGACAGAGAACCCAGACAGTGCACTGTGGACAAAGGCCACCTGACTGGAGCTTGGACTTTGGATAAATAAATACAGTCAGCAGCAAGGCTGCAGCAGAGAGAGCTAGAGGAATAAATCCCCACTCTCACTCTCCTCCATTCTTATCTTATTACAAAAATGACCACAAGTTTTTCCAGTGTTTCATGTGTCTCAAGAAGTAGAGTCTATTTCCTCACCTCTTGAATCTCACTTTGGCCATGCGACTCAAACTTTGGCCAATGGGGCATTAGCAAACATACACAAGCAGAGGTTTGAAAAGCACTCGGACACCGCACAGTTTTTGAGACCCCTATCAACTATGCAGTGTGAAGTCTAGTTAGCTTACTGGATGATGAGAGACAGTTGGCTCATTATTCCAGCCTTAAGCCAGCCAACACACAGAAGCAGAGTGACCTAGCTGACTGTCAGCTGACCACAAATGCATGGGTGAACCCAGCCACCACTATCAGAAGAACTGCCTAGCTGAGCCAACCCTAAATGGCTTAGTCACAGAATTGGGAGCTTAAAAAAGTGTTTGCTGTGCAGCAAAGACTAACTGGTGTAAGTGGCAAATGGAATATATCCAGCACAAATGTTTAAAAAATTTATGCTTTGCCTTTCACAGTTAGTTCTTTAATCCATATGGTATGGATTATTTTGTTTATGGTATGAGGTAGGGATCTAATTTAATTTTTCTCATATGTCTAGTCAGTTGTCTCTGCAATATATTCAATAGTAAATTCTTTCTTCACTGATTTCTAGTGCTGCCTCATTTATATATATGTGTAGAGCTGTTTCTGGAATTTCAGTTCTATTCCTTTTACCTATTTGTCTAAGTTTGCATCAATACCACATGTTTTGATGATTATAACTTTATAATGAATCTTGCTATCTGGTAGAGAAAGTCTTCTCCCCTTATTCTTTTTCTTCAAAATTATGATGGTTATTCTCAACCCTTTACATAGCCAGATCAATTTCAAGACCTGTGCATCAAGTTCCACAAAATGTCTTGCTTGTATTTCAATAAGAATTGAATTAAACTTGTGAACTAATTTGGGAAAGAAGTGACACATTTATGATACTGATTCTTCCTATTTAATAACATGGTATATCTCTTTTGCTATTGGGAATGATATCTGATTTCTATGTCTTTTTTTAGTTTTTAAAATATTCATATATAGGAACACTATTGATTTTTTTTAAATATTTTTTTTTATTTATTCATTCAAGACACGGAGATACAGAGAGAGAGAGAGAGCATGAGCAGGGGGAGAAGCAGAGGGAGGGGGAAAAGCAGACTCCCCGCTGAGCAGGGAGCTCGATGCAGGCCTCGACCCCAGGACCCTGGGATCATGACCTGAGCCAAAGGCAGACGCTTAAGCATCTGAGCCACCCAGGCACCCCAAAACACTATTGATTTTTATATGTTGATCTTGTCTCCAGCAATATGACTGGGCTGTCATATGAGTTCTAATAACTTTATACATTCTACTAGATTTTCTATAAAGACAATATTACAAATATTGGCAGTATTTATTTCTGCTTATCCAATTCTCTGACTCATTTATTGTCTTATTGAATTTGTTAAGCCCTTCAGTAAGAACAATGTGGAATAGAAGGAATGATAGCAGCTATTTTTGTCTTATTTTTTAATCTACTAATGTGGTATATTACATTAATAGGTTTTCTTTATTGAACATCTGGCATTTTGAGGGTAAATCAAACTTGGTAACGATATATTGCCTCTTAATTCACTTTTGAATTAAATGTAACAGTTACTGAGAATTTTTATACCTGTGTTATTAGTAATTTTGTTGATAATTTCCTTTTCTGTAATGTCCTTATCCAGTTTTGTTGTCAAGGTTAACCTCATAAATTGAGCTGGGTAACTTACCCTAGTTACCTGTTTGTTGAAATATTTTATATGTTATAGGGATCATCTGTTCCCTAAAGGTTCTGTAAAATTTTCTTTTTGATCTCTTACTCATTAGATTTGATGGTTACTGGTTTGTCCAAATTTTCTTTCTCTTTTCTTTTCTTTCTTTCTTTTTTTTTTTTAAAGATTTTATTTACTTATTTGACAGAGAGAGAGAGAGTTAGCGAGAGCAGGAACACAAGCCTGGGAGTGGGAGAGGGAGAAGCAGGCCTCCCGCTGATCAGGGAGCCCGATGCGGGGCTCGATCCCAGGACCCTGGGATCATGACCTGAGCCGAAGGCAGACTTTTAACGACTGAGCCACCCAGGCGCCCCCTTTTTCTTTTCAAGACAGATGGTGAAGTAACTACTTTCTCCTGGATTCATGTTTCTATATAGAGGAAATTCTAACCCTTATTTTTATCTTATTTCCACAGTATCTCCTCTACAAAGAAGACTTGAATACCTGATAAGCTCATCTCCTTCTGGGTTCCCCCCAGGTCTTTCTGCCTGCCAGATTTGTGTTCTAGTGAGCTGTCTTCCATAGAATAAGAGGGTTGACTACCTGTTGGGGGAGCCGAGATTGTCCATCTGTGTGATGACAAAGTACGTTGAATTCAGGGGGGAACTATCACAAGTCCACTTAGCTACAGACCAAAGCTCCTTTCTCTAAACTGTTTTATCAGTAATACAAATACAAATACATTTTGACCCCCATCTGCTTGGTTATATTTAATGATAAGGAACTTGGGAGGAGAAGAAAGGGTGTTATTCTTTGACTGCTCCTCAAATGGCAACATCTGGTGCCTTGGCTGAACACTTTGAAAATAAATACAACTGGAGAAATTAAGTCTCTAGGGTGGTAAGGGTTCATGGCTTATGGCTGTAGAGTTTTGACCTCAACATTTTGTAGCAGCCCAGATTGTGCTTTTGGCTTTTGTGGGGATGGCGTTTTCAGGTGGCTTAAGCCCTTGGGCCTTCTTTAGTAAGCATGGCCTACATGGGATTGTGATCTTGATGGGTTACCACAGTTTATGGTAGTTTTGTCTCCAGGTGTTTGGTGGTTTTTCTGCAAAAGGGTACTTTTTGTTTTATTTTTTTATTGTGGTAAAATATATATAAAATTTATCATTTTAATTATTTTCCAATGTATAGTTAGTAGCATTAGGTACATTCACATCATTGTGTAACAAGAGTGTAAGATGAAAAACTTACTAAACAAAGGCTGCTCTGGTCTCCGTGTCTGGGTACCTACAGACTGACTATGAACGCTGCATCCAATTGGGACTGCTAATAAAGGAGAAACAGAGTCAAAGATGAGATCTCCTATTCTATTGGCCCAAATTAGTTCAAGTGCCTAACCTTGAACCAGTGACTGTGGCTAGGAGTCAGAGTAATACTATTTTAGATAGTACTACATGGCTCACCCCTACAGCCAGGGGTGGCATTTGCCCACCCCAAATATCACAGGGGAAATATATATATATGCATGTATATATTTATATATACATAACTGAGAGAGCAACCCAAACCCAAAGGAAGAACAGATGCTGGAGAAGCAACTATGATGTCCCCTTTAACCACTTCTTAGAGATAACCAGTGATAAATACCATACATACTCTTTTTTTTTTTTTACAAAATTGAGGCCTTACTATGCAGTATCCTTGTCTAATATGGTAACAGTAGCTATATGTGGCTATTTCAATTTAGATTAAATAGAATTACAGTTTAGCCTCTCAGTCACACAAGCCATACTTCAAATGCTTAATAGCTAAATGTGTCTAGTGACTACCTTATTGAACAGAGCAGATACCGAACATTTCTAACATCACAGTATATATATATTGTAGTTAACATACCGTGATTTGAAATAAAATATTTGAAAAGCTTATCTTTCATGCCTGCAAAATATTCCATTGAAGTCTGTGTTATCATTTGTATGACCATTATGTGAACATTTTAAAGGCTGATAAATAACATTCTAAAAATGTATAGGAGAAAGTCTTTTTCCCTTCGTCCTCACAAGCACTGAGAGACTCATTTAAAAGTAAATACTGCCAGTCGAATAGGCAAAAACAGATCCCAACTCTGTTTTTATAAATATTAGTTAAATTGAAGAACAACCCTCTGTAATTTGTTACATATCTGAAAGACATAGGTATTAACCACAAGACATTTTTATGTCCTGCAGTATCAACAAATTGTTTCCTGGAGTGTGGAATAAAGGCCACTCAACAGAGGCTAAAGCAACGCGGGACAGGGTGCACACACGCCAGAGGTAGGTATCCTTGGGGCATCAAGAGGGAGGACGTAAAGAGCTGTAGATGTTGAGGGGAAATGGGAGAAGAAAACCTGGGTTTGGCTTGTCGGGTGGCCTAAGTAATAGTGCGCTTTGCTTCACCTGGAGCCTTTCGCAGCGACTGCAACTCGGGTGGCGGGCAGGGCGGGGATGCGCTCAGGGGAGCATCCAGCACCTCGGGCGATAGCGGTGGCCTGCGGCCCCGCATTGACGCGACCCTGTGCCGCGGCGACCGTGGCCGAGCGCCTGGGATGGGCCGCGCCCCTGCGCGTTTGTGAGCTGGCCCCGGGTCACACTAGGACGCCTGCGGGGAGGCGTGGGGGGCCTCCATTCAGTTCCCCAGGCGGGACGCGCGCAGGCGGCCACCTATGGGGCAGAGACCTCGATGTGCTCCTAGATGTGCTCCTACCGAGCTTTGTTCTTCTGCCTGCGAGGCTAACAGCAGGTGATAGAGGCATGGTGAAAATGGCACTTAGTGACGTGGAGGACCCATTTCATAGAGCCCGGCCTTTTCTGTCTCGGTTATCCATGGGGCCATTCTTCAGCGCCTGCGGGCTCCCAACCCACTGATCAGTGGGGGCTGAAGGTACGCTGCCCGGGCCCAAGAATAACCGAGCCTGCTCATCTCGGGGAGGTGGCGATTGTGCCACTGTTGAAAGGGATCGCCAACATCCGGAGGATTGGGAGATTTGCAGGCAGGAGTTCTGCCTTTGCATTTACCAGGAAAAGTACTGGGAAGTGAGTCTAGGGACAGGAGAGGTGGCTGTGCTTTGAGAAATCTCCCGAGGTGACTGTGACTTGCCTTCTCCCATCATCTAAACAGGACAAATTGAAGTTCCAAGACTGTTTTAGTCCTAGCCTAATACAACCAAAAACACGGCATTTATCAGAAACAAAACAAAACAAAACAAAACAGGAAGTCTTTGTAGAATATGAGGAGGTAATTGAAAACCAGATATAGAGCTTTTAGAAAAAAGAAATGGAAAACTTAAAAAGGATCTTGTTTGATTTACTAATACAAATACCTAAAATATAACAAAATTGAAAAATCAATGAGTTTTACCATGATTGAATAAAGTATTCTAAAAATGCCACTTGAATTCATTCATATCTTTTGATAAACACTATTGCATCCTGTTAGAAGGTGATGGTTTAGAATATTCTTTTTTTTTTTTTTAAAGATTTTATTTATTTATTTGAGAGAGAGAATGAGAGAGAGCACATGAGAGGGGGGAGGGTCAGAGGGAGAAGCAGACTCCCTGCCGAGCAGGGAGCCTGATGCGGGACTCGATCCTGGGACTCCAGGATCATGACCTGAGCCGAAGGCAGTCGCTTAACCAACTGAGCCACCCAGGCGCCCTACCTTCTTGATAAAAAAAGAAAAAACTTGTTTCTCTTTTATTCTCCTGTGATCATCTTTATTAACTCTACCTTGCCATTTTCTGATGGACATTCAAGAAGTCTATGAACCAAGAAAATTAAAAAATGAGAGGTTGCAATATACACTTATAATCTCATTGTAAGATCTTTTATAAAATACATAATTGGCTATAAAGTAGCATGAGGTAGTTTGTTTTTGGTGGCCTTCCTCCAGAAGCATTTAGCAACTGTACAATACTAAAAAGGCCTGTCATGTTGGTCTGGGCTCAACAGTTGTATTAATCAGTATTTATTCAGTTTTAGGTGATAGAAACCTAAATTATACTGCCATTAGTTTAAGAAGGTATTCGTTGGCATAGGAGTACAGCTAAGTTTGGGTAAGACTGACTTCCAGTGGCCGAATGCTTTCATTAGAAATTTCTCTCTCCATTTTTTTTTTTAAAGATTTTATTTATTTATTTGAGAGAGAGAGAATGAGAGAGAGCACATGAGAGGGGGGAGGGTCAGAGGAAGAAGCAGACTCCCTGCTGAGCAGGGAGCCCGATGCGGGACTCGACCCAGGGACTCCAGGATCATGACCTGAGCCGAAGGCAGTCGCTTAACCAACTGAGCCACCCAGGCGCCCGGTTTAGAATATTCTTATTAGAGTACTAAACTAACAGAAAACCTCCAAATATATTATCCATAGACTCATGTCAAAGGCTTTCCTTTCATTTGCAGAGGACCTTGTCTGCAGAGTAGGGCACTTGACCTTGGTGAGGAGTCACAGCCCTTCTGGTTATCAGGGTGGTTGGCGCACCACTTTCCCCAGCCCTTTTCCATAGCCTGCAACTGTTATCAAATTGTTTTAGTATATGGACCTCCCAAACCCTCGCATCACCACCAAATTCCAATTTGAAATTTAAAGTTGAATAATGGGCAGCAGCAGCTCTTTCTGCCCACGGGTCCCATCCCCGTGCTTTAATGAAATCACCATTTGCACCAAAATAAATAAATAAATAAAGTTGAATAATGAATGCAGTTAACTTCTCAGAATTTATGAAAAGCAGTGAGGTTCCCTTTTCTATAATTCTACATGTGTAGCCTTTTCATATCCCATTCTATGGATTGAATTTGCAAGTTGTCATCTGCCTAGTTAAGAACTTTGTGCCTAATTGAAAATACATGTAATTTGCTGGTGTTGCAGAAGTCCATGTTTTGTCTTTTTTTCTAAACTGAGATATAATTGACATATAACATTAGTTTCTGGTGTACAAAATAATGGTTTGATATTTGTATATGTTGCAAAATGATTTACCACACTAAGTCTAGTTAACATCCATCCCTATAAGGTTACAAAAATCTTTTTCCTGTGAAGAGAACTTTTAAGATCTACTCTTTTAGCAAATTTCAAATATACAATAGTATTAACTATAGTCACCATGCTGTACATTGTATTCCCATGACTTATTTATAACTGGAAGTCTGTACCTTTTGGACTGCCTTCACGCATTTTCACCCACCCCCTCACCCCCTGCCTCTGGCAACCATCAATCTGTTCTCCCCATCTATGAGCTTGTTTTTGTTGTTTTTTAGATTCCACATGTAAGTGAGATCATATGGTATTTTTGTTTCTCTGTCTGACTTACTTCACTTAGCATAATGCCCTCAAGTCCATCCATGTTATAGCAAATGGCAAGATTTCTTTTTCATGGCTAAATAATATTCCATTGTAAAAATATAAAAATATGGCACTTTTTTTCCTATCCATCCATGGACATTTAGGTTGTTGCTGTGTCTTGGCTACTGTAAATAATGCAGTGAATATGGGGGTACATGTATTTTTTTTTGAGTTAGTATTTTCATTTCTTTTGGATAAATACCCAGATATGGAATTGCTAGATCATATGATAGTTCTATTTGTAATTTTTTGAGGCACCTCCACACTGTTTTCCATAGTGGCTGCACCAGTTTACATTTCCACCAGCAGTGCACAAGGGTTCCCTTTTCTCCATACCTTTGCCAACACTTATAATTTCTTTTCTTTTTGATACTAGCCACTGTAACAGGTATGAGGTGAGATCTATTGTGATTTTGATTTGCACTTCCCTGATGATTAATGATGTTGAGCACCTTTTTATGTGCCTGTTAGCCATTTGTATTTTTTGGGAAAATGTCTATTCAGATCCTCTGTCCATTTTTAAATCATATATATATATATATATATATATATATATATATATATTTTTTTTTTTTTTTTTGCTATTGAGTTGTAGGAGTCCTTTATATACTTTGGATATTGAGTCCCTTATCAGATATATAACTTGCAAATATTTTCTTCCATCCCATGGGTTGCCTGTTCATTTTGTTTATGGTTTCCTTCGCTATGCAGGTTTTAATTTGATATAGTCCCATGTTTATTTTTGGGTTTTGTTGCCTTTGCTTTTGGTGTCAAATCCAACAAGTCACCCAAGACCAATGGCAAGGAGCTTACCTTCTGTTTTCTATTTAGAGTTTTATCATTTCAGGTCCCATGTTCAAGTATTTAATCCACTTTGTTAATTTTTTTGAGTAGGCTCCACACCCAGTGTAGAGCCCAACGCAGAGCTTGAACTCATGACCCTGAGATCAAGACCTGAGCTGAGGTCAAGAGTTGGACACTTAACCGACTAAGCCACCCAGACACCCCTGTGTTAAATTTCTGTGCATAGTGTAAGACAGTGGTCCAGTTTCCCCAGCACCATTTATTGAAGAGTCTTTTTCCCATTGTATATGATTGGCTCCTCTGTTGTAAATTAGTTGGCCAAATATGTATGGGTTTATTTCTGGGATCTCTATTCTATTCCACTCACTCATATGTCTGTTTTTATACTAATACTATACTGTTGAAAATATATATAATTTGCTGATATTCCAGAAGTCTATACTTTTTCTTGTTCTCTTAATTGAGGCATTAAAAGCTGCTGCTTAGTATACTTAACTTTCTTTACTCAGAATAAGGTAGAAATGAAAAAAGCTTCTTAATTTTAATATGGCAATTTATATTACCTTTGGTCTTTGGACCAAAGTTTTCTTATCCTTTTCTTTCTTTCTTTCTTTTTCTTATAGGGAGTTTACAAAGTTTCTGACTTGTGATTTAAACTCCACATTAAAAAGCAAATTGGATTATCTTTTCTTAAGAACTGTCTCAAAGTTTATTCATAACTAGAAAATAAATTTCAAAAACATTTTGTCGTGCTCTCATCATAATGTTTATCTAATCTATCTTGGAATTTTAAGTGTGAATGATATATTTTACCATTCATTTCAATGACTGATTATGACTAAGAAAGATGGGAAACTTACTAACTTTATAGCACTCAGTAAAGCCCTACTTTTACACTGTTGCAACATAAAATAATATGTGGTGTATGCACATCCATCTATTTTAAAGTAGTAAATATCAAGTAAGCCAAAGTTCAGATAAAGTTAATTAAAATCTAACTTTTTTTTAAAGAGGACTCTTTTTTTTTTTCTTTTAAGATTTTATTTATTTGTGTGTGTGAGAGAGTGCGAGCAAGAGCGCAAGAGCAGGGGGAGGGGCACTGAGCAGGGAGTCTACCCCAGGCTCTGGCTCTATCCAGGACCTTGAGAATCTTGACCTGAGCCCAGGGCAGACGCTTAACCAACTGAACCACCCAGGCGCCCCTAAAACCCCACTTTTAACTATATACAGTTAGTTACTTCTGAGTAAAATGGTTGAAATAAAAGCCTAAACTGGCTTTTCTTCCTCCTAGGGTTATGTGTACAAAACTATTCAATATTAATTGGGAACAGACAATCTAGAAAGGAAAAATAGCACACATTCAACTTAAGTGAAAATTGTTTATCCATTTTTGTCGGCAGATGACTTAGATTCTTTCCCTTTCACTGCCCTACTGGTATATATTCAGTAAATACAAGCAAAAAGTATTATCAGCATCTGTAAAATATAACTAGGAAGGAGTGTTATTAAAACATCGCATAGCACATTCCAAAAGTCAACAAATGATTTGCTAATTACTGGTGTAGGACTGTACTTGTGTTATTTGCTCGTATAATTGAGTTGATGACATAATTACATGATTCTATAACAAAGCATTTCGTATGCTCTGAGGGAGACTTCTTTAAAAACAATTGCTTTGGATATGTATTATATTTATTTAAAGGTTTTATTTATTTATTTGAGAGAGAGAGAGAACAAGTGGGATGAGTTGCAGGGGGAGAAGCAGGCTCCTCACCAAGCAGGAAGCCCGATGCAGGGCTCGATCCCAGGACTCTGGGAACATGACCTGAGCTGAAGGCAGACGCTTAACCAACTGAGCCACCCAGGCGCCCCAGGATATGTATTATTTTTAACTGTACAATTTTGCTACATTTTTACAGTAATGTTAGAAAACTATTATTTTTCCCCCTGCTGAATTGGAGTACATATAGTCTACTCCCTAGGCAAGTAGGGGAAATTATACCAGTAAAGCAATGCAAATCAGAAAGTGGGGGCAGCGGGCTCAACCTTTGAGTGTCCTCAATGTAGGATCATCAGTTCAAAGGGGGTACGTATTTTCTAGACTGTTTTGCCAAACAGTCTAGAAATTTTCTTCAATCTTCAATTTTCAGCTGCAACCCAAAAATATTCTCATATGTTGTCTCAGTCCTGTGCCAACATTAATTTTTATTAATGTAATTAGTTGAGTTTTATTTCATATAATTTAAACTAATTTAATAAGGGTTTACATTTTTGTTAGCAAAGTTTTGTTTTATTTTTATTTAAATTCAATTAATTAATCAATTTATTATTAGTTTCAGAGGTAGAGTTCAGGGATTCATCAGTTGCATACAACACCCACTGTTCATTACATCATGTATCTTCCATAATGCCCAACACCCAGTTACCCCATCCCACCACCCCCCTCTCCTCCAGCAACCTTCAGTTTATTTCCTGTGGTTAAGAGTCTCTTATGGTTTGTCTCCCTCTCTGATTTCATCTTGTTTCATTTTTTCCTCCCTTCCCCTATGCTCCTCTGTTTTGTTTCTTAAATTCTACATATGAGTGAAATCATATGACAATTGTCTTTCTCTGACTGACGTATTTCACTTAGCATAATACCCTCTAATTTCATCCACGTCATTGCAAATGGCAAGATTTCATTTTTTTGATGGCTGAGTAGTATTCCATTGTGTGTGTGTGTGTGTGTGTGTGTATACATACACACCACATCTTCTTTATCCATTCATCTGTCGATGGACATCTGGGCTCTTTCCACTGTTGGCTATTGTGGACATTGGTGCTATAAACATTGGGGTGCAGGTGCCCCTTTGGATCACTACATTTGTATCTTTAATTATTTATAATATATATATATATAAATATAATAAATGTATATTTCCCCATATTTTAAAGTTGTCTGCATTTCTGAACATAGACTCTCTGTTAACCTTTGACCACTCCCTATTGGAATGTGGATACTGACTTAAATTTCTACTAAATTTTTATATATTTTTAGTGAATTTTCAACACTTGTATAGCAAGTTGTGATCTTTTCTTAAATATGCTTTTAAAATTTACATATAGTAAAATTTCCTTTTTTGATGTACAATTTCATGAGATTTGACAGACACTATTTGTCAATCACAGTCAAGATACAGGTTTTTTTGTTGTTGTTTTAATATTTATTTATTTATTTATTTGCCAGAGAGAGAGGGAAAGAATAAGCAGGGAAAGTGGCAGGTAGAGGGAGAAGCAGGCTCCCCGCTGAGCAAGGAGACCAGTGCAGGACTCAATCCCAGGATCCTGGGATCATGACTTGAGCTGAAAGCATGCACTTAACCAACTGAGCCACCCAGGCATCCCAAGATACAGTTCTTTTACTTCCCCAAATTCCCTCATGCTTCCCCTTTATATTCCCACATCCCCTCACTCCCATCCTTACCCTCTAATAACCACCATTTGCTTTCTGATCCTATAGTTTTGCCTTTCCCAGAATGTCATCTAAATGGAATGTTGTAGTATATAAACCATTGAGTCTGGCTTCTTTTAGTTAGCATAATGTATTTGAAATTCATCCATATTGTTCATCAATATTTTATTCTTTTTTGTTGCTGAGTAATATTTCATATTGATATATCTGAGTTTGTTTCACTCACCCATCAAAGGATATATGGGTTGTCAGTTTGGGGCAGTTATCAATAATTATATTTCATATGAATTGTGAAAAAATGAAAAGTGTATCCTATAAAAGTCTGAATACAGATTTTTGTGTGAATATGTTTTTTTCTTCCTTGATAAATACCCAGGAGTGGAATGACTGGGTTCCATAGTAGGTGTCTATCTAACCTAGAAACTACCAAACTCTTCCAGGGGCATCTGGGTGGCTCAGTTGGTTAAGCATCTGACTCTTGTTTTTGGTTCAGGTCATGATCTCAGGGTTGTGGGGTTGGGCTCTGCCCTGGGCATGGAGCCTGCTTAAGATTCTCTCTCTCCCTCTCCCTTTGCCCCTCCCTCTCTCTAATAAGAAAAAAAAAAAAATTAGAAACTACCAGACTCTTCCAAAATAGTTTTGCCATTTTGCATTCCTCTTAGCCATATATAGCCAAATGTTAGCCATTGTGCATTTCTGTTAGTTGCTCTAAACTCCTTGATTCTTTTGCCTTCCTTTATATTGTATACATTTAAAAGGCATTTTAAACACCTGTTATCTCTCATGATACCCATAAATGTGCTGTCACTAAAATATACTAGTCTGTTTTTCTCTAGTGATATTTTTTTTTTTTTTAAAGATTTTATTTATTTATTTATTTGACAGAGAGAGAGAGAGATAGAGCAGGAACACAAGCAGGGGGAGTGGGAGAGGCACGCTTCCCGCCGAGCAGGGAGCCCGATGCGGGACTCGATCCCAGGACCCCAGGATCATGACCTGAGCCGAAGGCAGACGCCTAACGACTGAGCCACCCAGGCGCCCCTCTAGTGATATTAAAGATTTTTTTAATATTTAATTTTTGGCCATATGAAATTTATTGAATATACAGTATGCAGGATGGTACCAAGCTATTTCTTTTGCATACTGATACCATTTGCCTAATGAGATGCTTTGGGGCTGCTCTACCTTTGCCCATTTCTCAATGGAATTCAATACATTTCTTCAAATGGGATCCTCCATTCCTTATCTTAGGCAGTTTATGATACCATTTTCCCAGTTGCCCAGGATGGAAAGAGGGGATTTATGATTCCTATCTCTTCCTTAGTTCCCATATCCAAAAGGTCACTGGGTTTCGTCAAAACATTAATCCACTTCTCCCCATTGTCTTATACTTTCTTGCTCAGATCCCTTTGAGCCCTTCTGTACACTGGCCCAGGGTGATCTCTTAACATACAAATCTGAGCTAGTCAAGTCCCAAAGGCTCCAGTGGCTCCTCATTAGCAGGAAACACAACATCCTTCAAAATATGTTTTTTTTTTTTTTTTTTTTTAATCCTCCCCAGCTTCTTCTCCTTTACCTGACAAATGTCTGAATACAGAAGCCAGGCTGCCAGATTTTAAACTATGACTCTACCACTTACTGGTTTTTGACCTTAGACAAGTAACATAACCTCTCCATATACAATTGTATTCAAAGTAATATAGTGTATGAAAATGAAAGTATTTACAACACTGTGTTAGAAAAGTTTGACTTCTAACCTTTTTAGAAGAAAACAAATATCTTGTTATGTTTTTATTACAATCACATATCATGTTCCTGATCCATTAATACTCTGGAGCCAGACTACCTTGATATGAATCTCAGCTCCACCACTTAAGTTATATTCTCTTTGGCAAGCTACTTAACTTTGTTTCTTCATCTGTAAAATGGGAATAACAGTATCTGCTTCATCGTGATTATTGTAAGGCCTAAATGAATTAATATATCTAAATGAATTAATATATCTAAAACAATGCTAGTAAGCACCATTTTAAGTATTAGCTATTGTTATTATTTAACTGATGGGTAAGTCAGTCCCTAATTTCCCATCCATTGTTGGTGTCCTTCCAATAAATCCCGAACAACCAGTGCATCCTTCTTTTTTTTTTTTCAAAGATTTTATTTTTTGACAGAAAGAGAGACAGTGAGAGAGGGAACACAAGCAAGGGGGAGTGGGAGAGGGAGAAGCAGGCTTCCCACCGAGCAGGAAACCCAATGCAGGGCTCTATCCCAGGACCCTGGGATCATGACCTGAGCTGAAGGCAGACGCTTAACGACTGAGCCACCAGGCGCCCCCCCCCCCTTTTTTTTAAAGATTTATTTATTATAGAGACAGTGAGTAGGGCTGGATGGGGACAGAGGGAAAGGAATCTCAAGCAGACTCCCTGCTGAGCATGGAGCCCACAAAGGGCTTGATCTCACAACCCTGAGATCATGACCTGAGTAAAACTGGAGTTGGAAACTTAACCAACTGAGCCACCAAGGCGCCCCCAGTGCTTCCTTCTATCATAGAAATTAGTACAATGTATTGAAATTACTTTTCTCACATTTTAAGATGTCTTAAAGATATTTCCTTTGCCTCAAGCACTCTTGCCTCTAAGAACTCCCAGGGCTTGCCCTTCTTTTGCCTTAGGGCTTTCTCAGTCAGCCTACCTCTGCCTCTCCAAATACTCTAAAGGCATTTGACCTTATGAATACAAACTTTAAATGAGAATCATACCATCACAGATGGATTTTTATTGAGAAAGTATTTTTTGCATGAACTCAAGCCACCTTAATTCATCAGTTTTCTACAAAGCACAGCAAAAACTATATTTTTTCCATTTCATTTTACTGAAATTATTTTCATTGGGAGTATTTTTCTGTATAAATTATAAAGCAAGGAATTGATTCATCAATCAGTTTTTTTTTGCATATATTTAATACTGCCAATTAGTTTTTGCTATTGAGTTCCTCAGGATCAAATTAAATTCTAAATTTTATTGATCCAGTTCATCTATTAAATTTGGTCAAGAACTGTGGCCAGTTTGGGGCACCTGGGTGGTTCAGTCCTTAAGTGTCTGCCTTTGGCTCAGGTCATGATTCCAGGGTCCTGGGATCGAGCCCCACATTGGGCTCCCTGCTCTGCGGGGAGCCTGCTTCTCCCTCTCCCACTCCCCCTGCTTGTGTTCCCTCTCTCGCTGTATCTCTGTCAAATAAATAAATAAAATCTTAAAAAAAAAAAAAAAAAAGAACTGTGGCCAGTTTTACTTTGTTAAATATTTCCATCAGGTCTAATGGTAGGGGTGGTCAGTTTTGGCAACTTTTAATCTTAGGTGTTCTTCAAGTTTTTTCTAATACGTTTGTCTTTGCAGTGTTAGCTGTTCTGGTTTTATTTCTTTTATTTTTTTCCATTTTTATTTATTTATTTATTATGTTATGTTAATCACCATACAGTACATCATTAGTTTTTGGTGTAGTGTTCCATGATTCATTGTTTGCGTATAACACCCAGTGCTCCATGCAGTACGTGCCCTCTTTAATACCCAACACCAGGCTAACCCATACCCCCACCTCCCTCCCCTCTAGAACCCTCAGTTTGTTTCTCAGAGTCCATAGTCTCTCATGATTCATCTCTCCCTCCAATTTACCCCCCTTCATTTTTCCCTTCCTACTATCTTTTTTTTTAAACATATAATGTATTGTTTCAGAGGTACAGGTCTGTGATTCAACAGTCCTACACAATTCACAGCGCTCACCACAGCACACACCCTCCCCAGTGTCTATCACCCAGCCACCCCATCCCTCCCATCCCCCACCACTCCAGCAACCCTCAGTTTGTTTCCCGAGATTAAGAATTCCTCATATCAGTGAGATCAGAGAAAGACATGTATGATATGATCTCACTGATCTGGTTTTATTTCTAAAATGGAAACTCATTTGTTGTGATTTGGATAATTGTTTGAATTTACTTTTTAGCTAAAAATGAGAAAATTTTATCAATTCTTCAGGACCATTCTTGGGCTCAAAACATCTCACTCCATTTCCCTTCTCCCTTAAATGTCTTTATACCCTTCTTTCTCACCCCTCAGATGCCAGCTCAAGCATCACTTGCTCAGGGATGCCTCTCCTGATCTCTAAGGCTAGATCAAGTTTCCGACTTTATGCTTACATAATACACTTATTTTTCTTTCATCACTTATTGGACTTTATAAATATGTATTTCCATGAGTATTTATTGTATCCCTCATTAAACTTTGTTCCCTAAAGGCAGGAGCTTTGTTTCTCTTACCACTGGATCCCTAGCACATAAATGGCACTCAAGATTTATTGAAAGAATGATGAAAAGGAAAATGGTATGGACATACAATGTCTGACCAATACTAGGCATTCATTAAAACCTGCTTGTTTGTATTTCTATTATTGTTTATTTCTGGTTATGCTCTGACAGAAAATGATCATTTTTTTCCCTCAATAGTATATTTGAAAATTGACTTTCTAATGCTATGTATTTTTAAGCCTTTAATACCAAGCTACTCTAATAGTCTTCCCTTCTCTACTGGGTTGCCATACTGTGTAAGTCCAGGAGGGTACACTGTATTCTACGGAGCAGGGAGTTGTTTGATGTAGTATCATTGCATCCTCACCTCCCTCTGAGAAAGGGAAAGCATTTAGCTAATTCTTCAAGTTGGTTATAAGAGCAATTCTAAATCCTAGCTGTACATCAAAATTACATGGGACACTTTAAAAACAGAAATCCTGGGGCGCCTAAATGGCTCAGTTAGCTAAGCGTCTGCCTTCGGCTCAGGTCATGATCCCAGGGTCCTGGGATCCAGCCCCGCTTCTCCCCCTACCTCTGCTGCTCCCCTTGTTTGTGCTCTCTCGCTTTATCTCTCAAATAAATAAATAAATAAAATCTTTAAAAAAAACCCACACAAACAAATCCTTGAGCCCCACCCTACATTTATTGAGTCATTATTTAGTGAAACTCCCCCCATGACTTCAGAACCAGGGTTAGGAAACACTGGGTTGGAGCACAGGATGAGTGTGGGAAAGGTGGTTACACATTAATCTGGATAGGAAGGTTAGAGACCATGTAATTAGGGGCCCTGTATTCAATACTAAGGAAATGGAATTTAATTCTACATATACTAAGGAACCATGAAAGGTTTTCAGAAGGTAATGAAATAATCAGATCTGTAAGAAAGGTGAACTTGGCACCAGTGTGGCTGATACGCAGGCAGGGTGTAGAACCTCAGCCAGGGAAAGCCAGGGAGGAAGTTAAACAAACTTAGGAACAGGTGGTAAGGACTTGAACTAGGGTAGATACAGTGCAACCAGGGAGGAAGGGAATGGGAAAGCACTCACAAGACATTTGATAAGACCCAATAAATGGAATGTCTAGGATAAGAAAGGAGAGAGAGGCTGAAAACCACTCCAGGATTTCCAGGCTAAGCAACTGGATGCAATTTGATGATGCCACTAACCAAACAGAGAATTCAAGTGGAAGGACAGAATTGAGCAAGCAGAGGAAACAGATTCTGTTTCCAGCTATGATGAAATAGAAGTTCCTTTTGTACGCCATTTAGGTAGAGCTAGAATAGCAGGAAATTGGAAATTAAGATCTAGAATTCAGAAGAGAATCTGAGGCTGAAATTTTAGGTTTGGGAGTCATCAGGGTATTTCAGTTGAGGCCATTGGAATGAATGAAACCGAACAGGGCATTGTCTATGTAGAATCAAAAGTGCTTAGCACAGAATTAGAGATAAAGCAGGCTTTCTCATTCAATTTACTTAACCATATAATTTTAATAAGGCTCAGAAAGAGCACCATTTGAAATAAGCAGAAATTAATGTGAAGTGTAAATTACGATGTATAAAAATTATCTGCTATCTTTAGGACAACTTCAAATATGACTACTGTATCTCTGTACTTAGAATACATCAATCTGCTAGCTTGGAAAAACTAGTTTCTAAACTTATTAAATAGCAGATTAGTCAAGATGAGTCAGATGACTCAGATTACGAGTCAGTTAGCTCCTCATCTATGGTATCAGTACTCCCCTAAATGAAACAGATACTCGGTGATCTACTTCCTACAATGTAAAGGCAATATAATTCATTAAGCCAAATCATAAAAATACAACATTTATGTAATAAATGCAACCACTTATATCCAGAGATTGTCACTTAATCTGTGTCTATATATGTGTATGCTTGTATGCCAGGCACTTTTGTGTCATTTATTTTCATACAAATTCATGACTGGGTCTGGAATTATTTCAATAGAAAGCAAGCCAAATTTAAGATTCCTAGGACTGGCTACTTTTAGACAGTGAATGAACTTGTATATACTTAGTCCCAGAAATCTTTGTTTAAAGAGGGATCCAGGTTAATTATGAGGCAGGGGGTTTCAAGAACTATACTCTGGGAAATACTAATTTATACTAGTTACACATTTTAACTAAGACTTTTAAAAACATGTTGAGAAATTTTCTTGGATTACAGAAAAATGTTTGAAATAGCAGTGTTATGTGGTTTAAATAGGAAATATATTTTCTTTATTCAACTTTGTTAACTTTCAGTATATTTTGAAATGACACACAAAGTTATACCAAAGCTATATTTTAATTTCATTACATTGCACTCCAAATTCTTTACCATTTACGAAAAATAACTTTTTATAAAGCATACTGTTTTGTCCATTAATATACAAGTGATCAATCTACACTTTTTTGCATGTTTCTCTCAAAAATTAGAATAGCTTATGAGGATATTATATAAAACTAACTGGTATATTACACACCAAACAGAAGTACAGATTCTGTACAATGTAATAGTATACATATATATTACAAGAGACTAAATGCCTTGTTAAAAGTAATAGTTTAAGAAATCTTTCATGGAAAAAAATCTGCATTACAAAATTTGTTGGCTTAAGTATCAGCTGCTTTCCTCTCATGAATTTCTTTCGGTCGGCATTAACTGTCCATTTAGCTTCATTAATAGTTTTACCACAAGGCCAGCCTACAAAGTAAAATATATGTCGGCAGTAAATATGAAACACATAAGAATGGGTAAATGACATACATGACAGTGGGCAGTTCCCTATCTATCTGAAAAGGAAGGAACATTCTTAGTAGGAAGCAGCTTGTCAAGAATAAAGAGAATACTTAGACTTTGAAGGGATTTAAGAAGCAACCTACCGGATGCAGCTAGTGGCTCAGATACAATACTGGTTAAGAAGAGGTAAGGACTACCTAATACCTTGATAAAAGAGATAGGGAATACTGACCAGACTTAAAGGAAATGGCAGAAAAAAAGAGTTTCACTGTTATAAAACCGAAATAAATTATTCAGATAAGTTTCTGGCTTATTTGCTTAGGAAAGGCCTGCCTTTTTCCCCTTGGTTTTAAATATCTTAATTTCATACGATATCAAAGGTTTTCCTTGAAGCAAAATGGATTGTCACTTAAAAAAATTTTTTTCCTTTTTTAAAAAATTCAATTAACCAACATATAATACATCATTTGTTTTTGATGTAATGTTCAATGATTCATTAGTTGCGTATAACACCCAGTGCTCATCACATCACTAATACAGTAGTTCATTAGAAGTCCAAAGTAAATGATAAGTACTTACCTGTTTTGTGTGTACTATAAAGCTCATTTTATTTTCCATACTATGGATCTGAAAACATGTATCAGCATCCCCCAATTGCCACATAAAACAACCATACTTAAGACTGATGAGTAAAGCCTGCAACATAATTAGAAACTGTTTTATTAAAATATATATTAAAAACAACACCTATCTTCTCTTACTATCTACAATGTCTAACTATGTCTTACTATCTACAATGTTTAGTCATGTCTAAACATAATGGTTTTGAATGTTAGAATAAAATCTATTCGAGGTACCTACATTAACTTCACACAGCCTAAAGTACAGAGCCACACAGATGGTAGACTCTCAGGAGACTGTCTTAAGCAATGATAAATTGTTTGTATCAGACTGACAAAATATTTTAAAGATGCCTGTTCTGTGGTATGTATACACACACACACACACACACTCTCTCTCTCTCTCTCTCTCGGGAATATTATTCAGCCATGAGAAAAGAAGAAAATACTGCCATTTTCGACAACATGGATAGACCTCGAGGTCATTATGCTAAGTGAAATAAGTCAGAAAAAGACTAATATTACAGGATATCACTTAATTCGGAGTCTAAAGAAGCTGAAGTCACAGACACAGAAACAGAATGGTGGCTACCAAGGGCTGGGGGATGGGTGAAATGAGGAGAAGTTGGCCATAGAGTACAAACTTGCAGGTATAAGATGAGTAAGTTCTGGGGAATCTAACGTACAGCATTGTGACTATAGTTAACAGTACTATAATATATACTTCAAGTTACTGAAAGAGTAGATCTTAAATGTTCTCATCACAAAAAAGATGGTAATTCTGTAACATGATGGAGGTGTTAGCTAATGCTATGGTAATAATCATTTTGCAATATATAAGTATACCAAATCAACCCATTGTATACCTTAAGCATACTCAATGTTATATGTCACTTATGTTTCAATAAAGCTGAGAAAAAAGATGCCCATTCTCTCAGTGACTTTCAAGAAAATTAAATGTACAGGTTTTTACTTTCTGCATATTAAAAACATTCCCTTTAACTTTATTCAGTACCTTTTGAATATTCACATGGTACTTTCAGATCTGAAATTTATGTAATGAGGTAGCATGCTGACTTAGGCAATTCCATCTCACTGAAAATAAGTACAGTGATACAGCTATTGTAAAAATAAGTATAATTTTTAAAATAACATACCCTTCATAAATTCATCAAATTATTTAAAACAAATATTAGAATAACCTATTCCTATATTTTCCTAATGAAAAGCTATATTTAAATAGGCATTCAATGTATCTTTTTGATTTTTTTTTTTTTAAGATTTTATTTATTTATCTGACAGAGACACAGCAAGAAACAGAACACAAGCAGGGGGAGTGGGAGAGGGAGAAGCAGGCTTCCCGCGGAGCAGGGAGCCGGATGCGGGGCTCGATCCCAGGACGCCGGGATCATGACCTGAGCTGAAGGCAGACGCTTGACCGACTGAGCCACCCAGGTGCCCCTCTTTTTGATTATTTTAAAATAAGTCTCTCCTAGCAGTAACTTTCATTTTCTTGCCCTAAAAATATATTCTTTATATACACATGTACAAAGAAAGTATTTGTGCATCCTTTAAAATACATGTCTAAGAACATCTGTATTCTGACTAGCAGTTCTTAACATATTGATTATAAGCAATTGAAGTTATATGAAAAAGATATGGTTTAGGGCATTTTTAAAGTGAGGTTCTTAAATGAAACAGTATAATTAATTTTCACGAGTGTACATTATGTATAATGGGAAACTAATAATATCTTCTTTAAAATTAGCCATCCACATTTATACTGTAAAATACAGCTTTATAGATAGGGTATGCTAAAATAGCTATTTACCAAGGTACACACTGAAACACTGAGTCAAGATATAATACCTTAAACTGTCTATCTTTTGGATCAGTTGTTTGAAATCTGTTTAATCAAGATGCAGAAAATGTTCATTAGTATGGCCTCAAAACAGTTTAATTTACAGAAAAAAAAAGAAACTTGTGCTACAAGCCCTCAATTATATGGCCAACATAAATTCGTATCAGCAAAGGGTAATCTGTTGCCTGGGTGTGGCAGTAGTACTATTATGGTTAAAGATATATTAACAAGTACAGTTCAGTGATGAAACAGCAATACATTCACTATATAAAACACTGATCTACAACACAGTGTACTATACATTCAACAGTGTCTACATTTTATGTAAGTAGGACAGAAAAATCTCTGATGAGCATATGAAATTGGCTGGGCTATACTTTCCAATGGGAATCTCTCATTATTTCAAAGAGAAACAAGATATAGATGATAGAAGTAACTGATACAAAAAACACAGCTATATTCTATCTATGGCTTTTCATAGATTTAATCTCTGAAGCTATTATATCCCAAGTAGAGTTTTAAATGTAAATGAAGGTATTTTTGCAAATGAAGATGTTTATTCTCTTAAAGTAAGCTTGTCAAATTCACCCCTAGCCTATCTTGATGACTGTAAGACAAGGGAAGACAAGCTGACTGCTCCCACCTTTGATGATTAGAAAATATAATCAACTTAGAGCTTTCATAGGTGCTGTAAATTTATCAGTGGTTTACAGAGCACAAGGTAATAGTTAGATGGACAGAAAACATTGTTACCCTTTGGTTTAATCCCTTCTTATAACCAAAGACAGTATTTTTATTTATATTTCTAGAAATCAAACATCTTATCCTAAAAAAGCATACTGTTAACTAATAATATTGTTATCCTCTGCCTGCTACTGCAATCTCACTTACTCCTGGACCAGAATATTATTCATAATGTGAAATGTTTTAAGATAATGCTGACCCATCATATGGGAACTAAATAACACATTTTATCGTTGCCTAAACTTGGGATGCTACCAAAAGTCAAACATACACTATAGCTTACAGAAGAGGCTTGGTGTCATACCCACAGCATCACATTTAGTTCAATAAAGGATTTGTAAATGTTGTATAAAATGCTCTGAAATAGCAGAGGAAAAATTTCTTGAAATGCTTGTAAGGGGAATTTCTCCTTCAATTTCCTTTAACAAACTTAATACAAAAGAAATAGAAAAATGATTACAAACTAATAAGAAGCAGCCTATTTTGTATGAGTAAAGTAGCTTAAATAGAAAATGATAATAAGCAAATGACCCAAAAGCAAGCTGGTATCAGAGACTTCAAAAAAATCAAGTTCCAGATAAACTCCTGAAGTCAGTCCCTATTCAGCTCTATGTCCCTATATATTCTCTGTCTCCATTCACAGGCATATCCAAGAGCATGGGAAAATAGCTGTGTCTGGAGTTATCACAAAATGACTGAACTACTTTCAGAAGTTATGTGATTACACAATAAAAGCTTATGAAAATGATGAAAATAAAAATTAGGCTTATGATAAAATTTCCTAATCTAAAATGCCTTTTCTAACATATAAGCTTAGTTATTACCTCAACTGATCTATTCATAGACAAATCTGAATGAACAAAATTAATGATTTTTCTTAGCTTCCTATTACAAACTAGAAAGCTGTTAATCCTGATAAATGTGTTAAATATGCTGAAAATAATTGATAATCCCAAATTTTATATTATAATGACTCTGATTAGAAAAAGGAGTATAGAAGAGTAACAAGCCTCTGATGGAAAAGCTCTGAAGTGATCTAAGAATAGTCCCTTCCACACTTCATCTTGCCTGTTCCCCAAAAGGCTCTTACTACTAATTCTGATTTTCAAAGTGAATCCCTTGTATCAGATATTATATTTTTCTTTTTTTAATCTGTATTTTTTTCATTTAAACTTAATTGAATTGTTTGAATAGGTAATATTATCACGGTTAAAAAAATTTTTAAGTTGCAAAATGGTACATAGTAAAAAGTCTCCCTTCTACTCTTGTTCCCAGTTACCTGGTTGCCTTCTCTAAAGGCTTTATGAATTTTTACTCATACACAAGCAATATGTATTTATGTAAATATAGTCTTCACTTCCCCCATTTCTACACAAATAGTAACCTATTACATATGGCTCACCACTATGCTTTTTCACTAAATATATCTTGGAAATCATTCTATACATTCTTCATTCTTTTTTATGGCTGCACAGTATTTCAACATAGAAATGTACTATAATTAATATAATTATATAATTAGTATATGTTAATAATATAATTAACCCTTACTGACAATCATTTACTTTTCATCCCTCATCCTTTGCTATTACAAATGAAATTGCAATGAATAGTCTTATATATTTGTCATTTCTAGATTTTTCATATAGGCTGGTACCATTTTTTTTTAGACATTATAAAATGTAACTGGTCAAAAATAGCTGAAAAGCTGAAAATCTACCTTAGTTTCCATGTTGAGGAGATGAAGTCCTTTTATATTCACTCCTACATACACAGGGATGACTTTATGATTGCTGGGGCTTGCCTTTGTAAATATCTGTCCTGTGAAAAAAGCTGCTCCATATGTAGGAATTTCCCAACAATTCTGTAAGAACATGCGCTGAAGGTGATGCATTTCTTTACTGACACCCTCACTTGTACTAAGATTCTAAAAACAAATAAAGTAAAATAAAAGAGATGTGAAAAGAGAACATACCTTTGATAATCCAAATAGGTCAACTAAGCAGTTTCTAAAATCATGGCTGCCCCCAAAGAAGAATAAAATTGTGACATTATCCCAAGAACAAGTTTTCTTTTGAGATGTTAATATTTAAAAAAGTAAAGAAATATCATAATCTAAAAATACTGTTTGTCTATTCTATTAGGTTTTAAGTGCTCCTTGGACAGGGATAGTGTATAATTTCATGTGTGTGTGTGTGTGTTGTGTGTGTGTGTGTGTTTAATCTCTAGTCCTTACCACAGTATCCAGCATACAGAAGGTGTTCAGTAAAAGATTCCACATTATTAAAAATAAAAATATGCTACTTCCAGTTTCATGTGAACTAGAAAATCCATTTTTAATTTCAGGACTGTAAATTTAATGTACTATATTTAAAACATATTAAACAATTTCAAACAATTTAATTTACAAAATTTCAACTAGGATATAAAATGTCTTTTTATTTCTATTAAACAGCTTACCTTGTATTCATGAAGTATTCGGTTTGTCCAGTGAGGTGCCTTACTTTTTAGTTTGGTAACAGGTACAATGGATTTTAGGTTTTCTTCACTGTAAGCAAATATGCCAACATGCTTTAAATAAATCATTTTTAGCAGTAAGTACATAAATCATCCAGAAACAAACTGCTTTAAGTAACATGATTTTTGAGCTGAAAAATCTATATTGTACAATAACTCTCAAAATTTTAAGCAAAAGGCCACAATCCCAACATTCTCATTTAAGAGAAATGTTTCTTCAACAGCCACAAAATATTTTTGAAAATTGAAAACCACGATAAAGCTTCAGTGTTTAAAACTTCAGTGTTTTCTCTCAAAGACTGAACATGTAGCTAGTTTTTGTGGTAGATCTTAAATACATCTACTTACCGAGTCAGGTTTTAATGAACTTATTTAATGTAATAAAGAGAGATAAAGAAGAAAAAAATATAAGGTATATCAAGGGGTGCCTGGCTTGTTCAGTCAGTAGAGCATACAACTCTTGATCTTAGGGTTGTGGATTTGAGCCCCACGTTGGGTGCAGAGATTACTTAAAAAAATAGAATCTTTAAAAAAAATAAGATATATCAAACCATAGTCAAATATAAGAAAAGTATCTTTGGAGAGAGTATAACTTTAAGAATGCTTTACTATTGTTCTGTTTTTTCCTTATTCCATGCCTTGTATCCTTTAGTTCCAAACCAAAGTATAAATATTTCTTAATAACATTTTTAAACTTTCTCAGTTAAACAGAATCTCAAGCACAGCACAAGACCACATGTTGTATTAAATACTTACTTTAGGAAACCTTGCTTGTGTTTCTTACTCTCATAATTTCCATAAACTATTTGCAACAGTAGACTTGCCAATGTTATCAGTTTAGCATCAGGAGCTGTATAAAAGCCCTTCAATAAATTATATCTGGCTTCATCAAAGAGAATAAGAATAGCTAGTGGGTCTTCAATCTTCAAAGGAAAAAGTATAATTTGGTTATTGGGCTATAATTTCCTGTTACAAAAATACAACTTATCACTTTCTAATATATATAAATGAGCTGCTATTGATTTAGAGCAGAGGTTGACAAATTTTTCCTGTTCAGGGCCAGATAATAATATTTTAAGCTTTATGAGTCACAAAGTCTTTCTTACAACTACCCAACTCAGCTACTGTAGCACAAAAGCAGCCACAGACAATCTAGTAAGACACGGGTGTGGCTGTGTTCTAATAACACTTTTTATATATGAATACTCAAATTTAAATTTCATAAAATTTTCACATGACATGAGATATTATCCTTTTGATTTTTTTCAACCATTAACAGCTTGTGGGGTATATAAAAATAAACAGCAGGTCAAATATAGCATAGGCTATAGTTTGTTTATCTCTGATTTACAGTCTAATAAGAGATTATCATTGGTTTATAGGTATGGATAACTTCTAGCACAATTTTACCTAAATTATATTTATATGCCTCAAACATTATTCTACATGTTTCACACAATATAGTAGTGAACCTCAAGGAAGATAAAAGGAAGCAAGTTAATTCCTAGAAGGGCACACGTAGTTTTAAAAAACCTTATTTAAAAACTTTTTTTAAAATTTTATTTGGCTAAAAAAACTTGGCACTTCGAAATAACACTAAAGGAGAGCAGAAGATTTTTTTTCTAAGTTTCGAACTCTATAAAGTTTCATTTTATCCAATAAGATTAACAAAGATTGAAAAGCTAGCCTACAGAATATACTTCTGCTCCAACTGGAAACAGTTACATAGAGTTTCTGAATGAATACTTAAAGTAGTTCCAGGGCGCCTGGGTGGCTCAATCAGTTAAGTGTCTGCTTTCAGTTCAGGTCGTGATCCTGGGGTTCTGGGATGGAGCCTGGAGTTGGGCTCCCTGCTCAGCGGGGAGTCTGCTTCTCTCTCTCCCCCTGCCCCTCCACCCAGCATGTGCTCTCTCTCTTGCTTGCACTCTCTCAAATAAATAAATAAAATCTTAAAAAAGTATTTCCAAATATAATTCAAAGTGATCTCAAATCCTTATGGTAAAAGTTATTTTGTCTAACTAAAATAATCTTATAATGCTCTATATAATATGAAAAAAAAACTGAAAGAGAATTTCATGGGGAAAAAAGATGAGAGGATTATTCTAGATTAAGAGACTAAAGAGATAACAATCAAATACAAAGTATGAACCTTGACTAGATCCTACATATGGGAGCTATATAAGATTTTTAAACAATTGGGGAAAATCTTAATGTGGATCACATATTAGATATTATTATGTACTTTTTTAAATTTAATTGCTCTGGTTAGAACTTCACTACTATGTTAAATAGCAGTGCTGAAAGCTTGCCTCCTTGTCTTGTTCCTGATCTTAGGAGGAAAGCTCTCAACATTTCATCGAGTATGATGTTAGCTGTGAGTTTTACATAAATGCCACTTATCATGTTGAGGAAGTTCCCCATCTATTCCTAATTGTAAGAGTTTTATCATTGAAAGGGTATTGGATTTTGTCAAATGCATTTTCTATGTCAATTGAGATGATCAATTGTGGTTTTTTTCTTAAGATTTATTTATTAGAGAGCATGAGCACAAGTGGGGGGGGAGGGGCAGAGGAAGAAACAGACTCCCCACTGAGCAGGGAGCCTGACGGGGGTGGGGAGGTGGAGGGGTGCGGGCTCCATCCCAGGACCCTGAGATCATGACCTGAGCTGAAGGCAGCTGCTTAACTGACTGAGCCACCCAAGGCACCCCTTCCTCTGTTCTATTTATGAAATTCTAACATTTTTTTATGAATAATCTAAATCTGTTTTTGGTAAATTTCATACAGATTTTTATGTAACTCCCAGTATATGTCACTGAAAGGATCATATCTATCTTTGGTTTGATAATATAAGAGGGACAATATGAGTAATCAGGTATAAAACAGTTACCAAGTTTGTACATGGTCGATGAACCTTTTATATACTAAAATTTACTTAACTTTGTTTAATATTTCCTTGGATAAGAATCAGGAAATGCATTGTATGTTTTTTCTTTGCCAAAGTTACGAGCCCTTGGAACTTTTTTTTTTCAATTTTAAAAAATTTTTAGACTATCACACTAGTTTAACTTGTAATATCCACCTTAAGTTTCTTTGTTGTTCATTCATCCTTCAGATAGCATTATCCCACCTCTCCTCCAAAATCTACAGTAATTCAAATTCAAATGTACTTGTCTGGAACAAATCTTTTTATCACATGTAAATTCTATCCGCATTTTTTACTATCTATATAATTCTCTGCTTGATTTGGAAACTTACTAACTATTGAGAATAACTTTTTATGTCCCTTTTGCAAATATAATCTTCTCCACTCAGAATGTATTTTGTTCTCCTCCCACACCAACCTATCTCTTTGCTCCTTTGAAATTTACACACTGATTAGCCCTTTATTAAGTTTATCTTTGATAGTATACTTCCTAACTATTCTAAAATTCTTTTTGGTATAATCTGTCTTCCATCTGGTTGTTAATTCTCTTTAGGATAGACTCTCTATTTCTTTTGTTTCTAAAACAATGGAGGTGGAAATAAAAAAAAAAACAACTAGGGGCTTTGTAAGTAGACTAACTCAAACTCTACCATTTACCCTAGGGATGTGAGGATTAAAAGAAAAACAAAAGTAAAACCTCCTCATATAGGAAGAGAACAATTTCTGTTTCTAGTGCCTACCACAGAAATTCAATAGATTCTGTGCATTTATATGACTATAAATAAGATTTACAAGCAAACCTTTTTTTCAACTTCCAAAGGAAGTCTCACATCTCTTCTTAGGAAAAGCTGTGGTGTTTCCCTTTGGGGATCCAAATTAGTCAATTCAGCAAGTATTTCTGGCCAGTCACGAACATGTTGCAAGGGTTTATGATAAGGCTTGAGTTGAAGGCCTGAAAAACATCTTTCCTTTTATAAATAATAATGTAAAAATAAGTTACATCAACACATAGAAAATTTGTATTGAACTATCTGTACTTAAGTGAGGAATACACACAAATTAAATGTCTAAATTTAAGTCACTGACTTTATAACCAATTATATCACAACCCAATTTTAGGTTAAGAGCTTTTGTTTTTAAGAGTATAAGAATTATGAGAATTCCTAAAACAAATAAAACATATCAAATGTATATAAGATCTTTAATTCCATTATAGTCTATTTAATTATGATCCAATCAGTAGGATCTGGTGTTTTAAAAAAAAATACAATTAAACATTAAATAACCAATCACAATAACTTCAATGTATTTGCAATACTTTGCTTGAAAGATAAATCTATAGTGGCATCAGGTTGGTCTTAAAAAAAGAATTTGATGGAAAACTAATATAAAGAAAAAGGAACATTTACATTATTTCGGGTGAAATGAGCACTGAAAATAAAGGCAAGTTGGATGAGCACTACATTTAGTGGCATTCAAATCAAATTCCATTGCCAGAGAAGAAACGTTTTCAAATACTTAAAAAATGCTTTAAATGAAGGGGGGATGAGGGGTCCCAAAGGCTTACCTGTTTCAACAGTTGGAACACTAGTAATTTATATAAAAGAGAAGATCATCGTAGCACTTCAAAATTTAAAGTCATTAAGAAACTGATGCTATACTTAAGTTTACCAATCCACTCTCACAAAGGAATAGGTTTACACAACAGAGTAACAACTTTCTTACTGAGGTTTTCTGAACAGATCCAAATAGTGAAGTATTGCTGTGTTTCTTGAGAGAGACGCATTCCTTCCATTATCTGCTGCACTGTGGTATTATTTCCATGCTTCAGTTCAACAGAACGGTATGATCCATCCATTCTGTATATTCGAACCTTTTCATACTAGGACAAAGAACAATAATAAACTATGCAACCTGGTTAGAAGTTATATATCCCAGCCTAACAAAATGCTTCAATTTCAACTTCATATGTTTTATTATAGATTTCAAACATGGAAAATAACAGAAAACTGCTTCGAGTATCTGTTGGCACGGTTTAAAAAAATTTTTATTTCCATTATGTTTTCCAGTGTTTTCCTCTGGATGTTTCAGGTCATATATAAGGCAAATGGCTCTTAATAAATACTCAACTTCAAATTCTTCTGGGAGATGTTTTAAAGCTGTTACTGAACTAAGTAGGTATCATATGGGACACAGAGACTTGGTTACCGAGTCTAGTGTTAGTCAGGTATCTCATGAGTCTACTGGGCCACAAATAATACTGTAGAAATGTGTACTAGAAATAATTTTTCCTAAGAGGAATCTGTGATGGAAGACTGCCTGTGAAAGTTATGGAACAATGGACCCTGAGCCAGTTTCTTTCCTCTTGTTCAGAACATCTCAGAAAGTAGTAATATTCTCAATATGTTTTATTAAAAATCCCTGTCACCTATTTTGCCCATCCCTCACCCATCCCTACTCTCTAGCAATCAACACTTTGTTCTCTATATTTAGGAGTCTGTTTTTTTTGTGTTTGGTTTTTTAGATTCCACATACAAGTGAAATCATATGGCATTTGTCTTTCTGTCTGACTTATTTCACTTAGCATAATAAATACCCTCTAGGTCCATCTGTGTCGTTGCAAATGACAAGATTTCATTCTTTTTTTATGGCTGAGTAATATTCCATTGTCTATATATACCACCTCTTCTTTATCCATTCATCTATTGATGTACACTTAGGTTGCTTCCATATCTTGGCTACTGTAAATAATATTGCAATAAACACAGAAATGCACGTATCTTTTCACACTTGATCTTAGCCAAAAGGCTGAGGAGCAATTGCATGTATCTTTTCAAATTAGTGTTTTCATTTTCTTTGTGTAAATACCCAGTAGTGGAATTACCAGATCGTATGGTACCTCTATTTTTAATTTTTGGGGGAACCTCCATACTGTTTTCCACAGTGGTTGCACCAATCTACATTCCCACCAATAGCAAGGGTTCCACTTTCTCCAGCACTTGTTATTTTTTACCTTTTTGAAACTAGCCATTCTGTCTGGTGTGAGGTAATATCTCATTGTCATTTTTCAATGTAGTCTCTATACATTTTATTGCCCAAACAACTTCCAGCTCAGTTCATTTTGGATGGAAGTACTAATTCCTCTTATCTTGTTCATTTAGAATATAAAAATTATGCCAGGAATAATAATGTGTCCTATACAATTAAAAATAAATTGTAATCAAGTATAATATACGGGTGCCTGTACTGCTTTCCTTAACTTTGTCTTGTGCTCATGGAATAGTATTTTGACAAAATCTGTTGAGTGTGTGGTGAGTGTGTATGTTAATATTCCTTAAAGGCAGAGATCACATATTTATTCTTTATCACCTGTCACTTTCAGCATTTCAACGTGTTAAATTTACAGAAATACTCCATAAATACTTATTGCCTAATTGATGGAAATGTCTGGAAAGGCTCAGAGATTATATCTGTTGATATCAAGTTTTAATACTTTGGTATAAATCCTTTTATCTGGTTTGCAAGTTTTCATACAGTTTTTAAATTGATGACAGTTTTCTTGTCACTGTAACTTTTAGGTGAACTGAGTTTTTTCTAATTGTTAATTCTTCTCTATCTTAATGTTACTGCTTATTATTTCAGACAGCATCAAGTATTACGATTATACTAGAAATTAGGTTAATATTAAATGTTTTAAGGATTTATTTACTTATGCAATTTTTATTTTGGTATGCAAGAATAAATGTCTGAATGTTAGGGATGATAACAGATTTAATACTTAAGAGATCTAACCATGAGGTTTTCTAAAAGCAGTAAAGAAACCATCCATCCATTCCTCTTGCCACAAATACTCAAATTACTTATCAATTTAAATATTTGGGTTAGTTCTATTCCTGAAGGTAATTCTTACTGGTTTGTTAATGGCTTCCTTCAATAGCTTTGCAGCTTCTTCCCAGTTATTTTGTTTGTTTTCTTCACAAATATTTAAAGGGGATCTTCCTTGTTGATCTGTTATGTGCTAGAAATTTTGGAAAAAAATATGAAGAAAAAAAGCATTACAAATATATGGCATTATATGTGAAAATGTTATTCAATCAAAATTTCATAAAAAATAGACTTTTGTCAAATATTAAATATTAACCATACTTAGCATATACTATACTTAAACATTACTTGATAAAGATGAAAGACTGAAAGCACTAATAAATGTGATTATTTTTTAAAAGTTCTGATTATAAGATCCAACAAAGGTTTTGTTTAAAATTATTTAAATGATTATTTCCCCCTTTAAAAATATGTATTAAGGGTGCCTGGGTGGCTCAGTCGTTAAGCGTCTGCCTTCGGCTCAGGTCATGATCCCAGGGTCCTGGGATCGAGTCCCACATCGGGCTCCCTGCTCGGCAGGAAGCCTGCTTCTCCCTCTCCCACTCCCCTGCTTGTGTTCCTGCTCTCGCTGTCTCTCTCTCTGTCAAATAAATAAATAAAATCTTTAAAAAAAAAAAAAAAGTATTAATACAAATTCTGGAAAAATGCATAGAAAATCTTTTTCCTTCTTAAGGATGTTTTTTGAGGAAATACAGTATAACACAAAAAGAGGTTAAATTTTATGTATATGCAGGAGATGGATGATAGTGATGATTGCACAACAATGTGAATGTATTTAATGCCACTGAACTGTACACCTAAAAATGGTTAAAATGGTAAATTTTATGTGAGGTACATTTTATCACAATAAAAACAATTATAAAAGCAAATTTATACATAAATATTACTCATACTATATAGATGGTATAATTTTTTAGTTGACTTCTCAAGTATACAATTGAACTTTTTTTTTTTTTTTTTTAAGATTTTACTTATTTATTTGACAGAGAGAGATATAGCGAGAGAGGGAACACAAGCAGGGGGAGTGGGAGAGGGAGAAGCAGGCTTCCCCCCAAGCAGGGAGCCTGGTGCAGGGCTCGATTCCAGGACCCTGGGATCATGACCTGAGCAGAAGGCAGATGCTTAACGACTGAGCCACCCAGGCGCCCCTACAATTGAACTTTTTTTTTTTTAATTTTTTTTATTTATTTATTCATGAAAGTCAGAGAGAGAGAGAGAGAGGCAGAGGGAGAGAAGCAGGCTCCCCGCCTAGCAGGGAGCCCGATGCGGGACTCGATCCCAGGACCCTGGGATCATGACCTGAGCCGAAGGCAGACGCTTAACCATCTGAGCCACCCAGGCGCCCCACAATTGAACATTTTAATGTCATTACTTGTTATTCATTGTCTGAACATAAAAAAAAAAACAAACCTGGAAAATAACTTACTCTGTCAACTTCTGGATGGTTTAGGAGAATCTGTACTATTTCAGCATGTCCTCCTCCAGCAGCAAAATGAAGAGGAGAACTAAGCTGTCCATTTAAAAGATTTGGATTGCACTTTCCTTTTTCTAACAAAATGCGAGTGGCCTCAACTTTTCCATACCTATAAAAAAAAAAAGATAAAACTTACCCAAAAAAGTCATATGAAATGTTTTAAAAATTCAAATTTTAGATGATTATCTCAAAGAAATCTAAGATTTTTTTTTTTTTTTTAGTAAGACATTGACATAGATGTTTTCAGTGCCTAGGGATTTCTTATGAATTCTTCTGGTTCAGTTCAACTGTTTCTGTTTCTCATCAAGTGGGAGGAAATATAACTTCAAATACAAGATAGAGCAGATGACAAAGAACTCCCCCCACGCAAAGTACAAAAATTATGAATTAGGGAGATAAAATTTTTAGTCAAAAATAGGTTTAGAATCAGAAACTTCATAATGCTTTCACTTAGGCCTGATTGTGATTTGCAAAATAGGCCCAAAGATAGAACTGGATATGTAGCTGCTGTGTTGGGCAGCTACATATCCAAAGATTTTTGTGTCTCCCACACTGCAGTATTTAAATACTTAAATATTAAATATTAAACATTTAAACCATAAGATACATAAGACCATAAGATACATTAATAAATCTTAAATATTAAAATTTAAATATTAAATATTTAAACCATAAGATACATGGTTTCTGCTCTAATAAAGGCTTACAATGTAATAAGAGAGATAAAACAAAAACATGGGATAAGTTACATTATGCTGTAAAATTTAAGTAACAGTTTAGGATAGCAATCAACATAATAGACGCTATATATTTGTCAAGTCAAAATAGTATATAACTAATGCTTTTAAAAATGTCAGAAAAGATAGGACTTTAGTCTATGACTCCCTGAATTGACAGAACAATTTGAAGTGGATTTTAAGTAGGAAGGAACCAAAGAGATGTTGAAGAGAGGTAAAAATATTTTAGGTAGGGGGGAAAGGACTAAGCAAAGCAAGGACCCAGTAGAGTACAAAGCATGTGTCGGACATAGTTGAGTCCACCATTTCATCAGAGCCAAAGACTTATATAAGGCTGCAATCTGAAGCAATGGTGGAAAAGTAATTCACTGTTTGTAAATAAATGGGTGGGAGGGGGGGAAAGGGGATAGGAAATTTGCTTTCAGATATGGTACATTTGAGGGGAAAATAATACATCTTTAGAAGTTATCTGATTTGCCATCAACTTTCCTTTCTTCCCCTCTAAATACCCTTATACCCTGAACCTGCCACTTGTATGCTACCCTTTCCGGTTCATTTGACTTTTTGCTCATGTTCTTTGCTGAGATGTCCTTTTCTCCCTATCTCATTTTGTTTAGGTTAAATTCTGTTATTTCTCTGCAACAGTTTAAAATCTACCTCTTCTATAGTTCCACTACATGTAGCATGTTTTTTGCTTCTTTTATGGGACTTCTTTTATCTACTTTCACCCTTATTTATATACATCTCTAATAGCCTGGAAATTCCTTGAGGGTAGATACACTGTCTCTGCATTCTCTAAACTGCCTTATAGACAAAAAGAGAGTGACTAAACTGTTCAGTAGGTATTTGAAAATGCAAGCTTAGTACTCAAGAGGAAGGCAAAGGCTTGGAGTATCTATCTGAAAATAAGCAAATTCATCTAACTGAAAAGAATTACTGTTAAGGCTGGGAGAATTTAGGACACCTGGGTGGCTCAGTCTGTTAAGTGTCTGCCTTCAGCTCAGGTCATGATCCCAGAGTCCTGGGATCGAGTCCCGCATTGGGCTCCCTTGCTCAGCAGGGAGTCTGCTTCTCCCTCTGTCTGCTGTTACCCCTGTTTATGCTCTCCCTCTCTTTCTCTCTCTCAAATAAATAAATAAAATCTTTAAAAAAAAAGGGGGGGGGTGCCGGGTGGCTCAGTCGGTAAGCATCTGCCTTAGGCTCAGGTCCTGATCCCAGTGTCCTGGGATCGAGCCCTGCATCAGGCTCCTTGCTCAGTGGCGAGCCTGCTTTTCCCCCTCCCTGTCCCTCTAACTCCTCCCCCTGCTTGTGCTCTCTCTCACCCTCTCTCAAATAAAATCTTTTTTTTTAAATTTATTTGACAGAGAGAGACACAGCGAGAGAGTGAACACAAGCAGGGGGGAGTGGGAGAGGGAGAAGCAGGCTTCCCGCCAAGCAGGGAGCCCGATGCGGGGCTCGATCCCAGGACCCTGGGATCATGACCTGAGCTGAAGGCACACGCTTAACGACTGAGCCACCCAGATGCCCCTCAAATAAATAAAATCTTAAAAAAAAAAAAAAAAGGCTGGGAGAATATGAAAAATGAGTATCTTAGAACAATGAACTGCATCTTGAAAAATAATCTTTCAGGACAGGAAAAGATACTTCTAAGCAATTCAACTAATAAAAATAATATAAATGTACATTTTGTATGATGCTTTTAAGTTTTCAACATACTTTCTTATATAATTACTTAATATAATCTTCAAAACAACCTATAAGGCATGCAGAAGTATTTTTATGACACAGTTAAGAAAAATGAAACTTGAACCAGGTAAGTAACTTGCTGAAGGTCCCATGGTTACTGACTAGTGTTAGAATCCAGGTTTCTCAATCTTAGTATAGCAGTTTCCATACCATACCACATGCTTAGGTCACAGAATGGAAGCCAATATTTCAATAATGATCATGTAACAGTAATATCTTGCATTCGTACTGACCTTCATTATAGCTCCATTATGCCCCTTCAACTCCAATTTGTTCTTAGAATGAAGGGGTTGGTCAACAGTATTAATGCTGTAGAGCGGTGAAAGAGATTATAAACTCAGAAAAGTTTAAGAAGGTTCATGAAGAGTGAAAAAGAGACAACAGTGAGTGTGGCCCACTCACCTTTGAAGTCTGGCTGTGAAAGGAAGGAAAGAAACAGGACAGTGGCAGAGGAGGGAGCAGGGTCAAATTAATATTCTTTTCAAGAGGAAGAGAACCATGTATGTTTGAAGGCAAGAGAAAAGAAAGTGCAGAGAGTGAATTTATGGTAAACAAGGATTTCTACTTGCATACCCCATGATACAGGAGAGAGATGAGAACAAAAACGACAGAGAAGAAAGACATTTCCGATGGCTTCAATTTTCTTTGAAAATAGGAGGTAAAGCTATCTGATGAGAGTAGAGAAAGGAAGTAGTGGGAATTTAAGTGCTTAAGAGGAGAAAGGTTCAGAATAGCTCATAGGGGAGGACTAAAAGGCTGACAGGATGAATGAGACGAAGAGGATAGACAGCTAAGCTACAGTGAAGATGGGATAATTTGAAGGGAGTCCAATCATCATAGCTCTAAAACACTCTCTAGCAATAACACGAAGCCTAAAAGTAGGATCAGAGAGTGAAGACACTGATTTGAGAAAGGTCAGAGAATATGTGATGTCAGTGAAACATTTACTGAGTGGCTGATTAAGTTGCCCATATGGGGAGAAAGCCAACTTAAATAGTTTTGGAAAATGGTGATTCTAGTAAAGAATGGTTTTCAGGTACGTGGCCACCAATATGAGAATTTTAAAAGCTTGCAGCAATCTTAGGGGTTGTCCTCAAAAAGTGATCTGGGAAGCCCTAAGAATCCCTGAAATCTTTTCAGGGTATTCTCTAGATGAAACATATTTTCATAATAATATTAAGATGTTAATTATCCTTTAAACTCTTTTTTGATCGTAAGTGTACAGTGGGGTTTTCTAGAAGCCATGTGCCATATAATGTTGCAGCAAATTAAATGCAGAATCAGATGTGAGAATCCAGCTATCCTCTATTAAGCTATAGAATAAAGAGATTTGCAAGAATGTAAAATAATACTATTCTAGTTAAATTTTTTTATTTTGGAAAATATGGTATTTTTCATAAAATTGTTATTTATGTTAATATGTTTACTGTTATTTTTAAATGAATTAATACTTAAAATATTTTTTGGGTATAACTTCTAACATGTTAAATGACATTAGATATAATTTACATAAACAAAACTCTTTGGGATCCTGTAACTTTTAAGAATGAAAGGCGGTCCTGATACCAAAAAGTTGGAGAACCACCAATCTAATAAAACCCTCACTTTAGGGCGCCTGGGTGGCTCAGTTGGTTAAGCGACTGCCTTCGGCTCAGGTCATGATCCTGGAGTCCTAGGATCAAGTCCCGCATCGGGCTCCCTGCTTGGCGGGGAGCCTGCTTCTCCCTCTGACCCTCCCCCCTCTCATGTGCTCTCTGTCTCTTTCATTCTCTCTGTCTCAGATAAATAAATAAAATCTTTAAAAAAAAAAAACCCTCACTTTAAAGATGAGAAAACAGACCAAGAGGGGTAAAACATCTTGTCTAAACTTATAGTCTCTAATCTCAGTCTCTTAAGAGATGGCCTATTATTCCCCTCCTTGATCCTTATACCAATTAGTGAATAAAAGTACATTTCCAAGATAAAGTAATTTAAGTTCTTACTAAATGGTTAAATCAGTCTTCATTCAAATTCACATTAATCAAATGATCTGATTAAAAGTATTGCAAGGTGACCCATATTACTCCTGGTACATTAAACTTAGTTATTTCCAACTGACAAAATTAATTTTATCAAAGGATAAAACTCTTTTCCTTGGTATACTGTAGTAGTAAGATTTTCTAATTAAAAATACTATGGATTATGAATTTCAGATTTAGACATCAAAATCTTTAAATTTTTATAATACCTTAAAATAATAATAACAGCCAACATTTATTGAGTGCTTATTATGTGCCAGGTATCCTCAAAGCACTTATTTGCATTTTCCCCTTTAATCTTAAGAAATGTACTATTATTAAATCCATCTCATAGATGAAGACAGGTCCTTAGAGACATTAAATAACTTGCCAAAGGTCATACTTTTAGGAAATGAGAGTTATTAGGACTGAAACCTAAGGACATTTCAAAGAACATTAAATACCATACTTCTGTTTTTATGTAATATGTACTTAAAAATACTACCATTTTTTTTTTTTAAGATTTTATTTATTTATTTGACAGAGAGAGACACAGCGAGAGGGAACACAAGCAGGGGGAATGGGAGAGGGAGAAGCAGGCTTCCCGCGGAGCAGGGAGCCTGATGTGGGCCTCAATCCCAGGACCCTGGGACAATGACCTGAGCCAAAGGCAGAGACTTAACGACTGAGCCACCCAGGTGCCCCAAAATACTACCATTCTTAAAATATAAGTATTACCATTCTTTTATTAGAAAATAACCAATGCCACAAAAAAAGGGACAATATTAACCAAATACAAATTTGGGATTCCTAAACTAAAATTCTCTGCCTCTGTCTTCCCAGTTCCACAGTTTACTTTTTGTTTAGCTCCAGGTAGGATATGTGATTCTTTCAGTACTGCTGCTACCAATATTTACTAGTAATCTGAAGAAACAACTATAAGTTCAGTTTAAAAAGATTTAGGGTAACTCCAAATATGAGAAGAAAATTCCATGTTAACAGGAAAACAACTAAGAACACACATACAGAATAAAGGAGCCTATTTTTAAGGAAACAGGAAAAAATTAAGAGCATATTTCTTGAATAAAGGAGCCTATTTTTAGGGAAACAGCATATTTTTAAGGGAGAAAAGATGGATATTAAAAGCAACTATATTTAGCTACAGGATCACAAATTTTGGAATCAGTGAAATTAAAAGAATTTTGAGCTGAAAAGAACTCTAGCAATGATCTAATTAATGCCTTTACATATGGATAGATAGACTGAGATATAGAGAAGTGAAGTATCTTGCTAAATGTTGCTCAGCTAAGAAGTAACAGACATTTAACAAGCAGTGAATAATGTAGGCACTTCTTAAACTAGCCAAGGAAGATCACTTTAAACACTAAGTCAAAAGCAACTTTTGCATAAGAAATAATGGTAAATAACTTCATTACATCCCTTCTAGAGGATAAACTATAGCTGACAGTTAACTACTGCTATGAACACAAATATAAGAACTCAGATCAGCTGAGGGGAAGAGTTACTATCATGTGGGAAGAGTAGGAGAGCAAGAGCTAACCCCAATCTTGTGAGCTAATCCCTCTCATCTTAAAAAAAAAGAAAGAAAGAATGGCATTCATTCTAATTAAGGATTTGGGGAGTTTCTTGATGCCACAGCTTCCCCAAGAACTAAATGAATATTTTTCTAACATGATCAATGTCAAATCATAAGTAGTTACATCATATAAATTTTATAGTCAGGGTAAACAAACTTAATATAACTCCAATACAAAACAATAGAAATTACAAGGGTGAATAAGGGACCTAGTGCTGTATAATGATACTTTTCCCATGGGGCAGACCTTGTAATTCTGAACAGTGGTACATACAAACAGTAATCAAAGATCTAAATAGAAAGCCCGTAAGGCAAAATGTAGTAGAGAAAGGTGGCTGGAATGACAACAGTTCTGAAAAGAAGCACTAACATTTATAACTAAGGATTCATTCCTTCTAAGAAAAAAAAAAGTAATCCATTTACCAGCATGCATAATGAATGGGCGCCCAGTGGTCACTATCTAATTGGTTGACAGAAAATCTTTCATTGAGAAGACGGTTTAGTAATTCTGAATCTCCTTCACAGGCACTTCGATGGAGAGGAAAGTCATCTACCCACTGTCGTTCCCTAATCATTAAAAACAGATAATTTTTTTTTTTAAAAAGCACTGTTGAAATTCAAATTGTTTCAAAATAAACATGACATATCTATGAAACCCATATATCACTTAGCAGCTGCAAACTAAATCTTTTATGCAGTGGTTACATTGCATACTAACTACATATATCATTTTAAACAATATTTTAACATTATAATATAAGTTTTAAAAAAGCAATGTGGAGTAAAACCAAAACAGTACTTGTCTTCTGTGACACTGCTCATACTTCTCTGCCATTTTTCCTGTTTGGGAATTTGGATTTTTGAGTAGTCTGGAGCTCCTAGACCAAAGTATGGATTTATTACCACTTTATCTACCTAAAAAGGGAAAATAGAAAAAACAAAAACAAAATCCCCTTAAGAGCTTTAGATACTTGACTTTCATTGATAAAACACAACTAAATAAATACAACTAACTAGATGTCATCTTAACATTTACAATTAGTAATAGGTATATTTACTTTAGAAAAAAATTATATTTCAGATAAAATGTCCTTGAAATCAGAGCCAAAATTCATTCAACTCTTACCCGGTTTGTATATTGAAGATCTGATCCAAACAAAGGGTTGTAAATACAAGTATCTGCCTTCTCTAGGGCTAACATTTTACTCTTTATTTCTAGTGCACTGTAGCCCATATGTAGTGAGTTTTCTGTCTGACCTGATTCAGTTGCATATGCAGGGTTTATGACATTAGTTTTTATCCGCTCAAGAGGAGAAGGTCGGAATAAAGCTGGAATAAAGTGAGATTGTGCATGACGTTCATCTAACCACCTGGAAAAATAGAAAGAAGAGGTCACAGAAATATTTGTTCAAATATGAAGATGAAAAAAGACCATCAAACTCTGAGATGTGATACGTTCTAATATTACATTCAGATTTTTAAATTTTTAACTAGTGTTCATTAAGTACTTCATTTACTAATAATAAGTTAATAGACTCAGCAAACTATTTTTAAAATGCATATACCATTATAATAAAAACCCCTTTCAAAAAACATGAAGTACTTTTAAAATTAGAACCACTGAGACAGAGGTGACATTAGCTCTGTAGTTACAGAAGGACAAAGGCATGATAGGCTAAACAACTTGTTCACTGCTAAGAGTAACTCAATACTAAATCTATCAGAACTTGAGGAACCATGTGACCCAGCATCAGGGAAAACAGAAAGAGAACTTTAGTCATTCGCTTACTTAACTATTTTTTTTAAATTTTATTTTATTATGTTATGTTAGTCACCATACATTACATCATTATGATTCACTGTTTGCGTGTAACACTAGTGCTCCATTCAATACGTGCCCTCCTTAATACCCATCACCAGGCTAACCCATCCTCCCACCCCCTCCCCTCTGAAACCCTCATTTTATTTCTCAGAGTCCATAGTCTCTCATGGTTCATCTCCCCCTCTGATTTCCACCCCCTTCATTTTTCCCTTCCTACTATCTTCTTTTTTTTTTTTTTTAACATATAATGTATTATTTGTTTCAGGGGTACAGGTCTGTGATTCGTCAGTCTTACACAATATTTAACTATTTTTTAAATTAACATATAGTGTATTATTTGTTTCAGGGGTACAAGTCTGTGATTCATAAGTCTTATATAATACCCAGTGCTCATTACAACATATTCACTCCCCAATGCCCATGACGCAGTTACCCCATCCACCCCTCCAGCAACCCTCAGTTTGTTTCCTAAGATTAACTATTTTTAAAGACATAATTAGTTCTATTAAAATAGTGGAGGAAGGATGGAAATAAGGGAACTAGTGCGAAGTAGGAGAGGATATAAAGGCAGTGGTAACTCAACTTGAAAATTTAAAAAAAACCCAAAAACGAAATCTAGTTGTATAACAAGGAATCTTAATTCTTTTTTTTTTTTTTTTTTTTTAAGATTTTATTTATTTGACAGCGAGAGCAGGAACACAAGCAGGGGGAGTGGGAGAGGGAGAAGCAGGCTTCCTGCTGAGCAGGGAGCCTGATGCAGAACTCAATCCCAGGACCCTGGGATCATGACCTGAGCTGAAGGCAGACGCTTAACGACTGAGCCACCCAGGCGCCTAGGAATCTTAATTCTTAATCCAGGGCAGTCTTTGTCATTTTTGAAAAAAGATTAGCTATTGCAAGCAAACCAGGACAGTCTTATCTTTGGGGCTTTTCATTTTTATATCGTACTTCAAAAACATAACATTATGTTACATATATTATTAATTTTATTATTTTCTTCTATCAGAGCTAATTTCTACTATGAACCTGTATTTGATTTATTAAAAAAATATTTTTAGTGGCATTTCTTACTTATCCAAGGCTATTAACATCCTTGCTGTAAGTGTAGCAAAATGAGTGCTGGATTCACTACAGACTCGCATAATATCTTGTAAGCAGTAAAAAATTGGGCATCCTGGAGTATACGTATATTTAGTATTATCTGAAAAAGAAAATGAATAATGCCATCATATAAAAGGTTTACAACTGCATGTTTTTCATTTAAAACTATATATTTTAAAAAGTAGTTAAATGTAACATGAATTCTTTTAGATTTGGATATAGAAAACCTTGATTAAATTGATGACCAGTTCTGTGACCTTATCCATTTGGAATTAGAAGACCTATATTCTTGAAGGATTGCAGAAATTGTTTCCTCTTTCTCTTCTTCAACAATATTGTAAAACTCTGATTAATAAGATTTCCAACACCATTTTAATATATTGTACTTTTTAGCCTAAGTATGGCTGGGGAAAAAAATATGTATCTGGAATGCTAGAGCTGGCTCATAAAATACATATAAGTACCGTGTGAGCAGCAAGATGATGGCATATCCACACTGGGTCATTAATTTATCTTCAGTCTTATTGCTGCCTTATAGGAGGCCAGTACTCTAAATTTAGTTTCCAAAGTGGTTTTCATATCTAATACCTCATTGAATTCTTCGAGCACAATGAACTTAGTAGAAGCAGATACCTATCTTACAAATAGAGCTGAGGCTTAAAGAGGTGATTTGTCCAAAGGCACAAAATTAGTAGGCTGAAAGGTCTGCACTGAAATTTAGTATTTTTCAATTATTCCAGGATGTCAAAGGCTCAAATTAAATTTTTTACATTAGATCTAAATTCTTTATATATTACCAATGCTGTCAGGCAGAGTATTTTAGAACTATTATTAACACCTTCTTGTGCCAAATACCAGATAGGTCCTGATCATAGTCTGTTAATGTTCTAAAATACTGAAATATCTATTTCTAGTCATATCCTTTGAAAAATCCCTTATTATAACCTGAAAATTTTTAATTTCAATTATGGCTTCCCTCCTCACTTCTTTATTCTACTTTTAAAACCAGAAATAAAAACATTACTGTTTAGTCCAGAAGGTGAATATTACTTTGAAATCAAAATACCTTTTTTTAAGTAATAAATTTCCTCATCTTAACTACTAACTGAAAAATAGGTATTTTAAAACAGTACTATAGTAGTAACTATGAATGTGAGTTACTAAATTCCTCAGTAGACTTTAACTTAGCATCAAAAGTACATAAAGATTCATAAAACTTAGACTTTACCTTTGACAACTGATGGAACAATAAATAATGCTGCTTCTCTGCCCATCTTCTCCCCATCCAGAGGAAATTTCTTCATTAGTACCACTCGCTTTCCTAACCATTTAAAAAATCAGTAAAGATAAAAATAATGGGCTTTTAAATTTTATAAATTTCCTTGAGAATTAGAAAAAAAATTATTTTAATTCCAGTGCAGTTAAAATAGTGTTGTATTAGTTTCAGGTGTACAATATAGCAATTAGACAATTCCATATATTACTCAGTGCTCATCAAGATAAGTATACTTTTTTGTGCTCACAAAATTTTTTATTTTATATTTTATTTTATTTTTTAAGATTTTTTATTTATTTATTTGACAGAGACACAGCAAGAGAGGGAACACAAGCAGGGGGAGAGAGAGAAGCAGGCTCTCCGCCAAGCAGGGAGCCCGATGCAGGGCTTGATCCCAGGACCCTGGGATCATGACCTGAGCCAAAGGCAGACGCTTAACAACTGAGCCACCCAGGCGCCCCTGTGCTCACAAAATTTTGTAAAGTTCTGCATGTTATAAAAACATCAAATGAAAGAAGAATGTGTAATATTTAAAAATGCATCAAAATAACAGATCACCATCCTCACTAAAGAAAACACAATGATTAAGAAAAAAAATCACTAAATAGATAAAGAAATTCTATAGAGGCAATTCACAAAAGTGGGCAATTCCAAATTTTAACAAACATTTTAGAAACACCATCCTCACTAGAAACCAAACAAAGGAAATTAATAAGTAATGATATAGAATGTTTTAACTTGTAAAAGACGGCAATTTAAAATATAAGGTACCCTGGAAGAATGTTTGCTTTTTCAGATATTGCTGGTAGAAGTGCAAATGGCTATCTAAACTTTTGGAAAGGAATATGTCAGTATGAATCAAATACTTTAAGAAATACATAATAATAATGTAACCAATAATATTGTATAAATTTGAGTACATTTATGTTGAATGAGGTTTCAAAAACTATGAAGCCACATATATGCGAGTATATAAAAGTAAAATCACATTAAATGGAAACAATATCTATTCCCATAATTGGCTAGCATAGTGTACCTGGCATGTAGAATTCAGGCAATAAATATTTGTTGGATGAGTGACATACAGACATATTTTAGCAATGCACAGGACCAAAAAAAAAAAAAAAAAAAAAAAAAAAAGAGGCTAGAAGGAAAATATATGTTTATTAAATGCTAATTTTGCTTTAAAAAATCAATTTCATTTAAAATAAAAAGTAGCATAAGGAAAAAAAAAATCACCCATAATCTCACCATACTAAGATAAGTATACTCTTAATCCCCTTCACCTATTTCACCCATCCTCCCACCCACCTCCTCTCTAGTAACCATTGGCTTGTTCTCTATAGTTAAGAGTGTTTTTTTGGTTTGTCCCCCCGCCTTTTTTTGGGGGGGGAACTAGAAAATGTTTTAAAAGGCAGCATTAAGAGGAGTTAAAATATAGCCAATTTTATTATATGCCCTAATAAAAACTGTTCATTCTGATAATAATGCAAATCATTCTGTAGACAATGAACCAGTAGATTTATGGTACTGGTCTTGACTCACTAGAAGAGAAGCTTGCTTGCTTGCTTTTTTTCTTTCTTTTTTTAAGATTTTATTTGAGCGAGAGAGCGAGAGTGCGCGTGTACGAGCACAAGACGGGTCAGGGCAGAGGAAGAAGGAGAAGCGGACTACCGGCTGAGCAGGGACCCTGACTTAGGGCAGGATCCCACAATCCTGAGATCATGACCTAAGCCAAAATCAAGAATCGGAAGTTCAACTCACTGAGCCACCCCATAAGTTGCAAAGTCTTAAAGTTCAGTAGCCCTTCATTTAACATTCAACCTCCACCCTCAATTTCAGTTGTTTTTTTTTTTTAAGACTTTTATTCGAGAGAGCATGAGAGAGAGAGAGCGTGTGTGCCCGTGCGCACACATACAAGTAGGGGAGTGGGGCAGAGGGAGAAGCCGGCTCCCCGCAGAGCAGGGAGCCTGACATGGGGCTTGATCCCAGGACCCTGAGATCATGACCTGAGCCAAAGGCAGACGCTTAACAGACTGAGTCACCCAGGTGCCCCTTCAATTTCAGTTTTTATTAAAATCTGATTGGGCTATGAACTACTGTTCTGAATTGTAACCTCCATTCTTAATCTGTTTTTCCTGATTTGGCCGCAAGGGGGATATAAATAAAAACCTACAAGTCATGCACTTTAAAACTTCTCATCTAGACACCTTTACCATTATTTTTGTCAACTCTTCCAATCTTCCCACTCCAAGATAGAGAACCTTGTTCCTGACCCAAGTAGGAATGTCTGGCTGGACGCCTTCTATGGACAAGTAGATAATATAAGAGTTCAAGCAGCTTCATTTATGCACAAAATAATGGAGTCAATATTTTTATTATGGCCATTATTATTATAGCCCCCAAACAATTATTTTACAAATTGGACATTTGTAGAAAATATAAGTGTTAGATACAGAATAACAACTCATTTCAGAGGCAATTTCTTTTGTCTAACCCAAGGCATTGTCCCACTTAATCTTTCCTGCCTTGCTGCATCCCTAAACTCAGTTCTGATCCATTGCTTAACTGCCTACTTTGCAAATTATAGATGTAATGAGATTTTTTTGTGGGGGATAAAAATAAAAGCACTGACTACAAGTTGGGAAATGAGGATTCTTGTCCTAACTCCTCCACTAATGGGAATACGATTTTAGCAGATAACAACTTATATGTGCATTTCCATTTACAGATGTGAAAATGACCGTATACCAACTCACAGGGCCAATTTGAGAATTTCATTAATAAGTAAGTGTGGTGATGCTTTATAAACGATACACAGCACTACACAAAAAGGTAAGGCATAACCACTGCTATTATAAAGTCATTTGTGATTTTTAGGTGATGCTTATATAAGGTATCCTATTACTCTATAAAAATATTTCATACATTACTCAATAAATAGGATAGTCAGGATCTGGTATGACTCATTAATATAACTAGTTAGTTTAACTTCTCCATTTTAATTTCTTTTATTAAAAGCTGCCAGAAAATCTTCTAAGAGTACTACCCCTTTCTCTGGGCCAGAGGACATCTTTGTTAACACTGACACCACTTTCATCCCCCTTCTGGGTGAATGGACCAAGTGATAGATTTTGGCTAATTGATAGCAAATTATGACTTGTCTGTCTTAGCTCAAATATATGATTTGGGTATATGTCTCAGGAATTTGATCTAAGGATATATCCTGGTAACTATAACAATTTAGCGACAGTAAAACAAGTCTAGATGAAAATTTATCAGAAGGCCAAGACTGACAAATTTGTGGCATCCAAAAACAGCCTTTTACATGCCTGGATCACCCATAAGGAGAGTCCCCTTTTTAGCTAAGATCAATTTCTAGATCATTTTATTAAAAAGTCAACCTGATAATTAGGGAAAGGATATTCTCTTTGTGGGACTCAGAATGTTATCAAGGATCTGTAAATTTATGCAGTAACTTATTATAATGTTGAGTTATAATGATTAGAGCCCCAACCATTCAGGCCCTATTGGGGAGGTTACCTATTGGAAAGGTTTAAAAAATGGTGAATGATAGCTCCAAAAATTATGAATCAGAGGCTTACAGTTCAGCTATCTCTATAGAACAAATACCCAAAATAATAACTTGAATCACAGGATTCAGCCCTATCTCTGCAACAAAAACAGACTCTTTACTGAAACAGATAAACTAGACAATCTCTAGAAAGATTAACAGAAAAAAAAAACCAAAACACTAAGTTTTAAAAAAACAAAAGGTAGGCATAGAGAGGTATGCTTTACCTCATTACAACTGTTTTCAACAGCTATTTGACTGAAATTAGCTTTAGCATCTTAATGATAATGTCTGAATAGTGGATACAGTTTACAATTTCTCTAACTTTTAACTGCTATCCACTTCTTATGAGGCTACAGCCTGAGAAAATTATCATTAATTTTTAAATAGTTCCCTAGGCTATATATTACCTAATATTTTAAATGGGGTCTGAACCTTTCAAGGTTAATACTTCAATAATTCAGTTTGGCTCTTTGAAAAGGGTCTTCTTCCTGTGACCAAACAGGAAGAAACCTCTGTTGCCTGGCAGCTTATAGGATTCTAATTCATGAATCTTAACTTTCACTTAGTTATGAAGCAAGGTTTTTAGTTCCCTCTGTCCTAAAGTAGAGAAATAAAAATAGTAGTTCAAAGATACTTAACTAGAGAACTATACTTCTAACAAAAGTGATTTGTATTTTCTCTTTGTTTTCAAGCTACTCTTTGGTTTCCCATCTCTGCTGAACAAATCATAACACTGCAACTTACTTATTTTTCAACTTAAAAAAACATTATAGTCAAGTTATTTCTTTCTTTTTAAAAATTTTTATTTATTTGACAGAGACACAGCAAGAGAGGGAACACAAGCAGAGGGGAGTGGGAGAGGGAGAAGCAGGCTTCCCAGTGAATGGGGAGCCCGATGCGGGGCTTGATCCCAGGAGCCTGGGATCATGACCTGAGCAGAAGGCAGATGCTTAACAACTGAGCCACCCAGGCGCCCCTCTTTTTTTTTTTAATTTAAGATTTTATTTCTTTATTTGAGAGAGAGAGGGAGGGTGAGCTGGGGGGGGGGTGCGGGCAGAGGATGAGGGAGAAACAGGCTCCCTGGGGAGCCCAATGTGGGACTGGATCCCAGGACCCAGGATCATGACCTGAGCCAAAGGCAGACATTTAAAAGACCGAGCCACCCAGGCTCAGTCAAGTTATTTCTTGAAAGGCTTTGCTATACCTTAAAAGATGTTTTCTGAGTCTTTTTCAAGTTTTCTTTTAAAGATTTTATTTATTTGTTTGAGAGTGAGAGAGAGTGCATGCCTGTGAAAGCAGGGTGTGGGGTGGGGGGAGGGAGAGGCAGAGAATCTCAAGTAGACTCCTTGCTAAGTGCGGAGCGGGAGGCAGCTGGATCTCAGAACCCTGAGATCATGACCTGAGCTGAAACCAAGAAGTGGACGCTTAACAGACTGAGCCATCCAGGCACCCCTCAAGTTTTTTTTATTTTACTTTTATTTTTTTAAAGATTTTATTTATTTATCTGACAGAGAGAGACACAGCGAGAGAGGGAACGCAAGCAGGGGGAGTGGGAGAGGGAGAAGCAGGCTTCTCACCGAGCAGGGAGCCCGATGCGGGGCTGGATCCCAGGACCCTGGGATCAAGACCTGAGCCAAAGGCAGACGCTTAACGACTGAGCCACCCAGGCGCCCCTCATGTTTTTTTTTAATGGAAAGGAACATAAAAAGAAATTGATCCCCTCCCTTTAAAAAAAAAAAAAAAAAAGATTTTATTCTTAAGTAATCTTTACACCCAACATGGGACTTGAACTCACGACTCCAAGATTAAAAGTCTCACAGTAATGACTCTGAGCCAGCCAGGCAAACCAAAAGAAACTGATCTTAATACATTTTTAAAAGTATCTTTCTCTACAAGTATTTAAAGCAAACTGTATTTAAAAAATAAAAAACAAGAAAAAAGTTTCCTACCTCTAATACCCTGGTTTGCAGGAGAAATTGGCTTGGTGGTTTCTACTACATAATCCAATATGCCTTGTGTTATTTCACTGTTGCCTTGAAGTTTAGTTTCCAACAAAACTTTCTTTCTCTTTTTTTTCTGTCCTTCAATGGGAACTTCATGCAACAAAATCTTAGATGAGAAAAGTTTAAAGAGAGAAAGTTTAAAATAAAGTTTACTTGCCCTAGAATATAATAAGTCAGCAGTCTTTCTTAACCCCAGCTTCATATTAGAATATCCTGGGAAGCTTTTAAAACAATAGCAATGTCTAGCTTCATCTTAGACCTATTAAATCAGAATGTCTGGGGAGGGGGGCCCTGGTACTGCAAGTTTTAAAGTTCCCCAGATGATTCAACAGTGCAGCCAGGATTGAGAACTAGTAAACCAGAGCACTGCTGAAGCAGCAGCTTCCTGAGAGTCTCTGCAATATCCTTTAATAGGTTTCAGATAACTAACCTTAAAAAAGCAATTTGAGCAAAGTGCTAGAGCAATTAGTTGGAGTTAGGTTAGAGTAGAAGTATTCTATGATGCTTGGAATCTGTTGCATAAAAAAGATAATTGTGTTTTAGGGTTTTTCGGGGGTTTTTTGGCTTCAATCACATCTAATATATTTAATACAATTCAGGACTACAGAGAAGTAACTTAATTGCCTAAAACTTTAATTAAAGGTAGAAAGATATTTTAAAATGAACTGTTAAAAAGAGTTCTTTAGGGAAATAACCAAGAACAATATTTACAGTGAATTTGGAATGAGCTGACTTTTGCAATTTTTTTTAATTTTTGAGAGCCATTTCATAAATTGTACTAAAAACTAAATCTATATAAGGAAAACTCAAATGACTACCTTTTAATATCTAATAATTTATACCTATCAATCAATAGAAAAATGGTCAAAAAGCATGCAACAGACAAAAAGACAGTGTTGGGCAAAGATCTAGGAGCATAATTCTACCTTTTCAAGATCTAGGTTGTCAAGAAGAATTTAGAGGATATGGTAAGACTTTATGTAAATGAAAATGACATTCAATGGTAGCAAATAAAATGTTAGTAAATTGTTCTCACTTCATATGACTTAGCTCTGTATTCCCGAGAATTGAGACTGGCAGTATTCTTTGGACGAATAACAGCAACATACGCATCTTCTATGTTTTCTGGATTTCCCATTGTTTTACAAAACAAACACAGAAATCCCTTGAAATATTAAAAGACACATAATCAGCATAATCACTTTGAAAAACAATTTTAAAAATAACATGTTTATTTTTCTAATTTGGAATATATATACTACCTAAAAGACAAGCTAGTGATGACTATATCTTAATCCTGAACATTCAAACCCTTAGCTTATAATTTTAAGATTTCCTCTTGGTCCTTTTTTCTTTTTCTGTGAAAGGTAAAAAAATTTTAATGGAGATGCATACTTTTGTATGTCTAAACTGCATAAGAATCTGCCTTTTGGACCTAAAAAAAAAAAAAGTGATATGATTATAAATACTAAGCAAATAATGACCTGAAAGAGTGATTTGGAATATTACACACTTATTTTCCATAAATGACACAAGTAAATGTCATATTGTTAATAGTTTGGAAGCTGGAAATAGGCAGCTGCCATTGACATTCTTTCCAAAATCTTTTGAAAGAACTTTGATATTTAACATGTGGATAAGCTAAAGTATACCTTATGATTTTCCTTGGAGATGCCTACCACAGAGTCAAAAACATGTGGTCAGTGGATAAAATCTTTCTGATGTTGACTTACAAATATTCTCCACTTCCATTACCAATTCCCCAGGTAACTCCCAACATTTCCTTCCAAATATGTATTTTATACACACACACACTTTTCCCCCAGACTAATTTTAAGAATCCATTGAGGAATTTCCAACAAGCATCTGTATTTCAAGCACTACCTTCCTTGTTTAAAAAAAAGACCTTGTATTGTGAATACACCGTATAACATATGTAGCACGATTACACAAACTTTTTTTTTCTATTAAGCACCTAAAAGAGAAATCAAGTAATCCTTAGTCTTCTAAACACAATTTAAAGCAATCAATCCCTGTGAGGGTCAACTTACAATAAAAAAAAAAATCTGGGACAATGCTTTATTAATACTCATCATTTCTCTGGAATATTTAGTACTGCACACTACACTCAACTTTTAAAAGATAAACAAATATGATTAATAGAAAAAGGCATAACCATGAGGGTTATAGTATTTTGTTTTTATACCATTTAATGTAAACATATCCCTGAAAGATTCTAAAAATTGATTTTCAAGAAATATTCATACTTGAATATTTGAAATATACATATACCCTGTGACATGAAAGAAGAAAACAAAGGCTTAAGTTAGGAAAAGAATGAAAGCTACTAACGTATTAAGGCAAAACTGCTAAGGCAGAAACACATGCAGGGGGACTGGAAAAGACAAACTTCAGCTAAAAATAATAGAGAAAGGCAGCACTAAAGTCAGCAATATGTTTAGACTGAGTTTTAGATAAAGGTTCAAGTGACTAAGTATAGGAAATAGGTAGCATTTTGTTATGGCTCATTCTATTCTGAAAAATGCTTAGGCATAAATGATAATGTTCCAAGCAATGAGGCCTTACAAATATGCAGATGTGGTTCTCAACTGGGGGTGGTACCCTACATGGGATCATTTGAAAATATGTAGGGACATTTCTGGTTATCACTATGCCATTTAGTCCCCATGGGGCAGGCTTGTTAACATTTCTTTGCTATACCAGACAGTCCTGTTTAACAAAATGTAAATAATATCTTCAATAAAACCATTTGCTGTATTGAGTACTGATTAACAAACTAAAGCCTTTTTACACCAGAGAAAAAGAAAAGATTCAGTATGTGAATATGGGTATTGTAAATTTAATAAGCAGAAGTCAAAGTGGACAAGAGGATTTACCAGTCTGCAATGTGCATGCTAATAGAAATTACCAGCAATGATCGGAAAGTGTATCTTGATAAATAAAAACTAAAAAATGGGACATTATCTTAGGTCTCTGTAAAATGTTCCTGAGACAGAAAATGATCCACCTTCTTCCATCCTTAAGCAATGTTCCTCAATCTTTTAAACCCATGTCAACTTTATTTTTATTTTATTTTTTTAAACATTTTATTTATTTATTTGACAGAGAGAGAGAGAGAGAGAGAGAGCGTGAGGAGGAACACAAGGAGGGGGAGTGGGAGAAGGAGAAGCAGACTTCCGGCCCAGCAGGGAGCCTGATGCGGGACTCGATCCCAGGACCCCAGGATCATGACCTGAGCCGAAGGCAGTTGCTTAACCAACTGAGCCACCCAGGTGCCCCATAAACCCATGTCAACTTTAAATAACCAAACCAAGCCAAACCCACAAAACCTTTCTGTCCACATAGTTGAAAATCATTAATAAAGCATATTTTTATTCCCTTGATTTTATCAAGCTGTCCTTAAGTTTTTATTGCTTTTGTTTTCTGAATACAACATTGAATGTTTGTAAAATAATGTGAACAGCTAACACTGACAGTGCTTATTATGTGCTAGACGCTATGCTAAGTGCTTTACATATATTAATTCATTTTATTCCCCCTAAACTTAATGAAGGTAGATATCATCATCCCTGTTTTACAGGAAAAAAAAAAAAAAAAAGCTGAGGTGGAGTAGCTAAGTTACTTGATCCTTCCGCATTCTCCTAGAACAATTCACTATTTTAAAGCATTATAACATTAAAAGAGATGGAGACTAAATGTCAGTAAGAATTCCTCTACAGGGATTTGCTGACCATAAAAATCTTTTATTTTTTGCTACAAAGAGAGTAAGTATTAATAAAGGAGAATAGGAAAGAACCATCGGTGCTACTTCTAAGTTAGCTTGCTTTCTCCTTGTCCCTTCAACTAATTCTACTAATCATCACTTATCAGGGTCAACAAGTGTCACTGATAATTTTCAAAGATTTTCTTTCTGTTAAGTGACATTCTGTTCTGTAATTTAAGATATTTAATAATCTTCAAATTGCTTTTGAAGGCAATTACAATGAATTTGGCTAATACAGAAGGAACTATAAGTAATACTGGCATTGGGAACCAAATGAAGTCCTATGGTGAATACCAAGGTTATTTAAGGTTATTTGGAGGAGCATGATTTCATCCTTAGCGTATCTAAATATGCTATATATCCAGCTGCTGCTGTAGTTCTGCAACCCAATTTTAAGGGAACGAACTAATACAGTAGCATGGGGTTAAGGGGCAAAGATCATGGAGTGAATTGTTTTTCTATTCTTGTATGGAAACATATCTGTATTTTTGGCATTTCCCCCAAATAAGATGACGCCATCAAAGCAGTTAAGAGACTGTAGGTGCAGAGAGAAAGACGCATTTGCAAACAAACTGAAGGCACAGAAGCTCTCCAAGAGAGTGCAAAGGGAATGGGAGGGAGATCCTGAGTCAGGCCAAGCTACATCAAAGATTTCTTTTGAAGATAAAAAACACCATGAATAAAAAGCAAAGAAAGCCAAAAGCCTCAAAAGATGGAAAGAAGTGTAGAGGCGAGTTGAACTGGAATGACAAGTTGTGAATCGCTTTCCCTGAAATGACAAAAATAAACAATCTGCCTAGGTTTTTCCTCTGCCACCACCCATCAACGTCCACTGCCAGGAAAGGACGTGCACGCCTCTTTGCTCAAAGAGCTGCCACCCCAAGAGTGGCTCTGGCTTCTTCGTTACTAGTAAGAAATAAATTCCTTGCCTGGAGAAACTAGATGTGGAGATAGTTCAGCCTCCCACCTCTGTTTTCTCTCGCTGTAGTCTGGTTCTCGCTCCTCCTCGTCTCACCCGTGAGGGCGGCCGAGCACCTCCCGGGCCGCTACATTCAACTCACTGGGTGGGACAGTCACCTGCGGGGCGGGGTGCCGTCACCGCTTTCTCATTCCTCCTTCCCTTCTGTTTCCCAGCAGCCGGGCCTAACTTCCTGTGACAGGAAAACCCTTGGTGGCCACCAGAAGCCGCCTGGCGTGTTCGGCCGCGCTTTCCAAAACGCGCCTCAAGAGCCCGGGTCTCTGGACTCGGAGAAACTCTTGCCGACTAGTTCTTTATTGTCCTTCCCTCTCCTCGCACCTCAGCACGATATTACCCTCTCCCGAAATTAGGGGTTTCCAGGTCTTCAAAGTCCTTTGCTTTCCATCCCGCCGCTACCGGGGCGAGAAAATCACTTCCGGGTTTACACCCCTTGCAGCGTCGCGGTTGGCGGCGGAAGAGCTTCCGGGTCGACGGACGAGCTGCTGCCGTTCCTGCTGCTTCCCGCTGGGGCTGCGGGCTGTCTGGGGTTGGTGGCGGTGCCTCGAGGACAGGGGTGGCAGCGGCCGGCACGCCAGCGGCTGAGCCGGCAGCGGGGGAGGGGAGGAGGACGGCCCGGGCTGCGTGCGCGCGCGCAGGGCTTGAGCATGAGCCGGACTTGACCGCGAGGCGGAGGCAAAAGCCACCGCCCCCTCTTCCCCTCCCTTGAGTGAGGCGGCGCGGCGGCCAGAGAGGGATGGGGGGCGCCCGCCTAATCTGAGCCTCGTCGCGGGAGCCTCCGTCTCACGCAGCGTTCCTCGCGGGCCTCTAGTGCGCACCCTCAGCCCCAGCAGCCTCTGCCCGGCGGGCGCACCCGGGCGGGCGAGGAGGGGGCGCCCGCCTGGGTGGGTGGGGTGGGGAGGGTACCTGAGGTCACCTGCTCCGCGCGAGAGGCAGAGGCGGCCACGGCGGTGGCAGAACTGCAGAGCTGCGGGGTCCACCCGACCCTTACCCTCAGCCCGGGAAGTAACCGTAAGTCTCAGCTTCACCATACGAGTGTGTATGAGGCTATCTCAACCCTTTTTGGCTCCGAGTTCAGCGCTGCCTAGTTCACGCCCTCACGGGTCTTCCACTAATGTGTCTCCTTCCTCTTGTGGAGGATTGTACCCCTCTCTGTCCCCATCCCTGAACAGGCAACATCCTCTGTCGGTCCCGTGGGGCTTTTCTCCTAGCGAATTTGCAAATCTCAGTGGCGCGTCCCATCCTCCCCAGCCAGATGCATCTCCTTGTCCCTCTGTCCTCAAAGATCTGTGTCCTCCCTCCCTCTCTTTCTCTCTGTATCCCAGACCTCGGAGCCTCCCCCGCCCATCTTTTGAGACGTGGAAAGCCACGGGTTCGGCGGATCTGGTGGGCTAGAAGGTCTTGAGCGGATGGATGAAAGTGCTGTGCATCGTTGTGATGGGTGGGGATAGGTGCAGATAGCTCTGATGGACCTTTATTTTTGCAGCGTCTGCCACCAAAACAAAAGAATGGGTCGCTCCCTGGACCTTCATTCCTCTCCCTTCTTAACTGTGTATAAGCTCTTTTCTGTACATTGCTGTTAGAGTCGCAGGAAATTGGAACTAGAGCTGTAATTAAGCATCTCCTGAGGAGGTTTTAAGAATCTCACAAGCTCTATTCACACGGAATTGACATATTAAACAATCTTGTATTGGAATGAAGACCCATTCCAGAATAGCTTTGCTAGTAGATCTAAGAAATGAATGTAAAAAACAAAGGGCTAATATTTCCAATATGTTTTTATGTCTTTAAATAATTTTTGGTTTTTTTGGATTTACATTTAGTTCTTAATTTACGAAGTGTGTGTGTGATGTGGAAAATTTTGCATTGGAAAGTTTTGTTAGTGGTTAAAAAACACTAACCTGATTTTTAAAGATCATCTCAGATTGTATTTGGTAAGATATTATTTTAAGTCGTTCATTTCAGAGAGACTTTTTTACTGATTTAGATCAGCCACCTACAGATGTTACACACTTGTGCCTATGACCTTACTGCTTCTTAGTTTGAAAAAGGAATTAACTGTGGATATCTTCAATTGTATTTCCAGATTAAAGGCTAGGCATTTTTTCTTTTTGAATTTAGTTTGCTTTTTAAACTGCCACTGCAGAACTTTCCAGAAATTAGATTTAAAAATAACTGTAATGCTGTCAGTGCCTGAACAATAGCTCTTAACACGACTTCATGCTGATGACACTTTCCAGGACACTATAGGAAGCAAATAAGTTTTTTTCTAAGATTTTATTTATTTATTTATTTATTTGACAGAGAGAGAGAGACAGCGAGAGAGGGAATACAAGCAGAGGGGGTGTGGGAGAGGGAGAAGCAGGTTTCCTGCAGAGCAGGGAGCCCAACGCAGGGCTCGATCCCAGGACGCAGGACCCAGGGATCATGACCTGAGCCGAAGGCAGACGCTTAATGACTGAACCACCCAGGCGCCTGGAAGTAAATAATAATTTAAGAATAATTTTACTCTGCATATTGCAGTTCTTTGTTACTATTCTGTAAACTGTTCTGTAATGTACCTGGTAGCCTTGGTTTATTTTTTTTCTGAAAACATAGTCATTGTGTTAAGAAACGTAGATGTGTTTAATGATGATTTTTGTCGTTGTTTTCAAAACTTTCTTTTAGCACTTGATTTGGAACTGTTACTTGATTTATAACTTCGTATTGTTCACAGATTTTAGTTTAAAGTAGGCTCAGGAGATGTAGCTCCAGCTGTCTATCTGGAAGTATACTTTACTGGCTTGTTTCAGAAGCCAAGCTCTGTACAGAGTTGAGTGTATTATTAAAGGTATGGTTTTGCTTTTCAGAAAATTGATGAGTTTCCAAATGTGAGGTAATTGGCCATAACTTGGAAGTCTTTTTTTCCCTCTTCTTCTTTTTTAAAAAGTCTATTGATCCCTGTTATCTTTGGAAGTAGTGGGGAAGATAGCACTGTATTTTCATAATACACTTTTTCCTTTGCCAACTGCACTGGGAATTTTGAGTTTTCAATCTGAAAATGTTCCCAAACCATGCAGATTATGCCATAAGGGTGAGTTCTAACAGGTGGCTGCTGAAACAAAAGTTTTTCTGGTTACTCTTTTGTACTCCTATAGCACTGCCCACTTTTGAGAGAGCTGATTTTCTTTCTTTCCTCTTCCTTTACTGGAGTGTGCAGTTGAACTTGTGAAAGTGAAATCTGTGTATTTACAATGTACTTGTAAGTAAAAGTTCAAGCTAATTTGCATATATAAATAGATGGAAGAACTTGAATTAAGCTCATCTGAGTCTCCTTGAGTGGAAGTTAGAAAGATTCCTCAGTGTTTTGGGTACATTTTTCCTGTTTGAGGATGAACACAACATTTATTTAGATGAAATTTTATAATACTTTTCTGTAATATTAGACTTATATGTGACACATTTGCCAAAACAGATTTGAAAGTGGCTCAGTCATTATTTAAAAGAGTCTGAGGGGAGTTTCTGTGCATGGTTTTAAAAATGCTTATGTATTTTATTTCCTTTCTCAAAGTGACTTGCTTAGGGAATAATAATTTTTGGACTCTAAGTTTATTTTTCAGACAGTCTCAGACTACCGTTTTTTCTCTTTTGAGTTAACTTACTTTCATACTCAGTTCATTTCAGTAAATCTTTATTGAATGCCTACTGTGTATGCCAGGCAGTATGTTAGATTCTGGGACTGCAAGTATAAATAAATTACAATAGCTTTCCTCATTGAATTTGCCAGTCTAGATACTTGACTGTGATTATATCCATTTGCCTTTACAGACATCTCTAATAGGTTTTGAAGTCACTTTACTGTATTTGGGGGTTGTTTCGTATCCTTTCTATAAGAATAAATACATTAAATGCCATTTATGAGTGCTTAACTTGTACTGGCCACCATGCTAAATGCTTTATATACATAATTTCATTCAATTCTTACAACAGTCTTAAGGAGTTTTTTATCTCCCATTTAAAAACCACACAGATTCTGATGTATAGTAATGCTGAATGTTGTTTTTACTCGAAATATGCTAGAGAAGATTCAACCTTAAGATTCCTCTGTAAGAAAAAAGTTGTAATATAGTTATAGCAATTTTTAATTCTCTAATAATGCTTTGCATAGATTCTCATTTCATAAGGTATTAATATTGTTTATTTTCTAAAGCACATGAATTATATTCTATCAATGTAATATTCAGTAGTTGTTGAAACCTTAGAAAAGACAGTTCTGAAGTTCATTATGGTTAACTGTAACACAGATCTTCAGGCATATAGAACTTTTTTTTTCTAGTTCAGCAATGGGACCAATACTGCATTTCTTCTTTTGCCTGCTTTCTCTCTGTTTCCATACATACATTACATACATGTGTGCATATGTGTGTAAAAACACATGCATACATACCCATGATTATAGTCTTTTTCTGAACCTTTTGGGGCAAGGAGCAGACATGGTGTATTGTCACCTGTAAACATTAGTGTCTATTTTTTCCAAAAGCAAGGCACTCTCTTATATAACCAATGTATAACTCTCTAAATAAAAAAATAAGCATTGGTACAACACTATTGCCTAGTCCACAGAGCCTATTCATATTTCATCAACAGTTGGAACAATATCTCTTTCTTTTCTGGTCCAGGATTCTATCCAGGAATACATGTTGTGTTTAGTCATCATGCTTCTTCAGACTTCTTCAACCTCAATTTTCCCTCTTTCACGTCCATGACAGTTTTAGAAAGTACAAAGCCCTACATTCTGTAGGATGACCCTCAACCTAGGTTCATGTAATATTTCCTCATGACTCCAGTCAGTTCATGCATTCCTGGCAGGAGTACCACAGAAATGAGTCTATGTTCTCTTAGCACTTTGCTTCCAGAGGCATATGATGTCAGCCTTGCCACTGCTGGTGATTAAAACGTCGATCAGGGGTGCCTCGGTGGCTCAGTGGGTTAAGCGTCTGCCTTCAGCTCAGATCATGATCTCAGGGTCCTGGGATCGAGCCCCGAGTCAGGATCCCTGCTCAGCGGAGAGCCTGCTTCTTCCTCTCCCTCTGCTGCTCCCCCTGCTTGGGCACTCTCACTCGCTCACCCTCTGTCAAATAAATAAATAAAATCTTTAAAAAATAATAAATTGGGGCGCCTGGGTGGCTCAGACATTAAGCATCTGCCTTCGGCTCAGGTCATGATCCCAGGGTCCTGGGATTGAGCCACACGTCAGGCTCCCTGCTCAGCGGGAAGCCTGCTTCTCCCTCTCCCACTCCCCCTGCTTGTGTTCCCTCTCTCGCTGTGTCTCTCTCTGTCAAATAAATAAAATCTAAAAAAATAATAATAATGTAAAAAATAATAATAAATAAAATGTCGATCATTTTGGTATCCTTTTGTATTTGATCAGTATTTGTGGAGAGGTATTTCAAAATTACGCCAGCATCTTGTTTCTCATCAAATGTCTCTAGTCACTAGCCTTAATGTAAGTATCAGTGAAGACTGTCACCTTAATTAACCACTTCTATGATGATTGCCAAATGATATTACTCTCTTATTTCTTCTACTTGTATTAGTTGGGATTTTATCCTTTCTCCCCCATTTAATTGTTTATTTATTAAATCAGTAAGGACTTGTGGATTTCTATCTTATTTAATTTGTTGTGATTTGTTACTATTATTACTTATTTTGCTGTTTAAATTGTTCCTGATATAGCCTGCGGGAGCCCCTTCAAGCTGGCTCCTATGCCTATTTATCATGCTCCCATCTCATTCATTGTGCATTTCTGGCAGAACATGCTGTTCCTTGTTCATTCTGTACTTTGCCTGGTCTAGCCCTGGAATCAGCCATTTCTCCAAGGAATCCTGTTTGGTCTTTGTTATTGTTGTTTGTTTTTGTAAAAAATGGTATTTAAAAACAAAGATTTAGGGGCTTAGTGTGCTCATTGCTACTGGGGTGTCATTACTTACAGGAACTAGGAAATGTATGACTCTGAGTATGGTTTGTATACTCAGACATATGTAACAGACACATATATATTACCTATAATTATTTCCGTACCTGGGTGTATATATGAATTAAACCATAAGTTTGTCCCTATACTTTCAATTCCAGTCTAATACTCCAGGGTTCTTTCTAGCCTTCTTCCTTTCCACATTTATAAATGCCTTCTCTGGCAGTAGGAAACTTGGCTTCACATTAGCCTCAGTGTAATTATCATTTGCCCAGTTGTTTGACTTAATTCCTCAGTGTGCTACCATTCTCCCTGCCATGTAGACCGTCTTCTACCACGCTGCGTCACTGACTGCTGGGCCTGCTGGCCTGTGCCTTTTTGTGGATCTACAACTCCTGACTAGGCCTACAACTCTGCAGCTGCCCATCTCTACACAACACCCATTTATCCTCGCCTCTGACTAGTTGGCTCACAACTCTGCTGGCCTTCCTAACATGCCCTCAGTGCCCTTTATCCTCAGCCAGCATGCAGACTACTTTGTATGGCCCAGTATTTCATTAGTTTAATTTTTAAGTGTATTTCCAGGGTTTATAAACATACATATATGTGATGAAATGTATACATAATTTTCCCACATAAAAATGATAACATACTATATTAAATGTTCCACACTTTATTTTTTAATGACAATATAATATTCCATTGTGTGCGTGCATGTGTGTGTGTGTGTGTATATCCAGACACACACACACACACACACCCCTACCTACCTGTGGTGAATGATTAACAACCATAAATTCCTTTCATCCTGGTCCATTCTCCTTTGTAGTGTGGCTTTGCTGCTTCTCTCTAGGGGCATAATCTATTTCTCCATCTCTTGAGTCTTGGTTGACCCTGTGATTTGCTTTGACCAATGAATATGGTAGAAGTGATGTGTGAGATCTGGAGGTTAACCCTTAAGAGACCTTCAAGGGATGATTTCCGGCAACTGCCATGTAAGGAAGCTGGTCTAGCCTATAGGAGGATGAGAGGTCTCTTGGAAGTGAATCAAGACTCCCCAGTGGACAGCATCTACCAACAGACATGAAAGTGGACTCTTGGATCTGCTAGCCCAGCTGACTCTTTAGCTGAATGTACCCACAGAGGAACCAGAGGTGAAACCAGCAAAAAAAAAAACAAAAAAAACCCCTGCCCAGCAGCCTCCCTAATTGTGAGAAATAACATAATTGTTTTGAGGCATTAAGTTTGGAATGTAGCAATAGATATCTGAAACCATATCTGTGTTCATTTTGGACATCTAGGTTGTCTCTAGTCTATTATGAACAATATTGCAATGAGTATCTTGTACACAGTACATGCTATTTTAATTTTAAATAATGCCAGATTATTTTTCAGAAATGATATAATTCTTATTGCCATCATTAATGTCCAAGAGTATTTCTCCCACAAACTATTGCTGGTTTTTGTTTTTGTTTTTGTTCTTGCAATAAAATGAGTAAAAAGTTTCTTTTGGTGCTTAATTCTGCATTTCATTAACTTGAAATGAAGTTGAGCATCTTTTGTGAAGTGAAGCTGAGCATCTTTTGATATATTAGTTGGTCCTTTTGATTTTTCAATTCTATGAATTGCTCATTCATACCTTTACTCATTTTTTCCTATTGGATTTTTTTCCTTATCAATTTTTTGGTTCTCTTTGATATGTTATCAATGTAATCCTTTAGCTTTCTTTGCCAATATGTTTTGTCAGTCTGTCTTTTTTTTGGTCTTAGTGTATGGCATCATTTGCCATACATTTGGGTGGGGGGTATTTCATATAATCATTTGTGTCTGTCTTTTTCTCTGTGGATTCTGCTTGTTCCTGTCTTGAGAATATCTCTCTCCTATATTAGGTAATATAAACTTTTTTCCTAAATTTTCTTCTAACTTTGTATTGTCTTAGGAATCATGTTCAGTTGCTCTAGAAATCCAAAAAAGAGTGATATAAACAAATTAGGGGTATCATTTTCCTTAAATAATGAGAAATTAGTGATAGGCCATCCAGAGCTGTTATGGTGCTTCCACAATGCTGTCAGGAATTCAGGCTCATTTGTCTTTCTTTCAGTCACCTTTTGGTCTCAGGTGGCATTCAGGCTGAGAAATAACTTCCTTCTGTTTTTTCTTTCATCATTCATTGCTCTGCTTGTTTTAACTGAGGATCAACTCCAGTTTGGTGACTGTAACTTCTGGGGGATGAGGCCAAGACAAAGCAGGTCCCCCAAAATAGCAAGTTCTTCTGAAATATTTTCTCTGTTCTTTGAAAATAATAATACTGATTTTGCTTTCTGTTTCATAATAAACGTATGTGCAGAATAAGGCCCCAGAATCTTTCTCTTTAACCCATTAGGCAACTATGGGCTTTTTTCCAAAGTTATTTATAGGCATACAGGGAAATAAACATTATATTCTCAAATTGGAAACTAATGATTTTTTTTTTTTAAAGATTTTATTTATTTGACAGAGAGAGACACAGCGAGAGAGGGAACACAAGCAGAGGGAGGGGGAGAGGGAGAAGCAGGCTTCCCGCTGAGCAGAGAACCTGATGTGGGGCTCAATCCCAGGACCCTGGGATCATGACCTGAGCCGAAGGCAGCCACTTAACGACTGAGCCACCCAGGTGCCCTGGAAACTAATGATTTTAAGAACATAGGACTTTATCCTTATGTTCAATAAATAATATTAATTAAAGGCATTTTATATACCAGTAACTATGGTAAACAGTGGATATAAAACTCAGTATGATGTGACCCTTGTTATCAGAAAGTTTACCAGATAATTGGAGAAGCAGATTAAATATTTCATTATAATATTAGGTGGTAAATTGACTGTTACCAACTTAGGGAGGCAGGACATCTAACTGTGTTAGTTGAGGGTTGACCAGCTATGATCAGGGAACTTGATGGAGAAAATGGCTTTTAAGTTGAGACTTGAATGACTTGTAGGAGTTAGCCTATTAAGGAGGAGCTTGTTAAGGGTATGGGAAGAACTTCCAGGAGCTTTAGTAATTCAGACGTGGGTCTGAGTTGTAAGAGATAGGCTGGGATAAGATAAATTCTGGTTTGGGCAGGGACTTTTCCTTAATTCCAGGGGCTGGAAGTCTTGGGAAGGTTTTAAAATGGAACTGGGCAAGATCAGATTTGTCTTTTGATAAAGGTAAGCTAGTTGTAGTTGGTGGGAGGTGCTTTGGGTATGGGATCTGGAAGCAAGGGCACCTACTAGGTAGGAAGTTTATGTGATACATTAACATCTGTTCCATATTAGGAGCGACTGACTGGCTCAATGGGCAGAGTATGTGACTCTTGATCTTGAGGTGGTGAGTGGGTTTTTTTTGTTTTTTGGTTTTTTTTAAGATTTTATTTATTTGACAGAGAGAGAGAGACAGCGAGAGAGGGAACACAAGCAGGGGGAGTGGGAGAGGGAGAAGCAGGCTTCCCGCAGAGCAGAGAGCCCAATGCGGGGCTTGATCCCAGGACCTTGGGATGATGACCTGAGCCGAAGGCAGACGCTTAACAACTGAGCCACCCAGGCACCCCGAGGTTGTGAGTTTTCATTCCCATGTTGGGCATAGAACTTACTTTAAAACAAATAATAAAATTTATTCCATATTAGTTAAATAAATATTTATTGAACACCTATGTGAATATGATGTGGGTAATACAGAATTATATAAAACATAGTTTCTTTTCTCAAGGAGTTTATATTTTAAGATAACTAAAAATAAATATATCAACAATATGAGGCAGTATACTAATATGGTTTCTATCCTATAAAATGAGGGCAAGTAAGGACTCGAATTAAAACTCGAACCCAGTTTCATGGCTCCAAAGCTCATATTCTTTCCATGTGGAAGGCTGTGCTACCTTCCACAGCACTTATTTCCCCTTAGCTTATTTAATTATCAGTATGTTGCTTGTAAGTTACCTCCGAACCCTTGTGAACTAAGATTAGAGGACAATTAAAATGGTTTTCAGCTTGGAACACAAAATATCAAAGGAGCTACACTCTGGCTTTCTCCAGGCAGTCTCCGTGGTGAATGGAGTATAACCAGGAAGATAGAAATGTTGGTTAGAAAAATTGCCACATTATCTGAACAAAACAGTTGTTATAAACAGTCTTGAGATTTTTTTCTGGGAAATTTAGTATTGAACTGATAGGACAGTGGAGGACAAGACTCTGGCATGGCATGGCATAAGAATACAGTATATAATACATATAATGTACAAAATGTGTGTTAATCAATTTTTTATGTTATCAGTAAGGCTTCCACTCAACAGTAGGCTGTTAGCAGTTATGTTTTGGGGGAGTCAAAAGATATATGTAGATTTTTTACCGTGTAGGCTCCAGCACCCCAACCCCCATGTTGTTTAAGAGTCAACTGTAATCTTCTGAGGGTTTTTCTTGCTCTGAAATGTGACTTGACATGACATCTACAAAATTACTTGAAAAGTTAGCATATGATATTCTGATTGAAAAAAAAAATTACCTTTTCTATAGAATAGGGAGGACAAGAAAGGAAAGATAGAGGTTGCATTGAGAACTTGGTATCATAGAATGAAGAAAAACATTCTCCAGAAATTCGGAGGGAGGTGTTACTTCTGATTTTTTAACTATTTACAACTTAGAACGTGGGTTAAATGCCAGATACATAAGGCAGTCAAAAGTGCAAAATAATAAGGTTGTTATACTCAAGGATTATAGTTTAGTAGCCTTTTCAACTGATGCTCCTTGAGAAAATTAAACCTTAATGTTCTGAGCTAGAGGTTCTCAAAGTTGAGCATGTATCATAATCACTGGGAGGGCTTGTTAATACACAGATTGCTGGCCCCACCCCCAGAGTTTCTGATTCAGTAAGTTTGGGGTGAAACCTGAGAGTTTTCATTTCTAATAATTTCCCAAGTGCTGCTGATGTTGCTGGCATCTATTGTGTGAAATTAATTTATTTCTCCCTTAGGCTTCTAAAATAGTACTAGTTGTATAGAAGCACTTGGAGAATTTTAAAAATTGTTCTTCAAATCATTTTTCTGTGTCCAGAGTTCTTTAGATGAGGAACTCTGATGGGGGGAGATAAAATGAAGGAAACTATAATTCCAAACCTTATCTTAGAAGGTAAAAACACAGTTGCATGGACACAGGAAGATTAATAGGTGCAGGTTAGATTAAAGTTGGAAAAAATAGGGTTCAGGTCCATTTAGTTAGGAACTTCTCTTATCCACCTGCTATCTAGAATATGACTTAAAAGAGAACTCTCTTCATTTGGAATTTTGGGCCCTTAAACCTAGGCAGCATCAACTACATGTCAAGGACCAGTTTTAAGTAGAGTATGTACCATGATGTCAGTGTGCTGATGTATAACCTAAAAGTCCTATAGCCTAGGGGCACCTGGGTGGCTCTGTCAGTTAAGCCTCTGAATTCAGCTCAGGTGTCCTGGGATCCAGCCCCACATCAGGCTCCCGGTTCAGTGGGGAGTCTACCTTTCTCTCCCCCTCTGCCCCTCCATCTGCTCATGCGCACATTCGCACTCTCTCAAATAAATAAATAAAATCTTAAAAAATAAAAATAAAACTCATATAGACTAAAAGTCTCTGTGATTCCTTTCACCACCTTCCTTTTTCATACCCTTTACTCCTGATGTCATTTATGTATACTTCTTTCTCCCTAATTGGGTTTCTGGCTTCTATGTTTTTGTATCCTTTTTAACATTGTATATACTAAATAATTTATCAGTCAGTAGTCTCCATTAGATTGGCTGAAGAAAATTTTCAACATTTTAAAATTGGGAAAATACTGTAGAAAACGTCATTGGCTTTATATCTTAATATTAAATTGCTTACCCAAAAAGCATACAATCTATACGTTGTTAACTTCCAAACTGTATCTCCAGCCCAGACCTTTCTCCTCAGCTTCACACTTGTATAGCCTACCTGACATCTTGTTGGCCTCTCAGATGTAACAGGTTCAATTTTAAGCGGATCCCCCACCTTCCTTCCCACTTGTACTTTCACCGCCTGCAGTCATCCCCTCTCAGTTATGGTCATTCCACCCTTCCAGGTGCTCAGGCCAAGAACTGTGGACTCCTTTTTTCTTCTCCCTCACTCCCACTTCCAGTCTATCAGCAAATCCCATCCTTACCTTCAGAGTACATCCAAAATCTGATCAAGTATTCACCACCTCCACTGCCACCTCCCAGATCCAAGCTACCATCAACTTTTACTTGGATGACCGCAGCCACTTCCTAAATAGTCCCCCTGCTTCTAGCCTTGCTGCCACTCCTGTTAGTCTTCTTAGACAGCCAGCCAGGGTGGTCCTGTTAAATATAAGTCAGGTCTTTCATTCCTCTCCCAAAAACACTTTAGTGGCTTTTCTTTTTTACCAGAATAAAAGCCTAGTGATTTATGATGACCCTATAAAAGACCCTGAACAGTCCATTTGCCCCCATTACTTCTCTTGACTTCATATCCTACTCCTTTCTTCCTCACTGTACACTACGATAATACTGGCCTCCTTTCTGTTCCTTGAATGCATAGGGCATGCTCCTTTCACTGGCTTTTTACCCTGCCCGGAATACTCTTTCCCCTAAGTATCCCACAGTTCACTACTTTACCTGTTTTACTCAAGTGTCACATTCCCTGATCATCCCAAAACTCCATCCCCTTCTTGGCTTTGTCATTGTAACACCTTACCTGAATATATTGTAAACTCCATGGGGACAGGGATTTTAGTTTATTTTGTTTTTGTTCTCTTTCCCTACATGCCTGGCAAATGGCAGGTGCTCAGTAAATACTTGTGACATGAATTTATGATTTTATCTGCCTAGAGGAGTATGCCTTTCCTTTGAGAAATGCATCCAATAATCATGTGCTTCCAGCATAGGCTACCAATCTTTGCTTCTAGCACTTATTATTCTGCTGGTCCCTCTTCTAAAAATGATACATTCATGCTTCTCTTGTTCAATTTGAAATTACTGTTTGATTTTTATTGCAATATACAGTTTGCATAAATTGTAATTCCTAAGTTCATATATTATCTTGGGAAATAATTAAGCATTCTTTAATCCTCTGTAAAGTATATGAATTATTCATTGTCATTGATTGTGGTGTTTCCCAACAGTCATAGTGCTATTTTGGTATGCATGTTGCTTTTACGTGACTCTATATCATGACTTATAACTTTATACCATAGCCAAGAAAGGTCAGTACCTGTTTCCCCTTGTAAACCTGGATTGAGAGTACGTGGTCCTGTTTTGATTTTTCTTTCTTTCTTCCTTTCTTTTTTAAAGATTTCATTTATTTATTTGTCAGAAAGAGAGAAGGAGGGAGAGAGCACAAGCAGGGGGAGTGGGAGAGGGAGAAGCAGGCTTCCCACGGAGCAGGGAGCCCGATGCGGGACTCGATCCCAGGACCTTGGGATCACAAGCTGAGCCAAAGGCAGACACTCAACCGACTGAGCCACCCAGGCATCCCCCTGTTTTGATTTCCGAGAGTTTTGTAGGTTTTAGTGTTTTTTGTGTAACCAGTGCTTCATAACTACCTTTATGGGATCAGGTAGGTCCCACAGACACTCCTTGCTCTCTTACTCATTTTTTCTGGGCTCAACAAGATTTGACTTTTATGTACTTGTTATGGAAGTCCTACACTTTGGATTTTTCATTTCGGATATTGTACCCTATTGTCGGGTCACGTTTGGAATCATGGAATCATTTGAATCTAGCTGATAAGTTTTTAGTCTGAAATCAGAGTCACTGCAGCCCTTATGTTCATCCAGTTGCCGTTTCTTCAGGATGCAGGAAAGCGTAAGTGGCTCAAATCTCAATTCTTCGTATCTTTTTTAGGTGTTAAATTCATTTAGGTGTTAAAGGTTGTTATATTCCTATGTCCTTCATTACTTCATTAAGATATGTGGAATATAAAATGAATTTAAAAACATTAAGTCAAATACATAAGACTCAGTTTCTTGTTTTCTGATATTGGAGAGTTTCCAGTCTCAGACTGCGGGTGGCTATGATTTGGAAAACAGGGAACAAACATGAGGAAGTCTTTAACCTTAATTATATTTCATTGCTGTGGCAATAGAATGTAATAGAACTTAGTGCTAAGATTCACTATCGGTAGCTAAAAATATATAAAGTATAAATGAATTCTTTCTTTCAGATGCAAACCAATACTTGAATGTCAACATGTAGTAGTTGGGGCTTTGCTGAGAACACATATTGCTACATAGCTTAAGACATCCGTGGGGGAAAAAAAGCATAGGTTCAAAGATACACATAAGTTTATCCATAATAGTGGACACATTAGAACCAATTTAATATAAAGCAATGGAGAACGGACTAAAATATTATCTGTCAGATTTTGATATTACTAAAATTATGTATTCAAGGAATATTTAATCAAATGAAAAATGCTCGTGATAAAACCTAAATACAAAAGAAAGAAGTTCCAATTTTATTATATGCCTTGATCCAGTTCTTCACTTGAAAGAAGGCTCTATACATATAAAAAACATGCCAGTGTGTGTTTATTGTGATTATTACAGGGTTTGAGGATTATAGTGATCTTTTTATTTTATTCTTTATACTTTTCTATTTTCTATACTTTTCTTTCCAATTTTATGCTCTCTGTATAATCTTAAGTATTTTTAAGGAAGGAAAGAAGTTTTTAGAACTAGACATAGCTATGATCCTAGGCAAGTTAGTAATAGCGATGATGACTACATTATATTGAGTACCTACTATTTAGCAAATATTGGAATATATTTTATGTATTTTTGTCATCCTATTTTATTATAGTCCAGCAATGGAAGCTTAATTATCTACTTTTACATATTAGGGAAGAGTCTCAAAACTTTCGAGTAGCTTATAAGCTAGTAAATGTTATAGCAGGATTCAAACTGAAGTTTATACAATTTTCTAAATATACCAGAAGGCCTCTCCAAAATAATTTAACTCTCAAAGCCTGTGTTTCTTTACTGTAAAATGTAGGTGGAATTGTTGTGCAGCTTAAATGACACAGGGTACATAAACCACAGGACAAGTTTTTTTCCATGAGATCTTCTTATAGTTATAGCCTTCTGGCTTTTTTTTTTTTTCCCCAGTCTGCTTCTGCACATGTATTATTTAAGCTGTTGTTAAATATTTCCATTAACAACATTATCTGAAATTTAACTCTATACAGTAAATCTGTAAGTTGCATTTCCTTTTTTTTTTTTTTAAGATTTTATTTATTTATCAGAGAGAGAGTGAGTGAGACAGAGAGAGAGAGAGAGCACAAGCCGGGAGGTGGGGGAGAGGCAGAGGGAGAAGCAGACTCTCCACTGACCAGGGAGCCCAATGCAGGGCTCGATCCCAGGACCCTGGGATCATGACCTGAGCCCAAGGCAGATGCTTCACCCACTGAGCCACCCAGGAGCCCCTGTAAGTTGCACTTCTTTAAAGAAGAGCAAAATTAATCCATTGATTAGCATTTTGTCGTTATAGTTTTAATGTTTATATACTTCAGTTTTGCAGTCGGTTTTGGAAGTTTCATTTTCATGAGAATCAGTGGTACTTTGTTAAAAGGGATAAAGCTTAGGTTTTTCACCTTCCTTAAAAGATGTTTTAAGAAACTTGGTGGGGGGTGTCTGTGTGGCTCAGTTGGTTAAGCCTCTGACTCCTCATCTCAGCTCAGGTCTTGATCTCAGGGTTGTGAGTTCAAACCCCAATGTTGGCTCTGCACTGGGCGTGGAGCCTAGTTGGGGGAAAAAAAAAAGTTTGGTATTTTGTTGAGTTTGGAAGGCTCTCTGTTCCTTGCCTGAGTTCTGAACCAGGTGAGAGGTCAAAACAGTAAACATACCCAGTTTTTTTCTCTCCAGATTTTTTAAAGTCCCTGAGGTAGATAAGGGACCAGTTGCCTTGCAAATGGAGGAAATCATTAGGAATGGAGGGAAAGTGTACTCTCAAAACCTTTTTCAAGTTTCGTACTTTTGTTTAGAAGTTAGTGTAAAAGGCTGCTGAAACACCTAAGTTTGGTGAATTGAGTCTAGCTGATAGCTATTATTGTCAGCAAAATGGATGGATGGATGGATGGATGGATGGATGGATGGATGGATGGATGGATGGATAGAGTTTGCTTACTGTGATGTTCAGAGTTACACTGTTGCTTATGGGTACATTAAACAACTTCAGAAAATCCAGGATAAGTATGATTTCAAGTATTACATTTTAGGCTCTGTATTTTTCTCCTCAAGTGTCTTAATTTTGGATTTAGAAAATATGGATACTCTTATCTATAGGAAATGCAAGGAAGTATGAAACTGTACTTAAACCACAAATTTACATTTTTGACTGATTAAAAGAAAAATTCCTTTAGACAGTGATCATACAGATTTTACTGTATGTTCTAGCTACTACATAGTTTTCTGTTATATGATTAACCACCATTTATTTTTCTGTTCTGCTGATAAATAACTAGATTATTCCACAGTTTTAAAAAACCAACTTCAGGGGCACCTGGGTGGCTCAGTTGTTAAGTAAGCATCTGCCTTCAGCTCAGGTCATGATCCCAGGGTCCTGGGATTGAGCCCCACATCGGGCTCCCTGCTCCGCGGGAAGCCTGCTTCTCCCTCTCCCACTCCCCCTGCTTGTGTTCCCTCTCTCTCTGTGTCTCTCTCTGTCAAATAAATAAAATCTTAAAAAAAAAACAAAAAACAACTTCAAATTGGTTTTTCCTGGAAGAGAGAGGGAGGGAAAGACTTGTGGCAGTGGGGATACCTAATTATGTGTTATATCTTTGAAAAATAAAGAGATTTGAAACAGTTATGGAGGAAAAGACATTGACATTATAGGCAGGAAGTAAATTAATGTTAATGTCTTGTTTAAGATATCTTTATTTACCCTGCAGTTATGAAGATGTTCCCCCATATTTTCTTCTGAAAGCATTATTGTTTAACTGGCAATTTCACATTTAGATCTGCAATTCATATGGAATTTGACTTTTGTGTGGGGTTTTAGGTAGGGTTCAAAATCCTTTTTTTTCCCCCTTGCGTATACAATTGGCCAAGCCTTTATTGAGAAGACCATTCTTTAAAGGAGGAGATTTTTAACGATGGAAAATAACAGAACATGTTTGCTTGTTGAAAGGTGATCTAGGCCTTCATGACTTTCTAGATTCTGGGGAACTGATGGCATAGGAATAGGATAAGTAAATGAAAGAACATAGTTTCTAAAGGGGAAAGAAACATTTTTGCAAAGGAAGGGATCCATAGCATATTTGTCTCTGCTTTGAAAGGGATGCACTCTCATGCTAAGAAGAGAAAATGAATGCAAATGCAAGTTGGTTTATAAGCTTGACTATGAGAAGATGAAGGAGTTCCATCTGTGTGTTCTGCTTTGTTCATGAAGTAAGGGTGTTGAGATGGTAGGTGTAGGAGGGAAGGGTTGTGGAGGATTAAAGAGAAGTAATAAAGTGTGAAAGACCAAAGCCCAATTCATTCAGTTCTTTCTTTCTCTCTCATACCTTCAAATTCTGTGAGAGAGAATTTGATTGGTTAAGTTAGTCACTATTCAGTATAGAGTCCCCTCTTCGGGTATGAAACTCTTGAACCAGGCCTTGTAATAGGCAACTAGCTTGCCTAAAAGGTTCATTTTGGATCAGATGTCCATCCCTAGTCCTAGGTATCTCTAGGTCAGTGGTAATGGGGGAAACACACATGTCTATCTTTTGTTCAGAAGGAAGCACTTCTTTCTTGGTCCCTCCGACCAAAGTCCTAGATTTAAGTCAGTGATCCAGTTTGGATGACATGAACAATGGCTGTGGTTAGGTGAATAGAACTCATTAGCCAGATTTGCTCCTTATAACCTTCTGCCCCCTAGTGGAGTCAGCCCCATCTAAACCCTGTCTTGACTGACGGAAGGGAAAGGTTTCTCTAGGAAAATTGGATTGCTCTTACCAGAGAAGGATGAACAGCTGCCAGGGAAATAAAAATATATTGGAATTTAATGGAGAAAAGTATTCATAGACCCTTGATCTTTAAAGGAGTATAATAGTCTCTTAGTAAATGCAGTGAATTAAGAACTGAAGCAATTTTACTGTAAAAAGCTTTAATCTTGTTTTAGAATTTGTCTTCACTGTTAGTCAGTGACTTTTGACTTAATAGCAAAACCACCACAATGGAGTGTGGGTATTTCCGCTCAGCTTGCATCTCTTCCTTCTTTATCTTACATTAGGTTTTTGTTGTTTGTTTGTTCAAAGGATTTAAGGAAGAAATACCTTTCATTATTAGACCAGCTTGCAGTAGGGTATTTGGGGAAGGACATTACTCTAAAGTATAAAGTACTCATCGCAAGAAGATACGTTTGCACACATGGCAATGAACCACACAGTGTTTGCCAGACTTAATGTTTGACTTTAAGCACAAAGAACATTGGAAATGGTTATCTTTCATCTTACAGTTGAAATACTTACAATACCATTACGTGTAAGATAGTTTAACTTTCTTCTGAAATCTCTTCCATAATAGCATCTTTTTAAGATTGAATCAGTAGGAAAACAATAAAATGTCCCCAGATTCTAAGCCAGTTTCCTTAAGTTGAGGGCTATAGTTATTTAGCAGTAGAAGAGTTTGGCTTTCACCAGGTATGGGTATGATTCTGAAATGATCTTTCATTTAGAAAAAGGAAGTAGAACCAGATAGAAAAACAAATGTTTTTGTATTGTGATTTACTCGGTAAGTAAGAGAAAGGAAGTAGAACTAACCACATAGAAAAGTATCTTTGTAATATCTTGTGCTTTGCTTGACACATAGTGATTGTTCAGTAACAGCATCTAAATTTGTAAAGAATGGGTAAATATGTGAATTTTTTGAAAATCCTTTTCCTATTAACATTTTATTTGGTGGGATCCTGTAGCCCTAGTATGGACAAGAATTTTTCTGACTTTATTCTGCATAAACCTAAGTCATCTAGGTTCATTGATAACTTTCCAAGGTGTTAGCCATCATCCCCCAAAATATATTGGTTACATCAGCATCATATTCTTTTCCTTTCCCACAACTGAAAGCATTTCACTATTTTCTTGCCTAACTACAATTTCCACTCTTAACTGTGAATAGTGAGCCAAAAAGACATTTGAGGAACGTGTGTACCATAATAGACGTAGGGGAGTCCAGATGACTTTTCCATAATTCAGAGAACAGAAGAAATCTTTTAAATTTAATTTTTAAATTATCATATAGTAATATTGACTTTTTTGGGTATACAGTCTAACATGTTAACACATACATAGATTGGTGTAACCACCATCATAATCAGGATGCAGAGCTGTTCTGTCACCCCCCAAAAACTTCTTTGTCCTGTCCCTTTATAGTCTTACCGTCTTCTACCCCTAACCCCTGGCAATCACTGATCTGTTCTTCACTGTAGTTTTGTCTTTTTGAGAATGTTGTGTATATGGAATCATATCGTATGTTGAACCTGGCTTCTTAAACTCAGCATAATGCCTTTGAGATTCATCCACTTTGTAGCATTTCATTTGTTGGGTAGGTGATTTGTGAATATTTTCTCCCATTCTATAGTTTGTCTTTTCAGTCTCTTAAGAACTGTCTTTTGCATAAACTATCACTTTTTCTCTTTTATAGATTATGCTTTTGGTGTCTATAAAGAACTCTACTTCAAATTTCAGCTCATGAAGGTTTTCTCCTGTGTTTTCTTCTTAAAGTTTTATAGTTTTTAGTTTTACTTTTAGATCTGTGAACCATTTTTAGTTAATTTTGTGTAAGTTGTCTTTGCACCTTAGGTTATGGTTCTGTTCTTTTCCTTTCTTTTCTTTTCTTTCTTTGTATGTGGATATCTAGTTGTTTGAACACTACTATTTAAATAAAAATCTCTCTTTTCTCTGTTGAATTGCTTTTGCACCCTTGTCAAAAATGAATTGACCATATTTGTATGAGTCAGTTCTGGACTTTTGTTTTCTGTTCCATGAATCGTTTTTTCTTTCTCTTTGCCAGTAGCACACTGTCTTAATTATTATAGTGTTAGAGTAAGTCTTAAATTAGTATTTTTCCTACAGCTTTATTCTTTAAGAACTGTTTTTAATTATTCTAGTCCCCTTGCTTTTCCATATAAATTTTAGGATTAGCTTGTTTAAATCCATAAAAATTCCTGCTAAGATTCTGCTAGGATAATTCCTGCATTGACGCTGTAGGTCAGTTTGTGGAGAATTGATACTCTAATTCTGTCGAGTCTACAAAAGTTTTTAAAAAGACTAATAATCTTCATAGAGATGAAATGTTACATCCATGATCCAAAAATAGAATACTAATAGAATACTATAGGAAAAGGAACAACCAAATGACAAGAACGAACTATGAGATTTAAAACATGATAACTTAATCCCATAAAATAGCTGGAAGATAAAGTTAAGGAAATCTCCCTGAAAGTAGGACAAAAAAGCAGAGGTAAAGGAGGAGAGAAATATTAGAGAATTAGAAGATATAGCTAAGAAATCCATTATCCAAATAATAGGAGTCTAGAAAGGGAGAATAGAAATGGAGAGACAGAGATGATCAAAGAATTTGTCCTAGAACTGAATTAAGGACATAGATCTCCATTTTGGAAAAGTGAATTTAAAAAAGAACCACACAACTTTATAGAAACAGAAAATAGGATGGTGGAAACTGGGGAGAGTTTAAGGGGGACAGACTTTCATCTTGGGAAAATGAAAAAATTCTGGAGATGGATGTTGGTGTTGGTTACACAGCAATGTGAATGTACTTAATGCCACTGAACAGTACACCTACAAATAGTTAAAATGGTAAATTTTATATCAAAAAGAACAAGAAAGGAAGCAGTAGCAGATGAAAGACTTCACAATGTTTTAAAATCCAATATTACAGCTGTGAAAGAAAAAAAAGGACAAGGGGCCCCTGGGTGGCTCAGTCGTTAAGCGTCTGCCTTCGGCTCAGGGTCCTGGGATCGAGCCCCGCATCGGGCTCCCTGCTCCGCGGGAAGCCTGCTTCTCCCTCTCCCACTCCCCCTGCTTGTGTTCCCTCTCTCGCTGTGTCTCTCTCTGTCAAATAAATAAATAAAATCTTTAAATAAATAAATAAATAAATAAATAAATAAATAAATAAATAAATAAATAAAAGGGTAAGCTGATTTGTGTTACAGCACACCCAAAAAGTACAGGAATTGGACGCACAGGTAGCTCAGAATGAAGAAGGGATATGGCTAAAACAACAGCAGAGATTTAAAAATCTTATGAGGAGCAAGAACCAGACAGATCCTCTGTCCATTCTGTGCAGCTATTGCTCCGTTTCTGTTCTGGAAGAACACAGGAGATACATCATCTACACAGTTTGCCAGAAGCACAGGGACAGGCAGCAAAGGGTGATGCACCATTTTGGAAATGGCATTAGGTGGAATTATACATACTAAATGGTAAGACCTCCCCCAGCTTCCTTCCTCCAATTAGCCTGAAAGAATAGACCTAAACATTCTGTACTTGGGGTCCACAGTGAAAAAGCCCAGCCAGATTCATGCTACACTGCAGCCTGCTTGTTGCCAAGCCTTACTACTATAAATAATGCAAAATAAACATCAATGTATAAGTCTCTTTGTGTACCTTCCAGGGGTTATCCTAGGACAATATGTTAAATGTTTTATAACCATAACCCACAGGAAGAAGTAATTTTATATATCATAACTTGGGTATACACACACACACGCACGCTTCATACGTTTGTATGTGTATATATTTATTTATTTGAAACAAAAGTTTCACAGAACTACCCTTGCTACATACATATGCTGTGGTATTTTTAGCTTTTTTAAAAAAATAAGTTGGCCCCGTTGTACCTCATTTAAATATAAAAGTAAATTGTGGTCATATACAGATGACTATAGATAGAATTCCTAGGCCTACAATATATTCATCCTCAAAATGAAAAAATATTACAAAATTATAAAATCATTTTCCAAATTGTACTTCCCACCAGTAATGTTTAAGCATTTCAGCTTGTGTTTCCAGACTCTTCTTTTTTTTTTTTAAGATTTTTTTTTTTTTTGAGAGAGAGAATGAGAGAGAGAGAGCACATGAGAGGGGGGAGGGTCAGAGGGAGAATCAAACTCCCTGCTGAGCAGGGAGCCTGATGTGGGACTCGATCCTGGGACTCCAGGATCATGACCTGAGCCGAAGGCAGTTGCTTAACCAACTGAGCCACCCAGGCGCCCCTCCAGACTCTTCTACTAATCTAATAACTAGAATGGCATCTGTGACAGATACTGTGTGTATGCTGACAGTCTTTATTTTTTAATCTTTTCTTTCTTCCTGTGTCAATTAAGGAAATGTTAAAAGGTCAAAACTCTATTCCCTAGCTCTTCTTGCAGTTAGAGGTAGTTGTGTGACCTAATTCTGACTAATGCAACACGCCAAGCTTGCAGTCTGGAGCTGTAGCAGCCATTTTATGACCACATGGGTGAAAACAGCATGCTGAGAATGACAGTATAAAAATGGGAGGGGGCACTCAGGACATTGATGACATTGTCTAGCTTATATAAGAACTCTGGGTTATCTCCTTCTGAATTTATAGTTACACTATTAAGGATAAACCCTTACCTATTTAAGCCACATTTATGGGTTTTGGGGGTTCACTCCTCTGTCAATTGCTTGTTAGTTCCTGTAATAGTTAACTTAGACTAAATTATTCTATGGCAACAAATGACCACAAAATTTAAGTGACTTATAACAAGAAACATTTCTTTTTTCATTCACTTAAACATGTCAGCTGCAGATCTGCTTTAGATATGCTCCCATGTCTTCATTCTGGGACCCAAGCTAAAGAAGTTGCTGCCTGTCTCTTGTGACGATGAGAGAAAGAGCAGTGGTCGAACCACAAGATGGCTTTTAAAACTTTGGTTCAGAAATGTCATACTTCATTTCTACATACATTTCGTTGGCCAACGCAAAATAAATGTCCAAAAGTGGTGTAAATGGGCAGGGAAGTATAATCTTTCAATAGGGAGGGCAGTGAATAGTTGGGGACAGTAATACAAATATCACTGTATCCTTTTGCATTTTTGTTCTTACCAGTATTTAAAAGTTCTTTATACATTCCGGATACTAAACTTGTGAGTTTAGCTTTTACGCTTAGGTCTGGGATCCAGGCTTGAATTAAGTTTGCGTATGTTCTGAGGTAAAGGCCAAGGTTCAGTTTTTTCCATATGGCTACCCATTCATTCCAGTGTCATTTGATGAAAGGACTTAACTTTCTCCCATTGGATTGCCTTGGCACCTTTGTTGAAAGTCGTAGTGCTATTTAAGTGTAAGTTGATTTCTGAGCACTTTATTCTTTTACATTAATCTATTTGTTGAACCTTGTGCCAGTACCACACCATCTAAAGTAAGTCTTGAAATCAGGTGATAAATTTTCTGATCTGTTTCATTTTTCAAGATTGCTTAGAATATTCTGGGATTTTGCACTTCTATATCCAGTCTTCTAGTCTATGAACATGGTTTCTCTCTCCATATTTTTAGGGCTTTAATCCCACCAATACTTGTTTCAGCATAGAAGTCTTTCACATCTTGTGTTAAATTTGTTCTTAAATACATTTTTTACACTAAATGTAAATAAAATTTAAAATCCTTTTTTTCTAGTTGCTTGCTGCTACAATTTGTTTTTTTTTTCTTTTGAAGTTTAATATTTGCGATTTTTATTTTGTAGGAAGTAAATTACTAAGATTGTGTCAAGGTGAAAAAATGTGACCATCATATTTACCAAATAATCACCTCTATTTGGTACATTTCTTTTTCTCCCTCTCCTCATGGCACTAAATAATTAATTAATTTAACATTAACATTGTATATGTTTAAGGTATACAGCATCTTTTTATTTTTAAGATTTTATTTATTTATTTGAGAGAGGAGAGCAGGGGGAGGAGCAGAGAGAGAGGGACAAGCAGACTCCATGTTGAATGTGGAGCCTGATGCAGGGTCAGTCCCCCGATTCTGAGATCGTGACCTGAGCTGAAACCAAGAGTCGGACGCTTAACCAACTGAGCCACCCAGGTGCCCCAACAGCATTACTGTTACTTTGATACATTTATATATTGTAATATGATTGCCAATATAGTGATGTTTATCATATAATTACAGTATAATTATTATTGTCTGTATTCATTATATTGTGCCTTAGATCTCTGTGGCTTATAGATTCCTCATTACAGGTTTGTACCCTTAAGTACCATAACTCTTATCCCCCACCCCTGTAACCACTATTTTATACTCTTTTTTTAATAGGTCCGTTTTTGGGGATTCCATGTATAAGTGATATCATACAGTTCTTGTTTTTTTCTGTCTGACTTACCTCTCTTTGGATAATGTGCTCAAGATCCATCCATGGTGTTGCATATGGGAGGATATCTTTTCTCATGGCTGAGTAATATTCCATTATGTATATATAACACATCTTTTTTTATCCATTTTTCCATTGATGGGCATTTAGGTTGTTTCCATATCTTGGCTATTGTGAATAATGCTGTGGTAAAAATGGAAGTGCATATACCTTATAAAAATCCTATTTTCATTTCCTTTGGTAGTATATACCCACTAGGGGAATTGCTGGTTGTTCTTTTTGTGTAAGTATGTGCACTTTTCTTTAAAATTAACTAATTTTAATCAAACATTTTCAAATGAAGTAAAATATCTCTTGAGTATAGAAACTATATCACATAAACATACCAGTAGCAAACATGGGTTTGGATTGATAGCTCTATGAGTTCCCTCTATATTATAGAAATCTCATTTAATGTTACTCAGATTCCTTAACTTAGTCGATGTAAAAGACCTAAACAGATTTGTCCTGTTTTAAATTTTGGTGTATGCCTGGCATGTATTTTTTTGTCTATTTATTTACCTTATTTTAATGCACATGTGTATTCAGGTTAGATTAAGTAACTAGTTTCTAGGACTATTTAAAGTGAATTGAAAGGAGGTAATGAACACACAATTGGAAATAGTTCCCTGGATCTATTTTTAATTTTTTGAGGAATCTCCGTATTGTTTTCCATAGTGGTTGGACCAGTTCACATTCCCACCAGCTATGTATAAGTGTTCCCTTTTCACCACATCCTCACCAGCACCTATTGTTTTTTGTCCTATTGATGGTAGCCATTCTAAAAGGTGTGGGGTGATATCTCATTGTGGTTTCGATTTGTATTTCCCTGATGATTAGTGATATTTGAGCATCTTTCATGTGTCTGTTGACCATTTGGATGTCCTCTTTGGAGAAATGTCTATTTAGTTCCTCTGCCCATATTTTTTAATTGGATTGTTTAGCTTTTTGTTACTGAGTTGTTATGTTTTGGAAATAGAAACACAATGATGTTTTTATTTGTCCCAGTTGTCAAGTAAAGAACCAGGCATTTCTACTCCCTGTGTTTCTTTCGCACTAGACTATTAAACTAGGATCGTGACATCAGAGGTTAACCAGTCACTCATCCTTCTCCCTGATGACAATCTTCAAATACCTTATTGTGAATAAAAAGACTATATTAGAAAGAAATTGGCTGTGTCCCTTCTTTTGTT